>NC_083733.1:6216666-6542500 GCF_028564815.1 Eubalaena glacialis
CAGCTTGCCGGCAGCCAGCGCTAGAGAGGCAGGGGGATTTTGAAGGAGACTGCCCAGAGAAAGGTGTTAAATTGAACCTCTTCATCCCAACAGCAGAACATTTGGGGTCTCAGTTAATCCTGAACCAAAATAGCCAGGGTAGGGGTTACACTCAGAAAGGCTAAGTGGCTGGGTTAATAAGGCTTTTAGGATTCCTCACGCCGAGTCTGCAGCGCACAGACTTATCCAAGCATCAATTATAACAGCATAAAACTTTCCGGAATGGAGAAAGGGCGCTGAGTTCATGATGCTTGCTGGGGTCTGACGGATCTTCATCCGCCCCCTCCGAATCTTCCTAGTGCTTCATTACTTTGCTCCCTCAGCTATTCTCCAGTGCCTTCAAAACTCCTTCCAACTTTGCTTTAATGAGCAGCCTCTGTTTATTAACTCTTTGGTCAAAAAGAAAAAAAAAAAAAAGAAACCTAATACATCTCATTTCTTGCAAACTGCATAAGGTTAATTTCCATCTAATAAAGCTACGCATAGGGTGTTACGCAAAATCTATTTTCTCCTGAAGGATGGGAGAGCTGACCACTTGTGTCCCCAACAGTGTGATGTTGGGTTTCCAGGTGTACGTTCTTGGGGCACATTCAGTGACTGAGCCTCAGTTTCTTGATCTATAGCTTGGGACTGTTTCCCAAGAAATGGCATTTATTGTGATGATTAAGACACCAAGATCCCTGGACTTCCCTGGCGGTCCAGTGGTTAAGACTCCACGCTTCCACTGCAGGGGGCACGGGTTCAATCCCTGGTCCGGTAACTAAGATCCCACATGCCACACAGCATGGCTGGGAAGAAAAAAAAAAAAAGACACCAAGATCCCTGCCCAGTTTGGATTTATATTGTACCAGGCACTGTGCTAAGCATGTTACGTGATTCAGTTCGTCCTCCTAAGAAGCCCATGGGACGGAGTTATCACTATTCTCCCCATTTGACAGATAAGGAAACTGGGACAAAGAGAGTTATGTATGGGACTTGCT
Organism: Eubalaena glacialis; assembly: GCF_028564815.1. NCBI lineage: Eukaryota > Metazoa > Chordata > Mammalia > Artiodactyla > Balaenidae > Eubalaena > Eubalaena glacialis. The sequence goes on from NC_083733.1 coordinate 6,217,686, forward strand.
CAAGGTCACAGGGCAGTGGGAGCTGAGAGTCAAGCCCAGGCGGTCTGGTGCCCTCATTCTTAACCAGTAATTGCTTTTCCTTTTTCCTTTTCTCCTTCACTTCCCCTCTCCTTCCCTTTGCTCTCTTACGTCCCTCCTCCTTTCTAATGTTGCATCTACTCCTTAGACGTGTGCCTGTTTTTAAGCTTGTACGTGGTCTGACCAGTCATTTCATAGGGTCCCCCACAAAGTTCTGGCCCCCCATGCAGCTAAGCCGACTTCCTGTTACTTGACTGCAGTGGCCTTTTCAAAGCAGAGAACCAGTGGCCACTCCTTCTTCCTGCAGAATCTAGCAATTTCCCCAGCCCTTCTTTCTTTATCTTCTAAGATATCTGCAAGTTCCTCCTTGAAATTCCCTCTTTCCTGCTTTGACACTATGATACCCTATATTTCTTCCCCCTTACATGGTTACCAATCCATTCATCCATCATCCATCCATCCATCCATCTACCCATCCACCCATCCATCCATCCGTCCATCTATCCAGTTCATTTAACAATTATCTGAGCTCAGATTCACCGTAAACTTGGCCAAGTCATTTTACTTCTCTGATCTTCTATTACCTCACCTATAAAACAGAAATATTAAGAACATAGCTTATAGGATTGTTGTTAGGTTTAACTGAGACAGCAGATGCAAGGAAACCTGGCTCAAAGAGGTGCTCAACACATATTTATTGTCTCATTGCTAATTTTCTCTCACTCAATCAACCTTAAACTCTTGAGATCATTTCTGGCATTTTTTTTTCCTTTCTTCCCCATCAGCCCATTCACCACCAAGCCTCTAAAACCAGTCCTTTCTTTTCCACACTTCTTTTGACCTTTATTAGCTCACAAGCTGGATTTCTTGCCTTGGGTTTTTCTGGACCCAATCCGTCTTTCACACCGCCCCCAGATTAATTTTTCTGAAATATTATTTTCCATTATGTTATTCCCTTCTTCAAAACCGCCACTGAATCTCCACTACTTATTTTTCTTCAATTTTTTCTTCTTTCACTTTTCAAGTTTATTACATTTTTCAATATAAATGTAATATATACATATCAACGGAGATTTGTAAACTAGAGGGGAAAAAAAATCACTCAGAAACCCATCACATGAACAAAACTGCAGTTAGCATTTTGAAAAATATCCTTTCAGACTCCATCCCCCCTTTTTCATACATAGAGACTTTTTTTGCTTAGTAAGAATCCTACTCCACACATATTTTCCTATTCAGTATTCATTTCTCGCTTATATGATTTTTTCATGTCATCATTGTCTTCATAACCTTCCTCTTTAATGCCTATGTAATATTCCATTGAGTCATTTAACGAGTTTCCATCTGCTAGAAATTTAGCTTATTTGTCAAGCACTTAGGAGAGCCAGGCACATGGCAAACACTCAATAAATGTTGGCTATTGTTATTATTTCCAATTTGTGCTATCACATATAATGCAGAGAAGTATTTCTGTACATCTTTTTCTGTATTTAGCTCTGTTTCTTTAACTTCTCAGATGTGGATTACTGGCCCAAAGGGCTTTACTGTTTTTAGGCCTTGTGATACTGACTACTGCAGATGCTGATGGCTTCCCACTGCCAAGCCCACATCCCCTTCTGGCCTTTCGTTAGTGGACCCAACTTGCACTGCAAGAATCTGCGCCTCTTTACCGAGGGCTTTTCTCCGGGACCGGAGCCCATACTCAGCAGTCTGGTAGTGCTCAAAATCAACGGCACCTGCGGCAGTTCCAAAACAATGCCCACCCAAATCTGTGGCATAAAGTCTGGAGCTCCCATGCCCCTCAGGTGGGATAACTCTGAGGTATTCCACGCTGGCTCCCAAAGGTCCCCAGGTACCTGCAGTAGCAACTGGCTGAATAGAAGACCCTTTATGTGGCAGCCCTCCCTTCCTTGCTTTGTTTCCCCACCCCGCTAGAGTTTTCCCTGGCTCACCTTCCAAATGAAATTAACTGCACTCACATTCTCCTCTCAGAATCTGCTTTTTTTTTTTTTAATTTACTTATTTTTGGCTGTGTTGGGTCTTCGTTGCTGCGTGCGGGCTTTCTCTAGTTGCAGCGAGTGGGGGCTACTCTTCGTTGCGGTGCGCGGGCTTCTCATTGCCATGGCTTCCCTCGTTGCGGAGCACGGGCTCTAGGCGCTCGGGCTTCAGTAGTTGCGGCACGCGGGCTCAGTAGTTGTGCTCACAGGCTCTAGAGCGCAGGCTCAGTAGTTGTGGTGCACGGGCTTAGCTGCTCCGCGGCATGTGGGACCTTCCCGGACCAGGGATGGAACCCGTGTCCCCTGCATTGGCAGGCAGATTCTCAACCACTGCGCCACCAGGGGAGCCCCAGAATCTGCTTTTGAGGGAACTCAGACTGAGACTGTGACACTTACAGGCAAATGACTAACAACCATGCTAAATCCTATCCATTCACCTCCTCAAAGAACCAACTTCCATTTTCCAAAGTCTCATTGCTTGTTAGACCAAGATTTTACAGGTTTGTCTTGAATTCCCATCCCAGTCATATCAGGTAGATATCACTGCCCTCATTTCATAGATCTGGCAATTGAGGCACAGAGAGGTTAAGCAACTTGTCCATGGCCACACAGCCCTGCAGTGACAGAGCTGGGATTCAAACTGTAATTCCACCTTCCCCCCAAGGCCTGAGCTCTTAACGCACATAGTGTACTGCCAGGCACTGCCCTATAATGATAGTAGGATTCTTTGGCTAAAATAACACTGGTACTACTAATAGCTGTCATTCATGTAGCACTGATCTAAATTCACATATTCACTGTCACCCAGAATAGCCTCCTCACTGCCCTCTGAACATGCTATGAGTATTTCTACCTCAAACTGGGACTAGGCTTCCCTCCAGCTCATAACACCCTCCCTCCTTCTCTGGCTAAATTCTATTTCTCCCGCTATGGTCTTGATCACATACCATTTTCTTCTTACTCTGTCCAAGTCCACTACTGACACTCCTGACTCTCCCTCTGACTCGCTTTCCTCATCTGTAGATGGGGACGATAGTAAGACCTACCTAAGAGGGTTGAAAGAAAGCATCTAGCACAGAGCACACTTCATCAAAGGCAGGTAAAGGATGGCAACTATGCAATACTGTCACTTTGACCTTCTATAACCTTTCCTCCCACCACTTTCTAGCCCTCAACCAATCTCCATTTCTTTGCCCCACGTATCACAGACCATTTCTTTACTAATAAATTAAATGTCATGTGCTTGAGGCATAAGAAAAAATTATCCAAAGCTTGTAAACTAGACCCAAATGATTGATGGCAATCCTTTGAATATCATTCAGGGACAAAGGCCATGGGAAGATGTCTAGGAGCACGTTCTTAGCTCACCTCACTGCTTGCTCTTGACTGAGGCCTCTAGACTTAGAGAAGTCTCCAGTTACTTGTCGATTTTGTCCAAGTGGAGATGCAAATAATTTCTGTCTAACATAACAGATAATCCCAACAATTTAGGCATGTTGCACATTAACTAGTTCTTTTTCTAACTGAACAATCTCTTCCTAATATTTCTTTGTTAAATTGCTCATAAATACCCTAGCTTATTAAATACCCTTTGAAACTACCATCAGATCTTACTGGTTTCCTCATAAACTAATGAATTAACGGTCATATTTACCTGAAAGTCACGGTTTTACCTTTTGAAAAACTATACACGTTTGGGGTTTGCTTCCAGTTATTTTTTCACAGACCCAAGTTTCAATTCTGACTTTCTAGTAATAATGAGATGGGGTAGAGACAAAAATTCCTGTGTGTGCTGGGGGAGTATAAAGCTCTGCATTTAAACCAGGTTTTCTCACCTCACGCTATTGACAGTTGTGTCAGGGTAATTCTTTATGGTAGAAGGCTGTCCTGTGCACTGTAGAATACTGAACAACATCCCTGCCTTCTATCCACTAGATGCCAATAGTATCCCCTCCACCAGCTGTAACAACCAAACATGTCTCCAGACATCACCACGTGATCTTTGGTGGGCACAACTGCCCCTGGCCGAGAACCACTGGTGTAGACTGAACTTCTCAAGTAAGAATCATGGGCAGGTATCAGAAGGGTCAGCAAAGATTCACAAGGGCACACAAAGAATTATTCTGGGTGGGTTTCAAAACCCAATGGCTGTAGACCTAGCTGGCCTTGAGCTCTTCTCATAGACCCAGAAATGTCATTGTCTTTTTATTATTCTTCCCTCATGTCTCGAATCTCCTCAAGATTAGCATCTGCAGCATCTGTGTCTGTCTGGTTCACCTTAGAGGGCCTAGAATTTAGTAGGTACCAATAGCAACTAGTGCTTAATAGGTGTAATATATATATTTATGTAATATATTTAAATTTATAAGTATTTATGTGGATATATATACACACATCATGTACATGTGTGTACATGTGTATATGTATACTTATGTATGTTATATATGCATATATACATTCTGTATATATGTGCTATGTATGTATATACATCTGTATATACATGTATATATATATATTATGTATTGTGTTATATATGTATGTGTGTAGATATATATATACACATATATGTATACATATATGTGTATACATATATATATATACACATACACACATCACACACATACATATAAAATCAAAGGAGGTGTCTGCCAAATCAAATGAAGGGTAGCAGAATATATGACCCCAAAATATACCAGTTTGGCATAAGGATTATTTTGAGCTAAAGGCAATTGAGAAGAAGTGGCTACAAGAAAAGCTTACTGCCGTCCAGCTATTTGCCTTAAAGCAGGACAGAACTTTACAAAGGAGTCCTTCTTCCCCTCTCTACCTCGAAGGACAAAAGTTAATCACCGGAGACATCTTTGGATCCTTATCAATGGAGACGGCAGACTTAAATCTGCATAACCTATCTTACTCTTGTTTACCCTGCTTTTCCTGGTTACCTCCCCATAACTGGCCTCCCGCATACCGGTCTTTCTCTTTAGTTTAAGAGAGTATTTAAACTGGAGTTCTAAGCCACCTCTGAGAGTTACTCATTTTCCCCTGGGTATCTCTCATGTATACATGAGTTATATGTGTTAACAAATTGTTGGTTTTTCTCTTGTTAATCTGTCTTTTTCTTAAAGAGCCCCAGCTAGAAACCTAACATGGGTAGAGGTATGGTTTTACCTCCCCTACACAGACTGTCTCTCTGTCCTCACCCTAGTCTTCTGGTCTGCCTGTGTGGACAGAAATGTTCACCTAAAGGCATCCTGCAAACACAGCTCAGGGCCTCACAGAAGTAAATACCCATGGCCCTAATGGGACCGAGCAGAACTTTTAGCTCCTACTCCTGTGTCTTTTTGATCTTCATTTTGTAATCTCTGCTTTCTGTGGGGGAGCCACGTTCCTGGCCTGGCTTTGTGTCTCCCTCCTTCACCCAGAAGAACACCAGGTAGTTCTCTCCCCACTAGCCCACTGGACCAGCAGCTTCGCAAACCTCAGAGAGCATCGAAATCCCCCGGAGGGCAGGCATGTGAAGACACAGATTGCTAGGTCCACCCCCAGAAGCTCTGACTCAGTAGGTCCTGGGTAGAGAATTTGCATTTCTGAAAGCTCCCAGGTGTTGCTGACACTGCTGGTCCTATAGGTCAAGCCCCAAGTTCTGAGACCCCAGAGTCCACACAGCTTGTTTTCCCACCCAAGTCCTGTGAATCCCTATCTCATGATGTCCTCTATGTAAGAATACCCTTACCCCTGGGAGTTTGGGGAGAGCGTTGGTAATGCAGCCTTGGGGAGCATCTTTTTGAAACTCAAATGCACGTTAAAGTCTCAAGGATGTTCAGTCATGAAAAACAAAACATAACCTGGTTCACTTCTCTGGGCAACTTCAGAGTTTCCCAAAATACTAGCACATGCAAACCTATGTTTTCCAGAACCCTTATTAACCACCCACGGAATCAGTATCTCTTCACAATACACTTTGCAAAACAGTGCACTGGAGAAATGATGAGGGAGGGCTGAATCAGACACTCATGTGGCTTTGTATGATCCCCTGTTGTCACCGGGGAAGGCTTTAAGAATCACAGGGAGCCCAGCAGAATCCCTGTCACCTGGGAGCCGGCCCTGTGGGTGACCAGGTCTCAGCCAGAGGCCTTTCAATCCCCAGCTCCTGTTCCAGTCCAAACTGTGGCTTCTCCTCTAGACTGGAGACCCAGGAAGGTATTTACAGTCTCTTAGCTGTGCCTTTATAAATCCTCGCTTCCCAGGACCACAAACAGGCATCCTGGGCTGGTCAGGGGGCGAGCCCTGCTGCCCTTTCCTGTTGCACTGCGCATGACTAAGGGCTTTGTCACTCTGAATATTAAACATGAAAGAGAAATACAAATCAGCAACCCAAGGTTAAGGGCAGAGAGGAGTAACATACATGTTTAGGGAGCCTGGGAATCAAAGAAGGTCTTGGATAGGTGGCAGGTGCTGATGGGGGAGTGTGCTTGGGATGGGGAGCAGGTCGTTGATTCAGACTATGATGAGTGCCTTAGACCTTAGATTGCCTTCTCTTTACCAGCGTTGGAAATCTTTAACTGAACCAGCCAAGGGGTGCCAAACATTCTTGTTAATTTGGGTAAATTCTTTCAGCAATTGGGTATCAACTGGAGTACAACGACAGCATGTCAATTCAGTTCTTTCCCTCACCCTCTTTCACCCCTTCTCCCACTTTCTCTCCTCTCCCTACCTCTCTCCCTCTCCCTCTCTCCTGCTTTTCCCTCTTTTCCCCTCCCTCTCTTCTCTCCCTCTCTCTTCCTGAGCCACGTATGCTTATTACTTTTTGAAGTCAGCCACTCTAACACACCTCCTTCTCCTATAGTTTCTGGGTCTTACTGTCAGGACCCTACACCAGAGACAAGTGGGCCAGATGGGCATACGAACCAATGAGACAAAGATGGATCTTAATCCACTTTGGAAATCAGCAAAACAAAAGCAAGGAACCATTGCTTTATTTCTAATGGGCTAAAGCTACTTGCAACCCTGAATCACTATTGCTTTCAATTAGTAAAACGTGTGAAAACCAGTGTAGCAGTCAAAGGATGATTTGGGCCCAGAACTCCCTGGGTCGCTTGCCAGCCCCAAGTTTCTCAGTATCCTTCTGCCTCAGTTTTCTGATCTCTGAAATGGGGCAGACAATAGGGCTCTTTTAAGGAATAGTCAAGTTAGCATAAGTAAAACAAGCAGGATGCCATTAGCAAGTGGTGAGTGCCTGTAGGATAGGTTGTGTGTGCTCAGGGGTGGCACTTGCAGGAACCCAGAGGTTGGACTGCCCGAGGTCTGCTTGTTTTCCCGCTTAACGACAGCTTTATTGAGACATAATACACATACTATAAAGTTTACCCTGTTAAAATATGCAATTCTGCGGTCTTTAGTACACTCACAGAGTTGTGCAACCATCACCACTATCTAGTTCCAGAACATTTCCATCACCCCCAAAAGAAACCCCATACCCATTAACAGTCACTCCCCACTCCCTACTTCCCCCAGCCAGCCCTAGGCAACCACTAATCTACTTCTAGTCTATACGCATCTGCCTATTCTGGGCAGTTCTTTCCATTTCATGGAGTCATACAACATGTGGCCTTTTGTGTCTGGGACTGCCCAAGTTTGAATCTCAGCCCCAAAGCTAAAAAACTGTGTGACCTTTATCAAGTTCTCCTGGAATTCCTCCATCTGTAAAATGGAATTAAAATCATACTAGATACACCACAGAGTCATTAGGAGGATTGAATATACTAATTAATACAACTAAAGTACTCACACAGGGCCCAGCTCATAGTAAGCACTACTAAGATGTCAGCCTCCATTACGGCCACTACTACTAATATTACTAGTCTGCTGTTCCGCTGCCCCAAAGCATGCGACTGGTGGTGGGAACCCAAAGATGAATAGAGCACAAAGAACATAGCTCTTGCCCTCCCCCATGCACAGCCTGGTGGGGATTACATGATTAGGAAACCAGTTTAAATGAACACAAAGTCTTATCATATGCACGTTTAACTAATGGAAATCTAGCTCTTCCACCAAAAAGAGAAGGAAAAAGAACAATTTAAATACTGCAATTAAATGCTATAAAATTATATCTTGCATATATTCTTTATTATGCACTGTACATCACTGCATGCATTATACATTGTTACATATTGATTACAGTACAAGGTTGCATACACAGAACCAAACACACTGCAATTTAATGGGCAACTTAGAGATCTCAAGGTTAATGATGACTCTGTTTGCCTGAAACCTTGACTTTATAATCTAACCCTTGAGTAAAATGTGACTCTATTATGTGTCGACAACAATAATTCACAATGATTCCAGATAAATGAAATCAGCCAACAAGTAGGTGGTGGAGTTGGGCGTTAGGCTGAAGTAGGTTCCAGCTGGTCAACGCCCGTTTGCGAAGCACCGCTTCTGCCCTCCACAAGTTCACAGTCTCATTTTGAAAATAAACCACATAAACATACTCATAAGAGGTTGGTGAGTGGCAGAACTGGGTTTAGGAAATAGATGGAAATAATCTCTCACCCTACCAGCAGACAGGACAGGAAGATATGAGAAGGGCTGTGCTCTTCCCTGCCCCCATCCATCCCTTTGCCTGCTTTGTCATTCTCCAGAGCACACAGCACCACCTGATAGACATCGTGTATCTACCCATTCATTTTTTATTGTCTCTCCCGCAACCGGTATGGAAGCTCACTGTGGCAGGGGCTTTGTGTACACTGTTCACTTCTGTATTCCCAGTGCCAAGAAGAGAGCGAGCACTTAGAAGGTTGTCAGTAAGATGTGTTGGTGAACGAATGAATGAGGGTAATTATTTAGACAACCTCCACTTTTCTTTCATCTTCTGTTCCCAAAACACCCATAGTCTGTTCCTCCAATCTCAACTCGTTTATTCCTAAATTGTTCAAAAGTAGTGGGAAAGTATTCCTCAAAAATGAGGCCCTAAGGTAGCATTCCAGGGCTTTGGCATACTGGTACCATCTAGTGGGAAAGAGCATATTTGCAGGTGGGTGCTAAACTGAATTTGGAGGGTTTATAAAAACAACCACCACAACTGTTTCCTTTATCATTAACTCTACTGAGGAAGTTTCCAGTAACACATAATGGTGGCAACTGGAATCCCTTATATACTCATGTTTTACTCAGGGCGTACACTGCCCATCCAAGCACCTGTCATGCCTCTTCATTTTTCTGCTCAGAACTTTTCTAAAACCATGGTTGCCCCCAGGGTCACAAAGGCTCAGCAGGGAATCACAGAGGAAATAATGGCACCAGAGGCCACCCTTGACCAATGGAAGGTGGGCATAGGTAGATGTATACTCCAGCCTCCTATCCTGCAGAGGGACCATTCTGAAGCGAGTTTTACACAGTTCTTCCAAGGGTCCCCAGCAGCAGTGAGCCTCCGTTGCCCATGACAATAACCAGCTCAAAGATACACTTTTTATTGGCTTTCCTTCTTTCTTGTTTTACAGTCCTCATGTCTGTGAACTGGAATCATCTCTCACATCAGCTCCCTGCGTACAAGCCTGTGCCTCCATCACCGTTTGGGAGAACTCAATCCAAGATACAGGGTTTAGCACCAATATACCTTTGGGTGGTGAGAAAGCCTTAAGAATTGTAGTCCAGGTAATTAATATAAAAGTTAAATTATTATATCTTTTAGAGCTGGTCTAAGAATTACATTCCATAGTTGACTACCAGCATCTTTACCTTGATCTAAGTTAACGTAGAATCCCAGTGCTATGTGGTCCTAAAGAAGTACCACAGTTCTCATGAAGACAAGACAACAAAGAAAAAGTTCTGGTCTCTATCCCTGGCCTCTGCCCTATTCCAATTTGACCAACTGGTGAGGTGGCTAATGGTTTAGATGAGGGATCAGCAAACTACAGCCTGAGGGCCAAATCCAGCTCTGCCTGTTTTTGTAAATAAAGTTTTATTGGAACACAGCCCTGCCCATTTGTTTACATATTATCTGTTGTTACTTTTACGCTACATTGATAGCATTGAGTAGTTGCAAGAGAGACCATATATTTACTCGATAGCCCTTTACAGAAAAAGATTACCTACCTGTGGTTTAAGTCATTGGTTGCCATAGTTTTGGATTCCCAAAAGCAAAATTTTAAGAAAAACAAAAAATAGAGAATGGCAAAGGTTTGCCAATAACACTTTAACACTAAGGACAAAAATGCCCTCTATGTATTAACCAACTTCATTTCACAAATTATAAGACATTTTAACCCTAAAAAGTAGAACAGTCATTGCATCAGAACAATGAACATTCCATCCCCAAAGAGAGTAGTGGATAAGCTCAGAACAACTGCCTATCCCATTTAAAATTTTTTTCAGAGCACTATCATTTTCCAAAATTATCATATTTACTTATTTTTGTTGTTTACTCTCTTTCTCCCTTATGAGAACGTAGACTCCATGAGGGCAGGCAATCTTGTCTTTCTTAATCACTGCTGCTCACCCAGTGTCAAGCACCTGCTTGAGATATGGTCATTGGTCGGTAAATATTTGTTAAATGAATGACTTAATCAAATGTGGAGTGAATAGATTGGGGCACAGATACATCCTGAGAGAGGCAGAAAGGCAAGGTCACTGTGTGGGTGGTGAGGACTGGGGCAAAGGGGGAGTGTGTGTATCTGCCAGCACAGGGGCTCTGTGAATGCTCCCTACTCTATCTCCAGGACATGAAATGGTGCCAGGCACATAACAGGCACTCAACAATGTTCACTGAATTAGTGGCTACCCTGACTAAAGGTCCTTAAATTGAACTAAAAGGAAAAAAAGAAACCTCATCTAGTAAAACACAACTAAACTTCAGATTAGATTCAGTCCAATTGCAACTCACTGTAGATCTGAGTGTCTGGATATAGATACAGGCTGTGTATTTCTCATTTTCCTATAGATTGGGGAAAACAGTATTGTAGACAGTGGCACTCAGGAGACACTGGCTTGGACAATGGAGTTCCTTGGCATTCCCAGGGAGGGATGCCGTCCAGCTTCAGGGCTCAGCAGCAGGCAGGAAACTGCCAGAGAATTTACCTGCACGTTGGAAGCTGCAGAGGAGCCACACCCAAGCTGGGTCCTGGCCTCTGTGTGGCTGTTCTCCCTGGGATGACTGTTCTTGCTGGGAGAGGCATGTGGTGTGGGTAGCTTGTTTGTTCCTGGTCAAACACAAGGACTCAGCGATAAAGAATACAAAATAACCCTGAGCTAACCCAGTTCTGAAGGTTGTAACCAGTAACCCAGAGAGGAGGTCCAGGTCCCATGCCTACTTTTAGAGACAAGGAGTTCAAAAATGAGGTCATTGCAGGCAGCTATTTTGACTCCAAGAGAGCCAGAGAACAAAATAGTCAAGGAAGAGAATTCTTACATCATTTGAGGGGACAAGGGAGCAATTTTTTATATACCAGGGAAATATGGAGGAAAACTCACATGCCCAGAAATCAGAAATGCATGGGTTCAAACCCTGATCCCAGTTCTTAGTGGCTGTGTAGCCTTAGGCAGATGACTCATCGACTCTGAACTTCTTTTCATCATAGATAAAAATGGAGACAAGAATACCTGTCCCTAAGGGTTGCAGTGAGAATTTGAGATAATATATGCAACTGGCACTTAGCAGTAAATTATACAATAAGTTTACTACAGTAATTTTGATTTATTTTAAATAATAATAATAATCATAAGTGCTCATGGTGTTGGCAAGCATACCCACGTACATACTGCCCTGATAAAGCCTCCTGGGAACAGCTGCTGGGAAGATACATCTAGAAGATACGATCCCACCAGATCAAAAAATTTTATGAAGCATAAAATCTCCAGGAGAATGATCACTGGGGAGCTACCAATATGAGATTTGGCAAATCCTTCTCTGGGGAGCAAACTTTATTTTTTTAATGTCCGCACAATTTTCAGGACACAAGTATTTTTCCCCTCTAAGTTAGCCAGATGCTCAAGTCCAGGGCCCCATGGTACCTTCAAGCCATAAACTGCCTTGCAGCATGGAGTATAAAAGTTAATGCAACCAGTATTCTTTAAGCTCCTAGCATTGGCAATCATGTGATGAAGCCATAAGCATACACTTATTTAATACTCACCTGCTAGGCAGGTGTAGAGAGGTGTAGCCTCTCCTTTTGTTTAGACACAGGAGGAAACAGAAGAAGAGGGAAAAAAGGTAACTTATCAGAGGTCACACAGCATGCAAAAGGCTGGGTCAGAATTCAAATTCACTTCTCAAAGTCTCAGAAGTCTCCCTGATCCTCATAAACTAAGACACTAGCTCCTCTGGGTCCCAGGAGACCAGAGGCCCTGATTCACCTCCAGCACTTCCCCTATTGAGGACCAGGACCGTGTTGTACTCATCTCCGGATCCCCAAATTAGCAGAATGCTTGGCACTTGCTAGATATCAAAAATTGTGGGAAGAAAGAAGAAAATATGGGAGGAACAGAGGGAGGGTAGGAGGAAAGATGGAGGAAAGGAGAGAGAGCACAGCAGCCTCACCCCTTCAATACTATCTTAGCCCCTATTGTTTCCTATTGTAATAATTACCAAATGTGTATATTTCAGCTATTTGCTTTCTTGTTCCTTATTGGCTGCCCTCAGTAGACCACAAGACCATGAGAACAGTTTCCATGTCCATGTCCATCTTGTTTACCTATGAACTCCCCAAATGCTTCAGTAAATACTTAGCAAGTGGACAACTGTACATCCCTCACCTTCTGAGGATAACGTACCTGTGCTGCTTTTTTTTTTTTTTTTTTTTTTTTAGAGAGAAAGCAGTTGTTAAACATTTAGCAGCATACCACTTCTTGGCACCCAGCTGAAGAAGATTACTATACCTAGGAACATAAACATCACCAAGGCTATATCTAGGATGCTGAAATGAAGGTTTGTTAGCATTCGCAAAGTGATTGCTGAAAATAGTAGATCATTATTTGCTTCATGTAAGAAATATTTCTAGTGCTGCTGATTGAATGTTCAAGAAACAATTAAAGGGCTTAGCAATGTTTCTCTCAAATATCTTTTGCATGAAAAGCCTCAGAGATTGGTTAATTATAAAGGCTACACATCAGTCACTCTAGCCAAGGGCATTGCCAGGCCCCACGGTGCCCATCCCAGATGCAAGCATGGATTGGTCTGCGGACATTAGCGTACCTTGGGGCCCTGGATGCCTCGCGTGAGGAGCATTGCTGCAGCCTGGCTAACACCCCCATGGGAATAGCCCTCAGGCCCTGTTTATGATGTCAAACACCTGGTTCCTTGTTTGGGCAAGTGGCTCCAGCTTTCTGCCAATTGGAAGAGCCAGAACTCAAGCTTGCATCTTTAACACCTCCCTAGCCCTTGTCCTGCCATCTCAAACCCAGCCCTGCCAAATTCTCCCCTAAATGTCTCTTGGATGCTCTGAGTAGGGCGTATCTACTTCTCTCATCTGCACTGTCACTCCCTAGTCTAGAGCAACAAGAGTCCCTACTCTTCCTATGATCTCAAGCCTAGACTGGCTTCTCCCTTCCATTCATATCCAGCTCCATCCACTAACTACACTGCAGCCAAATTACCTTTTCAAAATAGAAATCTGGCCTTGTCACAGTATACCCTCCCCGTGTTGCTTTCAATGACTGCCCATTGCTCCAGGACAAACACCAAAATCCTTGAGATGGCTGACAAGGTGCCAGCGGCTCTGGCAACCCCGGCTGTTCCTCACACCACTCTCTGGGTTGCGTGGTGTTTCCTCCTGCACAGGCTTCCCCCAGGCCGGGCCTTCTGCCTGGAATGCTCCCCCCATCACCACACCCTAGTGTTCCTTTGTCCATAAGCCTCACTGCTCCTCCAGACTGTGGCCCAAGCAGCAGGCTATCAGGGAAGCCTCCCAGACCCTTCATCTGGATCTGATGCCTTTCTTATAGTCATTCATTCATTCATTCATGTTTACTGAGGGCCTACTATATGCCAGGCTCTGTTCTAGGCCCTGGGACTACAAAACTGATTCAATCAGACAACAACACGTGCTGTAACGGAGCCTGTATTTTAGTAGAGGAGAAAGAAAAGGCACAGACAAGCAAAACATATAGAATGACGTGATCTCACACAACTGTGTTTCCTTCCATCTAGCAGTTGTCTCTGTTTTGAAATATTTATTAATTGACGTTGATCTCCCCTGCCAGGGGATCTCTTGGGGTCTGAGCCCCAAGAGAACAGAGACTGAATCAGCCTTACTAGCAGCTGTACCTTGAGCACACAGTAGGTCCCACATGTATATAATAGGTATTTATTGAATCCATTTGGTCCCAGGTGAATCTCCCTGAAGTCAAGTTGCTTGAGTGCTTGGGGCATAGAAGGGACAATTCCGAATACAAACCCCTAATGTCTCTCTACACTTTGACAAGGCTCTCTGCAGTCTCTCTGGCTGTAATTTTGAGCCACAGCAGGAGTCAGCAAATTTTTCTGTAAAGGCCCAAATAGTAAATATTTTAGTCTTTGTGGGCCATATGGTGTCAACTCTGTTGTTATAGCACAAGCACAGCCATAGACAATTATATAAATGAATGGGCATGGCTATGTTCCAATAAAACTATTTATAAAAACAGGCTGCAGGCAGGAATTGGCCTACAGGCCATAGTTTGCAACCCCTGAGTTAGATGATCCCAGATGCCCCGCAGCTTACAGCAGTTGAAGGCGGGGCCTGTGTGGCCTGAGTCAGCCATGGGTTCTGCTGGCAGGGTCCAGCAACTCTCCGCAGACCCCACATTGTTTGACAGGGAGATTATCCCAATAGCTTGAGCTTCAGGCATTTGCAGTCACCGTCTCCTGCAGCTCATGGAAAAGCAGTTCCCTGCCACCCTGGAGGAAAGAGACTTTGGCCTAGAGGCCGCATAAGGCAGGAATGAGGCTGCCACATTCCTTGCAGGGTCCCCAGGCTCCTCCAGAGGCTGAGCTCACTTCCTGGCCCTGCCCAGGCATGTGGCAGGGCTGCTCTCAGCTGAGCAGCTGCTGCCCTCCACCCCAGCCCAGCCTGCGCTCAGCTGGGAGACACAGGGGGCTTTGTGCTTCTGTAGCAGATTGGGGGACACTCACTGGGGCCTTTGAAATGAGACATGACATGTTAAAACGTGCCTATTGCTAAGGCTAATTTTCAGGAATTTGACTTCTGCTGGCAACTGACAGAAGAAAAACAATCACTTTTTTTTTGTATATGTATGTAGGTATATTTACGCTGATCTTTGGGGTCTGTAGCTACTGAAAACAATAGTTATCTGAGGTTTACCTGCTGGTACGGGATGAGTGGACAGATTAGTCTAGTATTTATGGAGCCAGAGGACATTAATTGTAGCATTAGCACTGCGTGTAGACTGTGGTGGGTGTTAACTGCTAAAAACAGTTACAAAAACATCACACAAACTGCAGTTGGCACTAGAGGTGACAATGTCCTGTGTATAAAAGCACTCTAGACAACAAAGCTACGAAGCTAACATTACCCTGAAGTTATAAATGCTCGGAGTGTTAGCTCAGTTCTCCCAGAGTCCCCTGCAGGACTAAGGACAGTAAGGTGTTGTGACGTTCTGATGATAGGCATCCTGTGCGTGAGCAACACTGTTGGAATGGCAATGCCCAGGGTGTCACTGTACTCCAAGGGCAGGGATGCTCTTGCTGTAATACTTCGTACAGTGCACTAGGGCCTACATATTATCCAGTGGTCCCAGAGCCCCTTGGCTGCTGATGCATAACAATGTTTAAGGTGTACCAACACTCCGGTACCAGCACTCAGACTGACTGAAAACTGCAGTGTGTCACTTCTCTGGGTGTAACTATTCCACATGAAACAGTGACCTGGGTGTTGTGTTGCTCTGGGTAGCCCTAGTCACCTAATGGCATTGATGGTAATAATGTTCTCAGGGAGGAGGTGCAGTCCCCTTGGTCATGTTCTTCCAAAGTTCACATCCATGTAGTTCAATCAGAGCAATCAAAAAGGGGCTAGTCCCTTCCTTTCCAAATAGCCTATCACTGAAAAACTGACTACATCAATTTGATCAAGGCTCAAAATTTGCAAAACCAGAAGTTCCCAATGGAAATGCCTACAAGGGCAAGTAGGTAAAATAAATGAGTACAATGGGCTGGGTGGACAGTAGGGAGTGGAGGGGATTGTGGCAAACTACAGAGGCGTGTCCTAAAGGGGGCAGTAGTGACTCAGCTCCACGGAAGAGTGGCCTTGCAGGAATGTGGCTCTAGGGCTGCCTAACCTTCTGACATTTTAAGAAATGCAAGAAACCTGTTTTGTTTTGTTTTGTTTTGTTTTGTTTTTTAATGTACAATATCCTACTTTTCAAAACATTTGGGCCAAACAAGAGACATCCATGAGCTACATTTGGCCTGTGGCGTCTACTTTGCAACTTCTCCCTAGAATCTAGAGTTGCAGAATTGGGATGAATGGGCTTCAGCACCACCAAGTAGATATCTCGAGGTTCAACCTGCTATGCCAAAGGGCGACTCATTCATCTCCATGAGCCTTGGCTCAGACGGCATTTCAAGTTTGAAATGTCATTTCTTCTCCTCCCTAGCCTACCCTTAGAAGCTTCTCTCAGTAGAGAAAGAAATCACTTTCCACCCTAACTCTAGAATAAAGCCACTACTTCATATCTGGTGATGGTGCAGGGGGTCCTACAGTCCAGCCAGTCATCATTTGTACAGTCTGCTCAGATAGAGGGAGCCAGGCCTGGGGTCCCCAGGTGGCTGCAGAGGTGATAAGCTGCGGGGAATTGTATTGGCAGCATCCTTCAGGAGGGTCAGATTCTCCCAGGCGTGTGGGTACCTTGCCCACAGCTAAGTGGAAACGATGCCAAAACCAGTGGTCACTCGATTGATTCTGTCCAACTGGTTATTGTAATTGGATGACAGACTGATATTTCCCTCTCCTTTTCAACTGGTGTTGCACGGTGAGTGCATCTGGCTAATGATTCGCTTTTCTGGGTGGTGACCTAATGGGGAAGATTATCTCCTTTCACAGGCAGAACTGTGCCTGCCGTTTGGCTGCCTAAAGAGTAAAACCAGGTCCAACCGAAGTCAAATGCCAGGAAATTTCAGAACTTCCTCACATATCATACTGCATTGTCTACCTCTGAAATGTTCCCTGCTCTAATACTCAGAGGGGATACATAGTTGAAGAATAAAATAGAACAGAAGCAACTACAATAGGGAAAAAAAGGAGGAAAGATACTCAGTGCAAAATGACAGGACTTCTCTTTAGGGGAGCTTGTAGAAAATAACTGAAAATAAGGAGAATAGTTTGGTTTTGATGGAGCTTCTACACTGAAGTTCTTTAAAATATGAGCTGTAGATTTAGAATTTTGTAATGCTGTGGATGGAGCCCTCTTCTGGAGAAAATTTTCAACAGGTATTAAAACAAGATCAAAACACACAGAGATGAACACACACACATAAACACACACACACACACAGAAATATGTAATACTGTTGGCTACTGTCATTCAGATGTGAATTGAATCCATAGTTTGGCCTTTTCCTTAGCTTCCACCAGATAGAAATTAACTGGACTCCCCAAGCAACTATCTTTTTGGAAGGAGGTAAAGAAAGAAAGATATTCTCCAGAACCCAGCTGTACTTTTACCTCAACAGTGAACTTCAGATTGAGACTCAACATAAACATCCAAATGCTGGTACTTTTAGATAATGCAGTTATTGGGTACATTGGTTTGTTGGGCAATGGCACTGTAACACACAGAGGATATTTCTAGAAAAAAAAATAGATTTTATTTAATGGAAAGCCCAAGGGCTAAAGATAGAAAAGACGGGACGGAGGCAGAGCAGGAGATATTAGCTAAGATGACTGTTGGGGCTTTTAATATAGACTGTGGTATTACATAAATTCCAGATCACATATTCAGCCTTACAGTTTATTAAATCTCTTTGGGGACTTGCTAAAAAAGTTGTTCAGACATATGAATGCTACCACTTTGCAATTCCTTTCACCACTTATATCTCTGTTTCCCCAGTGCTTTTGAAATCTTATAGGCTGTCACATGTTGAACCCATCTCAGAGCAAGAGATGCCCTCTGCAATTCTCACAGTCTTTCCTCCCCATCAAAAGGGTTCTGCAAATAAACACTGCCCTTAAAATACAATATATGAAGTTGCAGGGGCACTAGAAGACACTGATTCTCATTTAAAATCCTGAAAATCAAGATTCTGACTCCAATAAAAAACCTCCCCATTTTAAATCAACATCTCAGAATTCCATGGAAACTTTAGTCACTCCCAAGTGACTGCTCTCCAAACCTGAACCACTCCCTAAAATCCTAATTCTTGGGGGATTACTCATTCATTGTTAGAACTTTTGCCTAGATGTGATACCCTAATTGGGTTGGGGGTGGGGGAATCATATTTACAGTGGAATTTCTAGCTCATGTCCTCTCTTGATTTGTTTCACATTCATTATTTATCATAGCCAAATTCCAGAGGCCACTTCTGATAAGGGCTTACCCAAAATGCCCCAGGGGGAAGAGAGGTGACTGCTCCTCAGCTTTGCCAGCTTCCAGCCATTGTTGCTTAGAATTCCTCTTCCCCCTTCCAAAATGCCTAAAACAGCAACCTAGCCAATAAACTTACAGAGATTGATGGCTTCCAAAGCCAGACCCAGAGTACTACAACTGTGGTTGAAAAACACACACATATTTGCCTGAACACCACTAAGGCCAAGTGACTAATTTGCTTTATTACATTGTTTTTCCCCTTTCCTCTGTTTTCTCTCTGCCTCAGGAAAGTTTTGTTTTTGCTTGTTGACTCAAAGGCTCCAAGACTCTCCCCTCCTTTTGCTACGGCACACAGAGCTCTGCACTTGAACCTCTTGCCGGTTAACTGATTTGCACCAAAACGATTTCCCTGCAAGGTGCTATTGCTACCAGGATATCAACTGCTGTCCTAATGTGGACATTTGCTCTGATTATGAATTACAATCTAAGAGAGAAATAAGCCTCTTAGGGCGGGCAATTAAATTCTTCGTAAAACCTCTGCTCCCCCATCCTAAAGAAACTGAGAGAGCTGACAGCCTTCAGAAGCCACCTGTGTCAGTCAGGCCCTGGGAGAGGAGACACACCAATTGCTTTGCAAAAGGCATTATGTAAGCCCCTAGTGCATGGGAATTGCTGGGTGCTGTCATGTGGTCTGATTTGCTCGAAGGAAGACAAAACTTCGGCCAAACCCTGGAATCCACACTGAGGTCAAAACATGCCCACGGAGAAAAGGACTGTAAAGTCCTGGGTAAGGCAGTGGTTAAGTGCTCCCAGACACCTCAAGCTCCCAGAGTGCTAGGCCTTGTGCTAACTGCATTACCTAGGACATGCTGTTGAATGCAATCCAATCTGCCTAGCAATCCTAGGAAGGTGATAAAATTACTTCACCACAGAGAATCTGGAAGCTCAGAGAGGTTAAGCAAGTTGCCCAGGTGGTACCACTAGCATATGGCAGAGAGGATCTGTCTGAATCAGAGGCATGCTCTGAACCACCCTGCTAAATTGGGATATATATATCTATATATCTACATATAGATGTATAGATATATATACACATACACACACATACACACACACACTACCTCAGGGATAGAGTTCACAAAGTCTAGAAAACTGGCTCACAGACAGGCATAGGATTTGTGGCAGAACTTAAAGCTACAGGGACCCCAAGAGAATCAGCCCAAAGCCCTAGTAGAAGAAGAGTATGACTGGGCAGTGATGAATGGGGGCTGTGTATCCAGGGAAGAAAGAAGGCATGAGTTGGGAGGGGGCTCAGCAGCCAGGCACCCTACTCTGCCCCCAAGCACTATCATCCACCCTCACACCCAACTTTGAGTCATTACCATGGTTACTGCTTCCTGGGACACTGACCCATTTCCAAAGTCTAACCCCAACATGGATGCATCAATGGTCTCCCCTTAGAAGGCTGCATTGCATCTCTGCATCCCAGCCAGTCCCTGCCTGGGACTCTAGCTGCCTCACCCTCCCTCTCACCCCACTCACACACTCACACATGTGCCTCTTCCCCTGGCATCCAGGAGTCCTGGCCAGGAACTCAACACCCATTTCCAGCACCCCAAGGCACTCCCTGTCTCCTTCCCTCCTCTCTGCCTGGCCCTGCCTTGATCTCACCCACCCACTTGTAGCCTGCTAGCTCATGCCAAGTCCCATAGGCTGCCAGGAAGGCCAGGGGGGACTGGGTAACAGTGCTCTCAGAAAACAGGCCCTCGAGCAGGGCTGAGCCTGCCGCCAACCAGCACCTCCAGTCTGGCCTCCTGAGAGTACTGCTTTCCTGCCCACAAACTTCCTGAGATCTCCCAGATGCAGAGACGGTTGCTTAAGGACCACGTCTCCATCGCCCCCTCTCCTGGGTCGCCGGCCCTCCCTCTCGCCTCAGCGCTCTGAGGGTTAACGGGCAGCTGCAGCCTGGTGGGCAAGGCTTGAACTTTTCTCCGCGCTCTGCGCCCGCCCGGGAACACAGCAGAAGCGGCATTAAGGGATCAGGGCCGGAGCTCCAGTGGGCCAGACAAAGGGGGCCCGGGGGCGGGGGCGGGGGGGAGTGGGCCTGGGGCCTGGTAGAGGGGACGCGCTCAGGCCCTTCCGGGCCCGAGGTCAGGGAGGGAAGGGACCCCGATGCGGGCGCGGCCGGCGCCTTTGAGCGACAGCGGCAGCCGGGCTGCGGCGTTCGGCTGGCCCGAGGCGCCTTCCAGCGCGCCACCGGGCTGGAAGAGGGGGCCCGGGCACCCCGGGAAGTCGGCGATGCCAGGCCGGCCTCTCCAGCCCGGCAGCCCGCAATCCGGACCCGAGCTGCGCTTCCCCGATCGGCGCTGGGTTGGGGGGAAACCATGACTCCTTGGAGTCGCTTCCAGCTGAGTCTCCGATGCGTGAGCCTCCGGAGGAGGCGAATCAAAGTTACCCCACTTGATGTAGGCGAGAATGTCGCCCCTGCTTGCAAAAAAAAAAAAAGGACTCGGAGCTCTCTCCACATCTCCCGAACATATACGCACACAACCCGGAGTGGGAAACCAGGCCCACCCCCTCGCCCCCCAGGATCTCAGGGGCTGGGTATGACCTCCCTTCTGAGCCCCGAGCTGTCTTCGCCGCCGCGCCCGGAGTCCCCTGACCCCCTGAAAACCCCCTCGCCCAGCCCGCGCCAGGCAATCGGAAGGCAGAAACGGGGCGCGGGGTGCGCCCAGCAGTCTCTCTTCCCTACCTGGGACAGGAGAACGCACAGGACGAGCGGAGTTGTCGGCTGCATTTTGCCCAACTAGAAGCGCCTGGCGGCGTTTTCATTCATGCACGCGGCTGCACTGAGCATATTTTCCGTGGGAGCCAGGCTTTGAGGAGAGGCTCTGCCTCGCCAGCCAGCCAACTTCCCAAATAGATCAGCGGCAGCATCACGAAAGCATTGGGTAGAGGCTGATGACCAGGACCAATGGCTTTACAAGACGGATTCCTTCATAAAGCTCCCTCGTTTTTGCGTGGCAGATACGGGGCGAGCACCTCGCGCAGAGCGAGCCCCTCGGAGGAGGCGGCCCGTTCGCTTTTTTGGACTGTTGGGGCCCAGCCGCACAAATCACGCTGGGCAAAGCCAGCTGATGCCACTTTTCCAAAGAATGGAATTCCACCAGGTACTGGCGGCCACTTCCAGCCCAGTGCAAAAGATTCTCTTTATTAAAATGTTAATAAGATCCACTTTATTTCCAATAAATCAAATAAAATGACCCCAGCAGTTCCAGCCCTTTCTACGCCAGGAAAGACTTGGCAGTGGATTTTCTTTTTTTTTTTCTTTCTTTCTTTTTTTTTTCAGTGTGGCCCAAGTCATGATGGTGTTTGGTGTTTCCCTGCCATCTCACAAATCACAAAGACGACAGATCAATTCTAGCTTGCAGAAAAAAATCCATCAAGGGGCAATAGATTTTATTAACTGCTCAGGTGAGAGTCTGACTGGCCGCCTACTCCAGAAATGTGCATCTGGCACCAAAGTTGAGGCCATGATTTGAGGAAACTTTTTTTTTTCTCTCTCTGGATGTGTTCTTTTAGAAGCTTCTAGCTATCTCCAGGGATTGGGAACAGTAGTAACCACTGTTCAAGGGATTTTATAAGTGGGGTGCTATGGGAATGAGGGTAAGAGGGCTATCTAGGTCTAACTTTCCCAGTAGGAGTTTAAGAATATGCAGTAAAGACCTTACTTTCTCATTTCCATGCAGCCTCCTTCTAAAAAAATTTAAGGTGTTTTATAATAAAGGACAATTTTTCAATAGAATTTATGCAAGAAAAATAAAAAATCTGGGACAGGAGGAAAAATTCAGAAAACTGAAATACTAAACCCAAACGCTAACGTATTTCCTCTGATTTGGATCTGAGCTTCCTGGTGGCCAAAGCAATAAGAGAAACATTTAAATTACATAGTTCTTGTAGATACAAGTATACAAATATCTTCTGACATAATTTCCCCAGCAGTAAATACTGGACTAAATGTATGATGTGACATCTAATATAGCAGGACACTGTGCAATGGACCATGCCGAGATCCAGTGGGTTGGGCTGTATTCCCAGCATCTGGCACAGGGCCTGAAACATGGAGACAATCATTAGTGTGTGTTAAACAGATGTCTAGACTTAATCAAGAAGTAGCAGAGGGTGGGGTGGGGCAAAAAATCTGGAGCCACATTGCCTAAGCTTAACCCCCAGCTCTGCTACTGACTAGTAAGTTTCTCACTCCCTGTGCCTCTGTTTGATCACTGGTTAAATGAAAATATAAATCGTACTGAACTCACAAGTTTGTGGTGAGGATTAAGTGACAGAATAACCACTCATTAAATGTAAACTAATGCACTTTTTAAAATTGCTTCATTGTCAGCAGTTCGGTCATCGCATCTGATGAAGATGCAATGCCATCTGACCACCTGGCTGCATTAGCCAGCACTAGCCCAACAGATGGCAATGTTGGCCAAACAGCCCCCAGAAGAGCCCAGGAAAGGTGGATGCTGCTGCTTCTTCCAGTCTCTTCCGCTCTCCACTGTTCTCTTGCCTAGGTAGGCATCCACCTCTGAGTCTCTGAGAAGTGCAGGCAGCGTTTGACAGATGATCTGATTGTCCCAGCTTGGAACCCATGTGTGTGGAGATCCATACCCACATTACCCACCATTAAGAGTAAAACAAGGTACTTTGAAGTCAAAGAGACTTCAGATCAAGGCATCCTGAAATACCCTAATTTTTCTCCATTCCAGGGTAGCAGCCATCTTGTCAATTAGAGGTCAACTGAGCTAAGCCCATGGATTTAGCAGACGTGGAGACAGAGAGAGAGCAGAGGACATCTTGGGAGATGATCAACCATGATAAGGGGTGAAGAGGGCAGTAAGATGATGTTCCAGCCACTTTTCCACAAGCAGCCACTTGGGCAGAGAAGCACTCCTAAGGGTAGGGTGTGTCCAAGGATGCCTTGTCTAAGGTGCAAAGCAGTATTATTGATTTTATAGTTCTGGCAGCTCTTTCTGTGGTCTTCCCATCCCATCTCCCTTACTGCCACTCACCAAATAGGTCCAGTTTTCCCCATTTTTTGCAGGGTTGCACTTGCTGGCCCCCTTGTGCTTACCGTGGGGCCATGTGACTAGTTCTAGCAAATGAGCTGGGAGCAAAAGTGACAGGTGGAGCATTTAATCACCAATGTGAGACAGACTGGTTTCCCTGGAATAGGTGCTGAGATGGAAATTTGTGCAGGAGGCTTACTGGGGAGTGTTCTCACCACAACCACTGCAAGAGGGAGGAACACAAGACTGGCAGAGGGTGAGGTGGATGACTTTGCAGTTGCAGCAGAGGCCTCAGCCAATCCCAGGAGAGCTCTGAGGCTAGAGTGGCCCTTTAGAGATGAGCCTAACAGAGTCAGGGGGCTGTGCCTTAGTGCCCCCAGTGGGCCAGTTGTTGGCTGTTCCCAAGGGCAATATTCCAGTCTGACCTCAGCTTTGTCAGCTCTATAGAAAACTAAGGTGTGACCCATAACAGGTAACCGGAGGCTGTGATTCCCAGGCTGCAGATGACCTTGTGCATCTGATGGTACCAGTGAAGATGGATGTAGATTTGCCTGGCTGAAGTCCTGCTCACTCTGTCTCCAGCCAGGACCTGCACAGGCATTTACCAAAGTCCTGGGCTTTTGTCCTGAACTGTTCTACTGGCAGGCAGAGTGGCTCCAGGCAACCTCACCTGATTTTAGGTGAGTGTACCCAAAGGGCTAGTCTCCATTCCTTCCTACCTCAGCCCCCACAGGTTGAATTTTAGGGGCTGGGGAGAGTTAATTTCAAGAGTCTTCTTAGGCCCTGAGGCTCATCTCTAGAAACCATGGAAGCTAGGAAGTCAAAAAGATTGGTCCACAAAATGAGACCTGGATTGGGATCTCTGGACTTTACTTATATTGGGCAAGTTGCTTTTAATCCCCAAACCTCAGTTTCTTCATCAATAAAACGGGAATAATAACATAACACTCCAAGGACTGTTGTAAAAATTGATGTCACTTTTCCCCTCTATCCCCTACTGCCCTCTACTCTCAGAGAAGGTGCATCTTGCCAAAAACATAATATCAGGTTTTGTTCAACAAAGACAGGAGAAAAATCATTTCACTCCAATGATAAGAGGCTTCTGAAGAAGAAATCCATTTCTGTTTGTTTGTTTTGCCTTGTTTTCCCTTCAGCTCCCTAATGAGGGTCTTTTGGCTGATGTATTGATTGATGGTGGTAAGTAAATACTGAAGCTGAAAACCACCCCCTACCTACCCTGACTCTATCTCCTCCCACCCCAGCCCACACCAACCCCTGACTGCTTTTGCAGCTTGCAGCTGTGGGCTCCCCAGAAGCTGTGTCTGCATTCAGACACATTCCAGGTTCACACTCCTTTTCTGGGCACATCATTCTGGCTTTGGAGCTGATGGAATCATCCAACAGTCAGCAGCTGTCTCCTGAGGTGCCAGGGATTGAGACTGTTTCCTCTCATTGACTGACATGATGAAGACCTCATTTCTGAGTGTGTGGAGGTGGCCATGTGGGTGAGTGCAGTGCTTGTGTGTTATGTGTACAAGTGCATGGGCGTGTGTATATGAACAGGGGGCAACTGGTGTATCATCCAGCAGAGATAATTTGTTCAAATTTTGGTACCTCTGAATGTGCTGCTGTGATGAGGCATTTGAATAGACAGTAATAAACCAAATAGATGCCCTTACGAGATGTAACACTTATCAGGTATGCCAGGAGCCCTTGGTAACTGGGATATACTGGGACAATGAGGGGGGAAGCCCATCCTATACAGCCTTGTAACAGGCTGAAGCTGAAGCTATACCTCTCCCAGTGGGATAGCCTGCTAAAAATACCCAGGATGATGACAATACACCATCTCACAACACCTGGCCACCAAAAAGGATCCCTGATTGCTCTTGAGCCATGAACCTGCTTTATCTTCTTCAAAGCCCTTTATGTTACTTGACCTTATACTATAAATGGTCACTCGCATTACTGTCTCAATTATTCACTCCAACTTGTACCTATATCCTTTACACCTTGACTTTGGGTTTGGCCACACAAACCCAGTTATAAGCCAAGGCCCCAAGAGGTCCTGTGCATTTCACCTGGCTCTTGCTAGGGCCTCTGCCAATGAATGCCTTCAAAGGCACATTCATAGACTAGCTCACTGGTCAGAGGAGGAGAGATGAGCACCCCCATGGACCCAGAGACGCTTGAGCAAGCCTAGCAGAGCCCCACCCAGATCAGCTAGCCCACAGTTATACGGACTAAAAATAAATAATTGCTCTAAATCAGGGGATGGTTTGTTATACAGCAATAGCTAACCAATAATTACATTGGCTTGTTTGTTGTCTGTCTATTCCTCTGGAATATAAGTCCCACATCTGTCTTTTGCTGCTGTGTGCTCAGCTTCTAGAACAGTGTCTGGCACATAGTAGGTGCTCAAATGATTTTTGTTGAGAAGATGCATTAAATGGCTTCTGTACTGAAAATAGTGATGCTGATATGAAACCCCCCTACATGTACTGCCCTATCAGAAATACTTTCTGATGGTGACAGCTCAGTCCTCCCACGTGGAAAGCATCCTATGACCTTGACAGTCTCCACTGCTACGTGGCCATCTAATTCGGCCTATGACAAGGCAAGTTCTTCTTATGATAGTCTAGACCAGTATTAGACAAAATAAGGAACATTCCACAGAGACTAGTGTGAACAGGTAGGTGCTTGGGGATCTTTGGTGAAGGACACCTGGGGTGAGACATCCTTCTGAATTTCCTCAATGTATGAAGAGCCCAGACATCTAAAAACTGGACAGAAAATACTCCTTTGGCTTTTGAGGTACTGCACTAATATAGTGTCCTCTGAATACATTTTAATACAATCATGACTTCCACACTAGCACAGAGAGAAAACAGGGAGTGACTTTTAGGCCATCCAATTCAACTGGCCTAACTGTCTTTAGGACTCCAGTCCCCCCTTGGTAGCAAAACTGGGCATTCAGACACCAATTTTATCCTGTGAACTAGAAGCTGTTAAAACCCCCCTCTAGGTGTCTCCCTTACCCAAAATTAGTGAGTGGGGTTATTTCTACACAGAGAATCATCTCAGCATCAATATGGTAAAGCAGTGGTTTTCAAAGTGTGGCCCCTAGACTGGCAGCATCGTCACCACCTGGAAACTTGTTAGAAATGAAAATTCTCAGGCCTCACCCCAGACCTACTGATTCAAAAACTTGGGGTTAGAGTCCAGAAATCTCTGTTTTACAAGCTTTTCATATGCATAGTTTGAGAACCACTCCTGTAAAGAATTCTCCGGCACTCACTTACATTCGTTCATTCAAGAAATATCATAAAGCGCCTACTGCATATTAGCCACTGAGCTGGGTAACAGGGAAAGAAATGAAAAAGCATGGTTTGTGTGCTTCGGAAAATATGACTCCTAGAGAGAAAGACATCATTCTATTACAACGTGCTGCAGGAGGTGCTGAGAGAGTCAAAGTAGCCAGAGCTATATGGGGGGCTCAGGATGTCTTTCAGAAGAGGCAAGGGCTCCACTGTCGTTCGTTTCCACTGTTTGTCAAAACCATTATAGACCTCTATTTGACAGAAGTTGTACTTTTTGCATCTGTTGATGAGCAACTAAATAATAGCAAAAGGCAGCTCAAATTCAACACCTCCCTCTAACTTAATTTGCAGTTTATTCTTCACAATCTCATCTAGGTAAAATTGCAAATGGCAGTGTCTGTGTGGGGTGTGGGGCGGGGCAGGGTGAGCATTATTTAGAGTTGACAGGTAATGCTTAGTGGGCATTCAGTAAGATGCCTTCCAATGATGCCATGCCCTCCACGTCCCCACCCACTACCTGTCTGTGGTCTCAAGCAGGGAACTGCTGAGCCAGAGCAAAAGGGAAATAAGGAAGAGGGGATGCTTCGGGGAGGGGCTAATGACCAGAGGGATGGCAGAAGACAGGTGTGGGCAGTTTGAGGGTCCAGATTAGGATCAGTTTAAATGTCAACATCTGGAGTTTGAGCTTTATCCTACTGGCAAAGGGGAATCATCCAAACTGCTTAAAGGGAAGATTCAATATCTCATTTACATTTTAGCAAGTTCACTTTGGCCACACTGGAGGATGGACTGCATCAAGGCCATAACTAAGGAAGAGAGACTTCTTAGAAAACTATTGTACATACCATACAAAAGATAAGAGCCAGAACTCTTTTTCTTAGTTTTCTAACCAGTGAGTGGTATAGGAATATTACATGGCAATCTCTCCTGCTGCCTAGCAGTGTCTGGCACATAAAAGAAACTTATACAATAACAGATGAATGAAACATACTTATTAAATTACAGGAGATTCCTTTGAGCTCCGATTCTTCACCCTTCCCTGCATCTAATCCATGCCTCATTAATGGTGGAGTGAACTTCCTCATCTTTGACTTTGAGCTTGACCATATGGCTTGCTTTGTCTAACAGAATGAGGTGATGGTGGCAGTGTGCAGTTCTGAGCCTAGGTCTTAAGAGCTCTCATGTGTTTCTGTTTGCTCTCTTACACCTCTGCCATCTCCATGAAAAGAACATTCCCTGGCTATCCAACTGATCCAAGGAGGATGAGAAACAGGTGAAGTTGAGCCACCTCCACCCATCCACATATCTGTAGTGAGAACTAGAGTCTAGCTTAGATTAGCCAAACCCCAACCAACTTACGGATCCAAAGGAATCAATGCTTACTATTGCATGCCACAGTGTGTGGTTGTTTGTTATCCAGCAACAGCTGACTGATACATAAATGAACCCTCTTCTTGGGACTATGTACAGCTCAGGAAATGGGATAAAGGGTGAATACTTAAATAGAGCATAGCGATTTACATGGTGTGACCAATGTTTAATGCTTACCACAAATCCAAGCCCTTAATAATTTCTCGACTTATCAAATAGTCCTCTCCTTCCACTCACCTAATCCAAGTCAGCTGTCTCCTTGCAAAACACTAGGTTCCTATCTGAATATTTACTGCAAAGCTACTGAATCTGTCTCTGGTTGTTTTTCTTATGCCAGCATAATTGTGAGGCCATCACTTAACAATTACTTGGGAAAATTTATTTACAATGCAAGGCAGATCCCTGAATGTTTGTAGTGGATAAATTTATTTACAATGTAATCCACATCTGCCAATGCCTCTAGTAGATAAAATTGTGCTGCTCCTATAAAAAGCAACACACCTGGTTAATGGTTTCTGTGGCCTTTTATGAATAGACCAAGGTCAGGGCCACCATAATGAGCTGAGGAAAGTTAATCTGTGGAAGCAAGTTAAGCACAGAAAACTACATTTTAATGATTCTAAATGTGTGACAGCTGCCAGAATTTAACCAAATGAGAACCAGAAAAGGCAAATCCAAGACTCTTTTGTTTCTTAAGCTGAGCTTTTATGGAGTTAAAATGGCCAGTGTGCCATTTCCATGATGTCAGGGATGACATCTGTCTTTCTCTCCCTTGAATACCCCTTGGCCACACATTGTATGGCTCTGAGTTGACATTCAGTAGACATGAGAGGGATGTGTCAATAAAACAGTGCAGCACCATAGGAGAGGTCCTGTTTAGCCTTACACATCTGCTGTTTGTCATACCTATAATTACTGCAGCAAACAAACTATCAAACAATACACCTCTATTATCAGCATCCATCTCCTAGAGCAGTGGTTCTCAAACTGTTGTCCCACTGTGTGTCCCCATTCAGTCCCAACACTCCACATGGAAATTCTGTTTACTGTTTCTATTGCATAAAACTCAAAAGGGAGTATGTCTTGAATTATAAAGTTCTCTCCTAACACATGACAGAAAAGGGAAATTGGCCACAGCCCCCGAGGCCTTGCAAATGATGGAGAGTCTGCCTCCCTCTCCAAATTCATTCCATTTCCACTATCCCCTTGCTCACTGTGCTCTGCTCTTCTCTCAATCGTCAAGCATGCCAAGCTTTTCCCTACACTTGGGCCTTTGCACATTCTAGTCACTCTGTCTGGAATGTTCTTTCCTCTACTTCCAGGTCATTCATCCTCCCAGAATCTGTTTATATGTCACCTCCTCAGAGGAGAAGCTGTCCCTCACCAGTTCACTCTTTATTTAGCTCATTGCCTTATTTGTTTCCTTCATGGCATTTGCCATCCTTTGTCAATATTTTATTTATTGTTTGCCTCTTTCTATGTTTGTTTCCCTCACTAGATTATGAGTTTCATGATGGCAACTAAATATCTGTTTATTGATCATTGTACTCCAGGACCTAGAACCAGGCCTGGTCCATGACAGGCACTCAATAATCTTTTTCTTTTCTTTTCTTTTTTGAAGAAATGAAT
Organism: Eubalaena glacialis; assembly: GCF_028564815.1. Lineage (NCBI taxonomy): Eukaryota > Metazoa > Chordata > Mammalia > Artiodactyla > Balaenidae > Eubalaena > Eubalaena glacialis. Next base: position 6,247,611 of record NC_083733.1, read on the forward strand.
GAACAGATGATATTATGGCCAATGAGAGTAGATGGACCAGTGGATCTCTAGATGCATTAATCTTGTTAGGAATACCAAGTAATGGTCCAATGGCTGATGACTGCAGAACACTGCTAGAGAACCACCATGCAAAAATGTGGTCAGGATTAAGTGTGCACACCTCAAAGCCTTATGTTGTATAAAACATGAGATCAAGGGTCCGGGGGCCCTGTGAGTGAGCCAAGTAAACTACTGTCTCTTTTCTTTGCCAAGACCAAGCTCATATGGACTCCAGGGCACACCCTAGGTGAACTAAGGACCCAGTTTTCCCAAGGTGAATCAGGAGAGGCTGAGGGGGCAAGGGGCACACCTGAGGAAATCGTGGTAGAGTATTTTCAACATGACTTTCTCTTACTTGACAGTTCAGGAATTCATCTAAAGCCTTTTCAAAGTGCCAGGTTCTTGTTCATGTAATGAATCTATCGATTCACTTTTTGTCCCCAGGAGACTCTGAAGACCACAGAATGTCAAGAGAGAAGACAAGGAATTCTCACTGCTTGTCATGGAGCCTTAAGGGTGAAGACGCAGGTCTTGACATATTCCCAGAAGATGCTCATGACCCAGTTATTATTCTTTGGGGGTTAAATGGTTATTTATTTTAGGACTTCCCTACTTTATTGCTCCCAGCTAACTTGCCTTCCGTGCCCATAAATCATCCCTCTCATTACATAGAAAGTAGAAAAGGACAACAACTGTTTATTCATTTCTTTGTTCATTCACTCATTCGGCAATTTGTTTTATAATAAGCAACAAGATACAGTAAAAAAAAAAAAAGGAGTATTTTTCTGGAATCAAACTAAGTAGTTGATCCCTAGATTGCCGGACTCCTCCAACTCCCCAGTCTGACTTTCATACTGTTGCCAGAGTAATTTTTAATTGGAGCTGTAAGTATCAAGTATCTACCATAATCTAGGCATTATTTTACTTAGCAGTGAATAACAGCAACTTTGTTCCTGGCTTTTGTTCCTGTATCTGTTCTTGATATAATATATAAAACCTTCAGCGGCTCCCCATTGCCTTTAATTCCAAATCCCTAACTTGGCATTCAGTGTCATACATAAAGATTCTACATGGCTGCTCTGCTTTATCTCCCACAACAAAGCTCAAGCACCAGCCATACAGAACAGTCTAGCATTCACCTCACCTCATGCAAGGCTACTTCATTCCACAGGAACTCTGCACATGCTGCTTTCTTGGATTTCTCTTTTGCAGGCCTAGATCTCACAGCTCATCATTAAGTACCAATCACCTCACATGCCACTTCCTCCAGGAAGTCACCCCTGATCCACCCAGGCTGAGTTAACTGCACTTAGAACATGTCATTATTAATTTACTGGGGTCCCTCTCTGGACTATCAGCTGCTTAAGGTAAGAAACCAAGTTTTATTCTCATCGACATCCTCAATAAGCCCAGTGCCAAGCAGACATAGGACTTCAAAATAATATCTATGCATTGATACACACACATCATAAATAATCATGAGAGCTGTGATCTTTAAGTGCCAAGCACTTTTCCAAGTACTTCACACTCATGTTTTTCTCATTGAATCCTAGCCAGCTCCTTATGAAGTATGATTATCCCCTTTTACTGGTGACCAGTGACAGACAAACCTGCGCTGGGCAGTAGAAGAAAAAGCACTAACCTGGGAGTCCAAGCATCCGAGTCCTAAGCCAGTCTTTACAGCCTACTTGTGCCTTAGCAGACAACAGGTCAGTATTCTCAAAGCCGCAGTTTCCTTGCTTGTTAATAAGCACAGCCTTTGGAGTCAGACACCCAAGGTTTAAGTTCCACTCTGTCACTTTCTAGAACAGGCTTTAGGTGAGCTACTTAACTCATCACCATTGAGCTCTTGCCATCTGCCAAGTTCTGAGCTATGTGGTGGGAATAATTACAGAAATAAAAGTAACATTAATTGAGAATTGTTTTATTTAAAATTTTACTATTTAATTATTTATTTTATTATCTATTTGAAATATATTTTATTTTATTTTTTATTTAATTGTTTATAACTATAAGTTATAGCTAACTTTCATCGATAATAGTGATAATTCACTGGTCTAAGCACTCTTTATGTGTCAGATTATTTAATATTTATGACAATTTTAAGAGGCTGGTTCTATTTCTAGCTCCTACTTAATCCAAATGAGTAAACTAAGGCATACAAGTAGTGGACAGAGGGCTTGAATCTGGACCCCTCAACTACAGAACCTAATCTCTTGACCAGCTCAACATGTGCCTCTGTTTGTATGTTAATAAAAAGACAGACCCTGCCTCTCGCCTTGCACAACTGCTAACTCCTCTCAAATCTCAGATGCCTCTTAAGCAAAAGGGGCTGCTGATAGTTTCTACATCACAGATTGCTATACAATTAAATGACTTGACTCATGTAAAACACCTACTGACCACTTTTATGAGTGGGTTGGACTAGCTGTTCCATAGATCATCCCTTCCAATCCTCATGTTCTATGAAATTAACCAGAACTTAAGGGCCTCACACACCACCCAGCAGTTTTAGGAGAAGACAGTGGTCATCAAGGGTTTGGAATCAGCCCACCCTCCCCCAGGGCAGAACTGGGCACCTGTACAGTTTATGGGACTGTCCACTGAACTGAAGTTTCTAAATATTTCAGTCTCAGCCAATTCTGTGGCATCTAAGACTGGGTGTACATGAACAGTGGTAACCTGTCACAAGATGGTAAAATTCTCACTGATTCCAGACAGCCACCACCAAAGAGCTCTAGCTCTAGGGCCTGGCCACATGGTTTCACTGCCCTCAAGATGGAAAGAACCAGACAACCTGATTGCACAGCCTTGGTTGGATCCTCCCCATCTCTCAATTACATCAATCATAGATTCCTCATGGTCAGTAACCTTGGTGGGTACCCAGGTGTCTTGGAGGAGAGAGTACACCATACAAAGCAACAATGTCACTAGCAGGCACTTACCCTGGGTATCTTACAGATGTTCCACTCCTCAATCCTTAGAAAGTTGATATCACTATCATTATCATAGAACACCACCACTATGCTCACAATTTATGAAAGTTTGGGTGGGTAGCCCATTATTACTAAGAGTTAATCAAGAACACAGAGTGCACAGGATAATAACTCATTCATTCTTTCATTTATCCATTCATTCCCTCAACCATTAAGAAGTATTGATTGTGTCCCTTTCCTGTGCCAAGCACTGTTCCAGGAAATAGAGCTAGAATACAGTCGTGAACAAAACAGACAAAAGCCCCAGACAAGGAACTTGAATTCTAGTGTGGTGGGCGGTGGGGTGAGAAAAATGTGAGATAAGATAAATAGTGACAAGAGTTCTGGTGAAATACAGGCAGGAAAGGAGCAGAGAGCACATGGGAAGAGACTTAGAATTCCATAACTGCTAATGTTTTTTTTCATGATTACTCTGTGCTGGGCATCATTCTAAGCATTTTACATGTATGCACTCATTGAGTCCTTCCGGCCACCCTAGGAGGTAAGTCCTATTATTAGGATCTCGTTAGAGATGAAACAATGAGGCACAGAGAGGTTAGAGGCTTTACTTACCCAGGGACCCATAGCCAACAAGGGGCAGAGCCAGGACTTGATCCCTAGCGGTCTGGTTTAAGTTACTCCCTTAGCGAACCAAGGTGTGCAGCGGCCTCAGTACAGGATAGCTGGTCTAGACTCCTTTAGATGCATGTTTGGGAGGCCCCTTCTCTTGTCTCTGCTCCCTTCTTCCTTTCCTCTGCCCCTCTTTCCTTCTTCCTCTCAGGCTTCCAGGTTCATCCAGTTACTGGAGTCCCATGAGTCCCACCCTCCTCCCCAGCCCATGTCCCGCAGTGCTGCCCTGCCCTTGGATCTTCACCTCTAGAGTGGGACACCTATAAACCAACCAATGTCTTCTCGCAGCTGTCAGGCCATAACTGGATGGGGTGCGAGACTAGAAGCCCTCTCTCCACCAGGACTGAGAATGAGGGTGGGTGAAGAGGGTTAGTGTGGCAGAGAATCCCATCCTGCCACCATCCCCATTTTTCAGATGGAAATACTGACCGCAAAAATAACTAAAGGAGATGAGTTGGGATTTGAATTCAGGGCTATTTGACCCTGAAGCTCTTATCCACTAGACTTTACTGTTAATTTCAAAGAGCAGGTCTGCGCCGGGCAGAAAATAGATACTTAATTAAGTACTGGCTTGAAGAATGAAGGGACAGATGGATTCGTGAATACATAGGCCCAAAGAAATGGGCAGATGTGCACAGGCATGAGAAGCAAATAAAACAATAAAGGCATGTGCATGAAAGTGCAGCAAGGACCAGCACACTCTGGTTGATAAGCAGCTTTGGAAATACCCAGAACAAAACAGTCTTCACAAGTATTGCTGTAAATACAAGTTTGCAATCTCCTAGCCAGGCAAACCTAACCCTGTTTTTCAACTGCAGTTTTACAGGAGTCTCTTGAACGCTGTTTTCCTTTTATAGACAAGGACAGGTGTGTTTAGGGGACATAATTTGGGACAGGCACCTGGTCAAGCTGAGACCAGCACCTGAGGAGAGAAGAAGGCACCCTTGGGAGAAGCAGAAATGCCAAGGTGACGGGAGAGGGAACTGTGCTGCTAATCCCTCACACCGTGACTTTACCATCTTCTAGTCGCCTAATAGCAGGGCACATAATTGGCAGAAAAGATTGCCCTGCCCTTTACACATGTGTCTGCAATTACTTTTCGAACTGGGGCGATAAGTGGCATGATTGGTTTCCTTGTGCCGACGCAGCCGCTTCTGGGCGACGGGGCCTTTCTCCTGAAGCTGTGGTGGGCGCCACGGGTCACGGGCACAACAGCTCCCGGCAAATGATCACCTTCCATCACTGAGGAGTAAATCCCCAGCTCCTTGCTAGGATCTGACCTCATCCGCGGCCTCCCTCCTTCACACATTCTGCTTCACACTGGCTTCCTTGCTGTGCTACATCACCCCAGCTTGCTCTTGTCTCTGTGTTTACATTTGCCACACCCTCTGCCCGTTTCTTCTCGTGCTTTCTTTAGGTCTGGGCTCACAGGTCACCTGCTCAGAGAAGCCTTCCATGAACACCCTTATTTAAAATATCTCTCTCCTACTCCCTAGCCCCAGGTCACACCTTTCATTCCTGTTCTTCTTCATATCACATACCACAGCATGATGCCATATCTTGCCTGTGTCTGTTTACATGTTTATTGTCTGTTCCTAGCTGGAATGGAAACTCTATGAGGGAGGCCTTTGACCTGATCGTCACTGCATCCTCAGTGTCCAGAAGGAAGCCTGCAACAGCGCGAGCGTGCAAAAAATATTAGTGAAAGGAGTGATTGGACAGTGAGTGGATCCAACACTGCAAATGCTCCACGTGCCATGCCATGGGGTGTGTGCTTTATGAGTACAATGAAAGGCATTCGAGTGAAAGTAGAGAGCATGCATTCTGGAGACCCATAGGCCCGGGTTTACACCCAAGTTCTGTCCTTTAAGAGGTTCTGGTCAGTCCTCTTGCACCAATCTGAGCCCCAGTTTCATCATCAGCAAATTGGGAAGGAAAATAGTAGCTCTCTCACTCAATTGTTGCTTGAATTAAATGAGGCAATGCTTGTACAGCATATTATACTGTACCTGGCATATAAATGATTACAGCAATTCAATAAATAGTAATACATACTGGTATTTCTATTCATACAATGAGGATGGAAAAAGAAAGGGGCATACATGATAGCTGAGTACCGGCTACATGGCTGGTATCCCTCCAGCTAATTTTGCCTGCCTGAAGTTACTCCCCCACAGCTGTCTTCTGAAATAGGCATGACTACCCCTGGTTTCTAGATGAGGAAACACAGGCACCTCAAAACCAAATGGTTTGCCCAGTATCACCCAGTTCCTAAGTGACAGATCCAGACCTCAAAGCCAGGTTCTCTGCTTTTTCATCACACCAGGTTGCTTCTCTTGAAAATAAAAACAGATCACAGAAAACCAACAGGACATGGACACAAGCAGCCCCAGGGCACAGAAAATTTAGTTTAAGACTCAGTTTAAATTCTCCCTAGTCCTCCTCCATGACAGCTCCAATGGAGAAGGATTGCCCTTGGGTAGCATTGCCAGATAAAATGCAGGATGCTTAGTTAAATCTGCATTTCAGATAAAGAAAAAATGATTTTTTAGTATATAACAATTATTGCATACTTAATGATAGTTTTCTCTCCCTCCCATTTCTCTTTCTACCACCTTCCTCCTTCCCTTCCTCCTTTCGTTTCTCTCTCCCTCTCTCTTTTTTTTTTTTGTTAATCAGGCAACTTTATAGCCTTGTATTTCTTACAGTCCCTCACGGTGTGCATGTCTGTGAGCTAACCAGTGCTCCCCGCCAGGGCAGAAGTTTGTAGAAGACATTTCAGAGTGTCTGTCCACTTCGTGGCCTTCTTATCTGATAATGACCCTACCCCACACACAAGGGTAGGCCCGCACCACCATGCTACCTGCCTGCCTGGAAAGGATCTCAAACCACTCTTACCAATCCAATTCTCTCTCTTGAGAATTTGAACCAAGAAAGTGGAAGATGGAGCTAAGTCAATGAACCATGAAACAGTCCAATAAATTTCTCTTTCTTTCTTCTTTCCTTCTTTCGTTTTGCTTTTGCTTTGGTTTGCTTATTTTGTTTCAAGTGGGATTTTGGCTCTTATAATCAAATCACTCTTGACTAGGCCATACCTCTCTTGTGGTCATTTTATTTGCCCAGAAGAGATATAAAATGACCCATATTTTTGAGTGCCTGGATGAAGATATTATTGCCTTTTAAAATTTCCCTAATATCTAATGTTATGTATTTCCTCAATTGGTTACATTTTATTTTAAATCAGAAAAAATACTATCCAGAGGCCCATCTATGGAAAAGGTAACATGATTTAATGTCTTGAAAATAATGGTAATTCTAAGTGTCATCAGCTTTGATGAGCACCCTCCATCCAGTCTTCACATACCATCTGGATGGCACAGGCACATAAATGGAAAGGGGAGGAAAACTGCCTTCTCTGAAGGAAAGTGAAAACCCCACCCTACTCTTCCTGTATGGGGTGGATCTCTCATGGCAAGGGCCAGACTCCTTCGTTGCCCGGCATCTGTGGCCTCATCCTGGTCTAGTCAATGGATTTCTTTATACCCCCCAGGAGCAGGGAAGCACTAAAGTTTTCCCCCGAATTTTGGAAAGTAGATTGGAGAATTCCAGACAGAGCAGGGAACTGCTTACCCCAGTCATAGAGGCTTAAGTCCCTCTAAAAATATCTGAGCAACCGTGTCTGTAACAACTGTAAAGTCCTTCTCACTTGGCCCCCCGTCCTGGCCCTGACCCTGGCCACCCCAGCTCTGCCCAGCTCCTCATCCTTATGGTCTGGCTTTTACTTCTGTCCTCACGCTGATGACAGTCCACAGTTAACTGAACTTCATGTCACATATTCTGAAACTGAAAAATCTCAGCTAACAAGACAGCTGGAGTGTTTTACTCTGCTCGACCCCCACCATGACCCCTTTATAGATCTTCAAAGCCTTACTCTCTTGGAAAAATGCTAGAGCCCATTTAGAGACCCTGCATGTTTTATTGGACAAATATAGTGACTTCTTTCAAAGATAAGTTATCTGTATGTTTTTCAAAAGCCTTTTTGAAGTTTGCTAACTTATGGCAAGGACCACCTTCCTCTCCTCTGCTGAGCATCACAAGACTTCATCTTTCCCCCACAAATGTCACAAGATCCCTCCTCCCCTGATGACCACAAGGCAACGTCCATAGAGGCCTTTGGCTGTACTCATGGATATTTTTTAAGCCTGGAACTTTATGTATTAAGGATCTGGGGTGTGGAAGTCCCAGGCCTCCAAATGGTGAGTATCCTCCTCTTTGCTTCCTACAGTGCGATTCTCATAAACTACAAAGTTTTCTTTTTAAAAAAAAAAATCCCAGTCTTTTTGTTTCCTTGCTTTTTTACTCTGTAGATTAAAAGCAAAAATTGGCTTCTGTAGTTTTGACCTCATCTCCCTGCCACCAAGTTCATACCCCTGTGTTAGTAACCTATTGCTGCCCCAAAACGCAGTGGCTGAAAATAACAGTAAACATTTGTTATCACTCGGAGTTTCTATGGGTCAGGAATTCAGGAGCACCTTAGCTGGAAAATTCTAACTTGAGGTACTCTATTAGGGCCAAGAGATTGACCAGGACTACAGTCATCTGAGGGCTTGACTGGGGTTGGAGAACCTTCTTTCAAAGTGGATCCCTCATGTGGCTGGCAAACTCATGCTCACTGTTGGCAGCAGGCCCCAGCTCTTCTTCACCTAGTCCTTTGAGTTTCCTCATGTCATGGTGACTGGCTTCCCCCAGAGTGAGAGATCCAAGAGGCCAGGGTGGAAGCTGCAATGCCTTTTATGACCTAGCCTCAGAAGTCACACACTGTAACCACTGCCATACTAGATTGGCCCTCTGAGTCATCATGGGAGGAGATTACATAAGGGTGTGAATACCTAGAGCTCAGGATCACTGGGGGTCATCAAGGAGGCTAGATCCCACATTTACTATCTGACCCTTCCCTCCTCTCTCTGCTTCTGGTCACCACTTCACCAATGCTATTTTAAGTCCCTGGATATCCATACAAGGATTTATCCACCTGGCTGAACCCTTACCTATCATGCCTGCTGAAGCTGCCAATACTTAAAATTATTAAAAATGTCATTATTTATCAGAGCAAAGCTTTTCTCTTAAATATAAAATAGAGAATCAGTGAGAGCCACATTGGCACCAGCTTATGAGAGAAAAGATGGGACTGCATTGGTAGACAAGAAGTTCAGATAGTCTGCAGGAAAACACGATTGACAAAAACAGACCAAAAAACGATCATTGCAATTCTGGGCTATATTAATAGCTCTAGAGTATGTTTCTTAAATGAGGTGACATTCTTACTGATGACTGAAATTTGAGCTTAAGTCTTGTAACATATCAGGAGGGGCTTTGACAACCCAAAGTAGGTTCAGAGATGAGGGAGCAGGGGTGAAATCCAAACTGAAAGCATAATAAGATGCCAAGCATTTTACAATCTTTGCTATGGTCAGAATGTTTGCGCTTCCCCCACCAAAATCCATATATTAAATCTTAATGCCCAAGGTAATGGTATTAGGAGGTGGAGCCTTTGAGTGGAACCCTCACAAATGAGATTAGTGTTCTTATGAAAGAAATCTGGGCTTCCCTGGTGGTGCAGTGGTTGAGAATCCGCCTGCCAACGCGGGGGACGCAGGTTCGGGCCCTGGACCGGGAAGATCTCACATGCCGCAGAGCAACTAAGCCCGTGCGCCACAACTACTGACCCTGCGTTCTAGGCCCACGTGCCACAACTACTGAATCCCATGCGCCTAGAGCCCGTGCTCCGCAACAAGAGAAGCCACTGCAATGAGAAGCCTGCGCACCGCAATGAAGAGTAGCCCTTGCTCGCCGCAACTAGAGAAAGCCCGCAGCAATGGAGACCCAACACAGACAAAAATAAATAAATAAATAAATAAATTTATATATTTAAAAAAAATAGAGCTTGCAACAATACTACAAGTATAATTGTTGCAGGCAAAAAAAAAAAAAAAGAAATGTCACAGAGCTCCCTCACCACTGTGACCCAGAGGAGGGCCCACACCACACCTAACCATGCTGGTCCCTGATCTCGGGCTTCCAGCCTCCAGAGCTGTGCGAAATTAATATCTATTGTTTGTAGACCTCTTGGTCTGTGGCAGTTTGTTACAGCAGCCTGAACGGACTAAGACAATCATTATCTCCAGTGCACTGTCTGACCTGTTTTCTTACCATCCATCACTTCCCTCAGTCTTCCCTTCCCACATTATCCAGCTTTTATCTCACCTTAGATTCCCCAATCAATAGCCTTTCACCAGGCCTACCCAACCCTCATAGCTTCCTTCACTTTTTCCCTCTCAACACCCCACAATGGGCCCACACTGCCCCAGCAGACTCAAGGATAATGGCAATGGCAACACTGCTCTCAGGCATAGCACTTTACAGTTTACCAAGTGCTTCCACATCTGTCTATTATCCCATCAAGTCAGGCTAGCCTTGGTCTCTGGAGCCCCACAGGAAAGCAACCAGTGGTAGGCACTTCGGGGTGCATGGAGCGGCCTATATTTCTTCCTTAATCCAAGTAAGAATATTTTAACATATATAGTTGTGCAAGCTCATGAAGCAGGAACAAGTTTATAGGTTCAGTTTAGGTTTATAGCCCAGAAAGCTTCAGTCACACAGCCACGGTCTCCCAGCATGTTGGTGGCAAAGCCAGAACCAGTAACCGGAGTATTGGGACACCCACTGTTTTTCCCCCTCTGCACCATTACAAAAAAGTCCTCCTTCAGGTTAGGGTGGAGGACATGGGAGGACGGCAGGAAAGTGCTTTCTGCTGTCGCAGCACGGAGCTCGGTGGTGGCACCCCTCGCAGGCTCCACAGAGCTGAACACAATAACGGTCTGCACTTATCAGTCCCCATTCATCTCCTCGTCCCCCTGTGACATTCATTATCGAAAACACAGGCACCAGGAAGGGCAGGAGTTAGAATCAGAAGAATGCACAGGCGCCCTTTGCTGCCTTTAGAGGCTTTCTTTTTCATTTCTAATAAACTCTGTTAAAAGCCTGTGCCTGGGAGTGTAAAAAAGTGGAGCAGGAAGAACAAAGCAAACATCTATTTTATTTGTGTGACAAAGGCTCATAGGAGAAGCTGGCTTTGGCATAACAACGCAGCTCTTCTCCTCGATGTTACATGAGTGAGCGAATTCAAAGGAGCTTATAGGAAAGACACAGGAGATTATGTGGAGCCTGGGAAGGTTTAGGGAGCAGAATCTGACAGGCACTATCAGAGCTGGGGGCTGAGACGGGTAACAAGGGGTTTCCAAATTTAAGCACAGCAAAGTATAGCCCCCTACCCCCAGAGACTCAGAACAGAGGGCAAGAGGGCAAGGGGAGGTTGCCAGAGGAAGCAGCTTAGAAAATGACCCTAAATTCTTGGCTTCCCAGGAAAAACTAGAAGCGGCTTTGTCCTTCTCCACCCCCACAATGCCAATACTTGCAGAGGGCAAGCAACTGGGGGTCAGCAGTAAAAAACAAACAAACAAAAAAAGGCCTGGTCTACCAACCTGGAGGAAGAGAAGGGGGGAAGGTCACAAAGACTTGCCTGCTGCATCACTGGGTCCTCAGACCCTAGGGCATCCCCCAGAAAAGGCCTCCTGAGTGTCTACTTCTGCTCACCCCATTCCTTCTCTTCAAGCCTGCAAAGAAGACCCCAGGTCGACAGAGCCACAGGAGAGGTCCAGGTCTCAGTTAAGATGTAAAAGTTAGCAATTCTCAAAGTTAATGAGCCACCTGGGAACTGAGCGAAATGCAAGTTCAGCGGATCCAAAGAGGAGCCTGAGATTCTGCATTTCTAACAAGCTCCCAGGTGTTGCTGCTACTGCTGGTCCACAGACCACACTTTGAGTAGCAAAGACATAAGCTTAAGTTTTCAAAACGGATTTGGTTGATAATGGCTAATGGTTAGAAATGGTCAATATGATTATACTACCATCCTTACCATCTCATCATCATAAGTAACTAAAACACTGGTTTCAAGACTGAGTTGTATGTTTGCAGATGACATGATACTATACATAGAGAATCTGAAAGATGCTATGAGAAAACTACTAGAGCTAATCAATGAATTTGGTAAAGTAGCAGGATACAAAATTAATGCACAGAAATCTCTTGCATTCCTATACACTAATGATGAAAAATTTGAAAGAGAAATTAAGGAAACACTCCCATTTACCACTGCAACAAAAAGAATAAAATACCTAGGAATAAGCCTACCTAAGGAGACAAAAGACCTGCATGCAATAAAACTATAAGACACTGATGAAAGAAATTAAAGATGATACAAACAGATGGAGAGATACACCATGTTCCTGGATTGGAAGAATCAACATTGTGAAAATGACTATACTACCCAAAGCAATCTACATATTCAATACAATCCCTATCAAACTACCAGTGGCATTTTTCACAGAACTAGAACAAAAAATTGCACAATTTGTATGGAAACACAAAAGACCCCGAGTAGCCAGAGCAATCTTAAGAAAGAAAAACAGAGCTGGAGGAATCAGGCTCCCTGACTTCAGACTATACTACAAAGCTACAGTAATCAAGACAGTATGGTACTGGCACAAAAACAGAAATATAGATCAATGGAACAGGACAGAAAGCCCAGAGATAAACCCACGCACATATGGTCACCTTATGTTTGATAAAGGAGGCAAGAATATACAATGGAGACAAGACAGCCTCTTCAATAAGTGGTGCTGGGAAAACTGGACAGCTACATGTAAAAGAATGAAATTAGAACACTCCCTAACACCATACACAAAAATAAACTCAAAATGGATTAAAGACCTAAATGTAAGGCCAGACACTATCAAACTCTTAGAGGAAAACATAGGCAGAACACTCTATGACATAAATCACAGCAAGATCCTTTTTGACCCACTTCCTAGAGAAATGGAAATAAAAACAAAAATTAAAAAATGGGACCTAATGAAACTTAAAAGCTTTTGCACAGCAAAGGAAAACATAAACAAGATGAAAAGACAACCCTCAGAATGGGAGAAAATATTTGCAAATGAAGTAACTGACAAAGGATTAATCTCCAAAATTTACAAGCAGCTCATGCAGCTCAATATCAAAAAAACAAACAACCCAATCCAAAAATGGGCAAAAGACCTAAACAGACATTTCTCCAAAGAAGATATACAGATTGCCAACAAACACATGAAAGAATGCTTAACATCACTAATCATTAGAGAAATGCAAATCAAAACTACAACAAGGTATCACCTCACACCAGTTAGAATGGCCATCATCAAAAAATCTACAAACAACAAATGCTGGAGAGGGTGTGGAGAAAAGGGAACCCTCTTGCACTGTTGGTGGGAATGTAAATTGATACAGCCACTATGGAGAACAGTATGGAGGTTCCTTAAAAAGCTAAAAATTAAAAAAAAAATTTTAAAAAAGCTAAAAATAGAACTACCATATGGCCCAGCAATCCCACTACTGGGCATATACCGAGAAAACTATAATTCAAAAAGAGTCATGTACCACAATGTTCACTGCAGCTCTATTTACAATAGCCAGGACATGGAAGCAACCTAAGTGTCCACTGACAGATGAATGGATAAAGAAGATGTGGCACATATATACAATGGAATATTACTCAGCCATAAAAAGAAACAAAATTGAGTTATTTGTAGTGAGGTGGATGGACCTAGAGTCTGTCATACAGAGTGAAGTAAGTTAGAAAGAGAAAAACAAATACCGTATGCTAACACATATATACGGAATCTAAAAAAAAAAAAAAAATGGTTATGAAGAACTTAGGGGCAGGACAGGAATAAAGACACAGACATAGAGAATGGACTTGAGGACATGAGGAGGGGGAAGGGTAAGCTGGGACGAAGTGAGAGGGTGGCATGGACTTATGTATACTACCAAATGTAAAATAGCTAGCTAGTGGGAAGCAGCTGCATAGCACAGGGAGATCAGCTCGGTGCTTTGTAACCACCTAGAGGGGTGGGATAGGGAGGGTGGGAGGGAGATGCAAGAGGGAGGAGATATGGGGATATATGTAAATGTATAGCTGATTCACTTTGTTATACAGCAGAAACTAATACACCCTTGTAAAGCAATTATACTCCAATAAAGATGTTAAAAAAAAAAAAAACTTAGTTGTAGCCTGCAAAACACCCTACATAGGTAATTAATTTCCGGATGTCTGCAGTGCATTGCCCAAACACACCTGAAATCCAGAGAAACGTGTTCTAGAGAAGCAAAGGTGGGGGTGGGGGGAGGCCACCAGAACGTCCAGATGATGTCTCTCTCCCACAATTAGGGGTCTTGGAGGAAATTCATGTCTACAATCCTGTGTTCAAATCCATTTCTCTTTTTGCCTCTTACTGTACTTAGGATGGGACCAAAACTATTCACCAGTAGGGATTCACCAACTTTCCCCTTCCCTGACTCAGAGCTTTCAGGTATCAAAGATGACAGAACAGGGATGCTGTCAGTGAGGGGTAAGTCCTGGGCTAGGAGAGCAAGAGGCTGCTGGCTCTGTGAGGGTTTCAGACACTAGGAGAAAAAAAACCAGTTCACCTGGATTATGTACATGGGTAGAGTCCACTGTGACCTCCAGAGCAGACTCTATCCCCTCATTCCAAGCATGCTGGCAAATTCTTACTATAGAAAACTGCAACAGCTACTCTGCCTGACAGTGTTCTCTGGTGTGGAAAGCTCTGGTACACAGAGCAAGCCGGTGGCGCCAGGGAGTTGATGCCCCCATGAGTAGCCACCGAGCATTGACGAAAAGATTTAGTGAATAAATACTCCAATTTCTTTGATCCTCAGGGGATGCAACTGGAAGATATGGCTGCAAAACTCCAAGAAACCCCCAGTGGGATTGGGCCCCAGTTGCCCAGAGGGAAAACCAGTTTACTAACGCTCTGAAAATATCCTTCCTTCCCTGTTGTATGAGCTTCCTCGGTCTGCTCTAACAAATTATCATTAACTTGGTGGGTTAAAGCAAAGAACTTTATTCTCTCACTGTTCTGGAGGCCGGAAGTCCAAGATCAAGGTGTCAGCAGGGTCATGCTCCCTCTAGAGGTTCTAGGGGAAAAACTTCACAGCTTCTGGTGGCTGCTGGGACTCCTTGATTTGTAGTCACATCACTCCAATCTCTGCCTCTGTGGTCACATTGCCTTCTCTGTGTGCTTCAAATCTCCCTCTGCCTCCTTATAAGGATACATGTAATTGCCCACCCAGATAATCCAGGATCATCTGCCCCATCTCAAGATCTTTAATAATTACATCTGCAGTGACTTTGCCACATAACTTAACATCCACAGGTTCTAGGGATTAGGACACGGAAATCGACTGGGTGCCATTTTTTAATCTACCACACCTGTGTCTCTTCCCTATTCCCCTCCCCCGACGGGAACTCCTGGGATCATTTCCCAGATAAAATCCTTGCACTCTAATCCTAATCTCAGGGCCTGCTTTTGGGGAAACCCAAACCAAGACAACCCCCTTAATTGTTTGAGAACATGAAGAAAGCCTATACTAGACTTTTTAAAATACAAACTTGCCATGGGACAAGACCAGGGCTCTATAAGTGTTCTTGCAATGAAAGAAGAGTTCTTCCTCAGAGCAAAAGTCAGTCCCTCTGGTTTCACTGAAGACTCTGCTCTCCTTCACCTTCTCAGGACCTAAGCCATGGTGGTGATCTCTCCACTGCCTTGGTGGTCAGCCCCACCCCCACCCCCCGGTCTCATCTACAGTAATACACTTCCCACCTTAGAAGTAAGGTGCCACCTCCAGATGGAAAGCAGAGGGACACATGCCACTGAGGTTGAACGGGGCTAGCTGACAGCTCATTCACTGGGAAAAATGCATCAACTTCACTTCTTCACCCTCAGCTCCAGACAGACTCTCACCAGCAGAGAGAACTAAGGGGGGCAGCTTAAAGGGTTATTCCTGCCTCTCCTTCAGAACCCCAACCCCGAAGTATGACCACAGGAACACAAATGGATTTCTCTGTAATTTTCTTCCAGGGCCCTAATGTTCTCTTGAAAATTATTTTTGACCAAACAAGCTATGCTTAGGACGTGGTGGCCAGGATGGACTTCATAAAAGTTGAGACTCGACTTAAGTGCTTTCTCTGCCTATTGCATAAGTCCTCCCCTTTTGGAGCAGTACTATTTCGAAAATCTCCACTGCACACATAAGAAAACTTACCCCTGCAGGTGTTAAGAAATTAACTTGTGGTCTCGCAATAAGGAAGTGATGGAGCATACATTCCAAGCAAGGCCAACGGACTCCTGATCACTACTTCACACACTGCCTCAGTTATAACTATAGGATCAGCTCCAGGCTCAGAGCATGGCCACCTTGGAAATGCTGAGGAGTCTGGGTTCAGCTGGTCAGGAGCCCTGCTCCATGCTCACTGCCATTCCGCCCTCTCACCCCAAGTCACCTCCCAGAGCCTCCCAGTTCTCTGAGCTGCCTTGGACTATTTCCCGGAAACTGACACCAAGGTTGAGTGACAGTGACAGGAGCTCAGACCTCCTCCAGAAAGAGAAAAAGGAGCCCTGATTCCAGCAAGGGAGTGTCTATGCCCTTCTTGGCGAGAGCCTGCTAGCCAGCACCTTATTATGCTGCGAGAGTCCGCGCAGGCCTCTTTAAGCCCATTCATCATTGTTCCGCTAAGTCCATGCTCTGACGCAGTAGCCTTGATTGTATTTTTCCCACCGCTACCGGCTTCAGTAATCTGGAAAACGGGGCGATGGGTAATCATTCTCTTCGTCATTAGGGCAAATAGGAGAGTCTTCTGTGGACATGGCCTCCCAGTGTGGGTGAGCAAAAGGGCAGGCAGAGGTTTTTTAATGAAAGGGCTGGCTCAGGGAGGCCTGTTTCTAAACTGAGGCAGCTTGAAGATACGTGGTGCTGTAGCACGGAGCACAGGGAGTGTAGTTCTGCTCAGATCTCAGCAGAGTCAGGGATGGACCAGGGCTGGGCCATGCACGGAAAGCTTAGTCACTCAGGAGTGTCGAGAAAGCAGTCACTGGTTTCCAGGATGGCCACGAGAAGCGGGAGTGTGAGGCTGCCTGGAGAAAGGGCTGCCAGCAGACCTAATAATCTGCTTGGCTGGGAACTCAGCACAGCTGTTAGGGACACACGCTCTAGAGTCCCCTACCCTGGGCTTCATTCCTGACTTCCCCACTTTTCTAGTTGTAAAGTCTTGGGCACATGACTTATCCACCCAGAGCCTAAATTTACTAAACAGTAAAATGGACATGATAAATATCAGTGGATTTGTGAGGTTAAAATGTGATAAAGTCCATAAAATGCCTGGCATATAATAAATTGCCAATACATTTTAGTTGTCATCAGCCTCATCATGGACAGAATGTGAGGCTCAATGATAGGGACACCTGCTAGAACTTAGAGATGGGACGGACATGTTTGGGTCTTCAGATGGTCCACTGTGTCCAAGCAGGGCCTTGGAGACAAAGGAAAGTGAGAGACTTTTATGAGTCTAAAAAAATTAAAAAACATATTAATTAGTGTAACACTAACTTCTAACATATAAACTCCCAAATACCAGTAGCTTAACAAAACAGAAGTTTATTTTTCGCTCATGTAGCAGGCCACAGTAGGTGTTTCTGGTTGGAAGGCATCTCTGCCATCTTTAACATGTGGCCCCAAAGTTGCGCTGTGTGAGGACAAGCGGCTGGAGAAAAGGGAGAGAGCACGGGGAATGCACGAGGGAGGTATGCATCAAGCAGGCCAGGGAGTGGTGCGGATCACAACTAGCCCATTGGCTGGAACTCAGTCACATGACTCCATCGAGCTGCAAGGAAGGCTGGGAAATATCTATTTGTCTGCTCAGGAGGAAAAGGAAATGAGTTTTGGTGAACACATTCGATGAATAAAAATGAACTTCAATTAATGCCTCTTCTCAAGAGGCCAGGCTCATTCCTGGAGCCTTGTCTTCAAGGTTCTGGGGGGGGGGGCGGTTCTGCATGGAAAGGCACTGCTGAGTCCTGTGCCTTGGAATTCCTCACAGTCATGTGACCGCCAATTCTTCCTTCTCTTTTGGCATGCCTTTAGATTCCAAGACCATGCACATGGCAGGAAAAATAATGTGGGGCATGTCCTTTCCTGAAAGAGTAGCGCACTGCCAACACATGATATCAAAAAGAGGTAGGAGAAGCTGACCTCGATTTTTCTTAAGGATGAAGTTAGAAAGAGGGATCTGGTGTCTAAGACTAGGCTTTGAGAAACTCTCTTAGGCACAAAGATCCTCAGTCTTCACTGTGAGGCCATGAGGTGACACATGCCTCCATTATTCTGGGCAAGCTGACCAAACCATACTGGCTTTAAGACTATGCCACTACTGGACTCTTAGTTATCTTGACAGCTGGGAAAATATGAATCGATGCTTGAATGATTAATTATGTGTGCCACACTGTCATAACTTCAAGCCATAATATGGTCACGGTTTGATCTCCCAGGAACAAGAATTTTAACTAACAGCTCACTGATTTTGGAAAGAGAAGATATTCAAAACCATGCCCTGCAATCCGATCATAAGCCATTTGTATGACTGTTGTTAGTATAACTGATGCTATGTTGGGCCCTTACAGTTTCTCTTGTCCTTTTGCTGACCCTACTCAAAACTGTACAGTGCAGTGAATCACTTCTCTGTTGTCAAGGGCTTTGTAGTTAATAGATATTGTTTCATGATCATTAGGACCAGGTAGCCACTATACTGTTAGTCCCCAAACAATGATGAAAACCTTCCCTGACATATTCCTGGTGCCCACAAGACTAGTTATCCATTCATAAATCTTAACTTAGGAATGCATGTCCTGTTTCCAAACACCTACCCCCTTGCCCTAGGTTAACCATAAAATTGTCCCAGTGGCCCCTCGGTGGTGCAGAGTGCAGCCGCGAACTCTTTCAGATCACTGTCGGCCTGATCCAGACCCCACCCTGTGAGTAAGTTACCCTATAATAAACTGACCCATTGATTACATGGAGCTGCCTGCCTCATTTTTCTGTCTCAGAATGCCTTCTCAGTTTGGTGGGCACTTTTTGTTCCCTCCGTCCTCCAACACCATCATCCAAATTATCTGAGGGTCATTCTGATCAACTTTCAACTACCTGACAAGGTCACTGCATAGTCAATGCCATCCAGGCATTCCATGAATAGCAGGAGAGTCACTCTGGTCCCTTCTAGAAAATAACTATATCTGGTGGCTAAGTACATGAAGATGCAAAAATAGCCTAGTTAATAACCATTTTGGTAATCAATACAAAATGATTTCTCTAAGTTTCAACTGAGAACTATTTCACAGACATGGCGTTGATCTCTATTTCAGTTTTCCCATCTAAAAACCAGAAATATTAGTATTCCTCCCTATATAGATTAGCTTATCATTTGGTAAATATTCACTCCCTTTACCCAAACGTCATGGGAGGAGTACACTTCCCTGCCTTACTGATATTGGATTTGGTCATATGACTTGCTCTGGCCAATGAAATGTATCACTTCTGAACCTAGGCCTTAAGAGATACTATGTCATTCTGCTCACCCCTTTGAGAGCTTCCAACCTCTACCATTCAAGACCTCCCGCCAGATAACTGCTACCCCATTATCCTGGGCCCAGGAGTGAAAATATGTGGAGCAGAGCCACCTGAGCCAACCTCAGCTGCCCCACAGATGTATGGGTATAAGTAAATACTTATTGTCATGTGCCACTGAGTTTGGCGATGGCTTGTTACACAGCATTATGGTGGCAATATCTAATTGATACACTCTTCATACAGCAAGAATATAGCAGCAGGAGCAGTTTTTAATAGGAGATAACTTACATAGAAAATAACCAAGCAATTATCATGAGTTACTTAGAGGCCCTTATATAGGACAAGGTCTTTGAAATAGAGCTCTTGTCAGAGCCTGCCTAGGGGTAGGATACCAAGAAACCTGCTTTCCTTCCCACAGAGAGTTTTGCTTGAGGCTCCATCTTCATTTACCCAGCAAGTGGAGTGGGAGCTTTGAGTTCATTCTGTTCTTTATTTGGAAAGATTATCATTTAATATCTTTGAAGTCAGGTTGGACACACAAATCCTATTTTTGATAGTGCAAATTTCCTCTTTTCCAAGGAAGGCAGAGGTAACGACTCTGGCACAGATGGAGGAGATTTCTTCAGGGAAGGAAAGCAGCATTTAGGTTGGTGACTGCCTTCCCTGGTGAGCTACTGTATTCTTGTTTGGGGTTTCTGGGCCCTCATTTTGGATACAGCGAGACTCTTCAACTGAGATTTATAGCATGGAAATAGTCAACAAGAGCAAATGAATCAATCTGGGAAGCCATGTTGCCCTCCACATAGTATTGTTCCTTCTGCTTCCCCCAAGTATTTACCCTTTTCTTACAATCATCATTTACCTGATGAACCCATATTAAAGCACTTTCATGGGTATACTCAGCCAAAGGGTATCATAGTACACATGCTATGATGGCTGCCTTTGCTTAAATATGTGGTTTTGTTTATCTATTTAAGAAAGCATCATCTTTCCATTATGAATAAGTGCTAGGGAATATCAGTTTGAGTCCAGTCATGTTCTACATTGTAGAGGGCAATGGGTAACTAAGAAATCTCCTTAGCTGTGTATTCCCCACCCCAACATTCTAGCAGAGTTCTTTTCCAGCCTAAGTCCCAGACAAGAGTGAGTATTGCTAACATTAGGAAGTTCTGCATGGAATGCTGCCACTTCCCCTCCCCAGCCTGTGCTCTTCTCAATCTACACCTCAATCTCATCTGTCCCCATGGCTTTAAGCATCATTTTACACTGACAACTCTTCCATTTAGACCTCTAGCCCAGAATACTCCTGAGTTCCAAATTCATTTAAAAAAAAACAACGGCCTATTTGATGGTTTACAGACATTTTAAACATAATATATCCAAATGGAATTCTCAGTCCACTCTCTCCCTCCACATATAGACACCAAACCTCCAAAACTGATTTTCCTCTGACCATACTCAATAAATAACATTTTCATCTTTTCTAAGACTTAAATTGAGAATCTGGGAGTCATCCATGCTCCTCTGTTTCCTTCAGCCCCTTCAACCAATTTCTTACATACTGAGTCCTAGAGTCTATTTTCAAAACACGTGAAGATTCCATCGCTTCTCTCCACCATCATCGCCTTAGACCAAGCATCATAATCTCTTCTCTGAACTCCTGCAAACGCTTCTACTTGGCCTTCCTCATTGCATCCTCCACATAATCAGTCAGTGATTTTTTTCTTAAATGTAAGGCATTCTATATCACATTTCTCTTCAAAATGCTCCAGTGACTTCCTGTTGTAACATATTACCACAAACGTAGTGACTTAAAGTGACACAAACTGATTATCTTACAGTTCTGGAGGTCAGAAGTTTGAAAACGGTCTTAATGGGCTAAAATCAATGTGTCAGCAGATTTTGTTCCTTTCTAGAGGCTTCAGGAGAGGATCTATTCCTTGCCTTTTCTAACTTCTAGAGGATGTCTCCATTCCTTGGTTCATGGCCCTGCATGACCTTAGCCTCTGCTTCTGTCATCCCATCTCCTTCTCTGTATCTGACCCTCCTGCTTCCCTTCTATAAGGACCCTAGTAATTCCATTGGGCCCACCCTGATAACCCAGGATCATCTCCCCATCTCAAGAGTCTTGGCTTAATCTCATCTGGAAAGTCTCTTTTGCCATGTAAGGATAACATAGTCGCAGGTTCCAAGGATTAGGACATGGTCATCTTTGGAGGCCACTATTCTATCTACCATACTTACGATCCCACTTAAAACAAAATTAGAAGTTGTCTCCCTGGCCTATAAGGCCTCATACAATCAGGAACCCTACTATCTCTCTGATCTCATGCCCTACCATTCTCTCCCTGTTCAATCAAACCCCACCAGCTCCCTTGCTGTTCTTCAAAAGAGCCAAGCTTGCTCCATGTGCTGAAACTTCTTCTCCCTAGGAAGCTATCCCCTAAATGCCCATGTAGCCCACTCCCTCACGTGGTTCAGACCTTTGCCCAAATGCAACTTTTAGAAAGGGCTTCCTGACCACCTAACACAGACCCCAAACACTCACACACGCACACACACACAAACACCATCATTGTCTGTTCCTTACCCAATCTTATTTTTTTTCTTAGCATCTGATATAGTATATATTTATTTGGTTATTTATTAATTATGGAACCCTCCCTTCCAAATGTAAGCTCCATGAGGGTGGGGACCTTGCTTTTGTTCAAAGGTTTTTACTCAGTGCCTGGCACATAGGAACCATTCAATACATTTTTGATGAACATATGAATGAAAGAAGAATAAAAAGTGTATTGCATAAGTGCAATAGTTCACACACAGGGGATTGGCTAATTCTACCTGTTCAAGGAAGACTTAATAGAGAAGGGAACAGTTAGGCAAAAATTTGATGGATAAATACACATTTAGCAAGTAAACAAAACACCTAACAAGCTTTCTCAGATCTAATACTCCCTGGGTGAATGGAGTAAATTGAATTTGTGGACCAAGAAGTCCAAAAACTCTCTTATCTCAAGGAAAGTTACCAAAAGACTCCTTATCTTGAGCCACATCTATCGTTCAGATACTTGCTGGTTGACAATTCAGTTTTCTCCAGTTCACCCAGGGCTGTTTGTCAGCACCAAATAAGGCAGGCAAAAGAACTCAGGTGTGATTGAGGCAAATATCCACACTGAGTAAGGAGCAAGGGCCTTTCTGGTGGGAGACTTTGGGCAATGATAAAACTGAATTTAAGTTGGATCTTGGGAATACAGAATTTGTCTTTTTCCACTGTATCATGCATTCACATTCTACCATGTTTCATGATGCAGTTTTGACCTGTTCCCCTTAGGTGCCCATGGTCTTACGACCCTATTCATGCCAGTACCCCAGTCAGGAGTGGGGGTCACAAAGGGTAAGATCTCATCCCTCCATGAAAAGGAGGGAAGCTGAGCAGAGCGATGTTAGTCTGACTCAGGCCAGTTGGACCTCAATTAAAGTGGGTAATTCAACATGGTCACTGGACAGTGACTTGCTCTGGCTAATGGGGCCGGAGGCCTGATAAAGTACTTCAGCAATTACGTTTCCTCCCTTGGACCCATGCCACCACCATGAGCACGTGCCCAGTCTCACCTGGATGAGGAGAGACACTCGGGAAAAAACTAACTTATCCCAACAAAGATCATCCTAGGCTGATCAGCCTCAAGTAGACCTGCTAACTGCCCACAGATTTATTAGCAAGCCCAGTCCAGATCAACCACACCTGACCCAGATCAGCTGGACCACCCAGCCACCAGGTACTCATGAGAAGCAGCATATGGTTGTGGCTTAAGCCACTAAATTTTGGTATGGTTTGTTACATGGCAACTGCTAACTGATATAGAGTAGATAGATGGCTTGTTCCCTGAAGGGGGTCACCTCAGAGAGGTAGAGAATGCTGTGACTCAGAGGATCCATGGTTATGTTGGCCATTGCTGGGCACACTGGACACAGAGTTCATTGGCCATAGATTCACATCTAAGAACTTGGAAAGGCAAGATGTGCTGCCTGCCTAAGCACGATCAGCTGACACGCTGGGGAAGTTCTGCTCCTGATGTGATGTGATCAGTAATTTTATTTTATCCATCTGGAAAAACAAGTCTGGGCTGATGCTGATGGCTTGTGAATGGCTCCGAAAAAGAGAATAAGACGTTCTCTCTCGACTCATGAAAGCATGAAAGTCTGCTCCTTGGCAATCAAGGTCAGCACGTGATGCTCAACAGTTCGCCTTCCCCTGCAGACTTAGCAGCCACCTGGAGACCTTGAAGAAGCAGTACTGACAGAAAACAAGCAAACCAAATTTCAAACCATTCCCTCTAAAGCTTTACCAGTGTTTGATGGACATGGATAGATACTCCTCAGACAGCAGAGAATCGCCCTCTCCTTGGAACAAAATCAGCTGGACAGAATTTTTCTTTCCAAATGTAAAACGTTGTTTCCAAACAAAGGAAGTGAGATGTTTTCTACAGCTGCTCCACATCCATTATGCTTTGCAATAGCATTGTTCATGAGGTTTTTATGATGCAAAAAAAAAATAATTAAGATGAGAGCCACTTCTTGTCCCTGAATCTTTTTTGTTTAAACATGTTTTGCAAATGGCCAATATCTCCTGTTACTTAGGTTAGCATCCAGAAAATGCTAGCACTTAATTATAGAATCAGCAGCTAATATGCTTAATGACTTTCCATTATACCCAACAATAGCTGCAGTGTGCTTTAAAAAATGCATTTGCATTCATATTCCTTTGACCTATCTATCAGAACCTTGAGGCAATCACACTCTAACCATTTATTAATAATTGCCCTAGTTAACCTGAGGGTCATGGATATGGTGTGGTGTACCCACAAAGGGAAGGAAATGCCAAATGCCTTCTGGAGAGAAGAGCAGAGTCTTGGTTCACAACTCACTTTGTGTTTCAAGAGCTTAGAGCCCGTATGTTTAATATTCAGCAGGGCACCAGACTTCCCAGGAGCTAGTGAACTTCAACTCTCAATGGGGCGGGTCTTATGGGAAAAGGCCCAAAGTTAGCGGCTAAGAGAGCCCAGTGGAGATGAATGGGAGACTGTGATGTTGAGGAGTATGTGGGAAGAGAGGACAGTGGGTTGAACTGTGTCCCCTCCCCAAATTCATATGGTGAGGTCCTAACTGCCAGTATCTCAGAACATGACTGTATTTGGAGATAGGTCTTTAAAGAGGTAGTTAAGTTGAAATGGGGTTATATGAGTGGTCTCTAATCCAATATGACTGGTGTCCTTGTAATAAAAGGAGACTGGGACACAGACAAACACAGAGGAACACCATGTGTAGACACAGGGAGAAGACAGCCATCTGCAAGCCAAGGAAAGAAATCTCAGATGAAACCAACCCTGATGACACCTTGATCTTGGACTTCCAACCTACAGAGCTGTGAGAAAATAAATTTCTGTTGTTTAAGCCACTCAGCCTGTGGCACTTTGTTATGGATCCTAGCAAAGTAATGTAGGCAGACTCTGGTCGTGTCCATATCCCAAGTCCAGTAGACACACCACTAGACAGAGTGGTCTCTGATGGTCACAAATGTGTGTGTTCACAGTTGTGGTTCCTTTAGAAGCTTCCTACCCACCTCACGCAATGGGCTACATGCAAGGGGGATTCAAGCTCTCCTTAGGTCTTCATGATCTGAGGAACCACTGGTGGCTCGCCCTGAGGACTCTTCCCCTATTTCCTTTCCTGCTTTGCCTTTTGAACCTATTGCTCTATACTGGGCTGGTTTTCAGGTTTTCCTCCCTCAGGCCATACTCTCCCTGTTTGATCCAAATTCATGATCTTCAATGCCAAGGATAGCCCTCCAATCAGAAACTCTGCAGACACTTAAGCCTAAACCAGATAAGTTTTGTTCTGGCCCATTGCTTCTCAGACTTTGATGTGTATATGAGTCACCTGGGGATCTGGTTAAAAGGCTGATTATGACTCAAGTAGGTCTGGGTATAGCCTGAGAGTCTGAATTTCCAACAGGCTCCTGGGTGTTTCTGAGGCTGCTGGTGAGAAGATAACCTTTGAGTGGCCGGGCTCTAACACAGGGT
The DNA here is from genome assembly GCF_028564815.1 of Eubalaena glacialis. Taxonomy (NCBI): domain Eukaryota; kingdom Metazoa; phylum Chordata; class Mammalia; order Artiodactyla; family Balaenidae; genus Eubalaena; species Eubalaena glacialis. The sequence continues at coordinate 6,272,911 of NC_083733.1, forward strand.
TTTCCAACCTTGGCAATGTTGAGATTTGGGGCCAGATAATCCTTTGTGGTGGGTGTTGTCCTGAGCACTATAAAATGTTTAGCAGCATCTCTGGCCTCAACCCACCAGATGCTAATAGCATTCCCCAGTTGTGACAACCAAAAATGTCTCCAGATGTTGCCAAGTATCTCCAATGGTGGGGAGGTGTACAAAAATCACTCCATTTGAGAACCACTTCTCAGGCCTATATGCTTTACCTTAGGGCACTGCTTCCTGATGTCTTTCAGGCCACAGCATATAGCAAAAAGGAAAACCAACATGCACCCACAGTGTGCTGGACAATGGAGGAGGTAGCTTGCTGTAGGAAGGACATCAGCTGCCCCAGGCCAGTGCTAGCCACCAGGACTAGCTACATAATTTACAGGGCCCACTGCAAAATAAAAATGTGGGGCCCCTTACTCAGAAATTATTGAGAATTTCAAGACAGTACCAGCAGAGGGCTAAACTAAGCACCATGAAACTATACCAGGGGCACATTCATCAAGCTGGTGCTGCCAGCCACTCTGAGAATCCCCACTGAAGGAATCCTCGCTGGTTGGGAAGATCTACCCTAAAGGATTATCTGCCTGTTATCTCCCCCAGTACTGTGAGGATCACCAGTGGCCTGGTACAAGTGCAATAAGCTAAACATTGAACAAACTGTTCCCAAACTGTTCTGTTTTGTTCAATTTGTTGTTCAATATACTTCCCACCAAGAAAGTGAAGGATCTGATTCCTTTTTGAAAGCACCAATTGGTAACAAAGGTCCAAAGAGGGTAAAGATTCTGAAGAACCTTGCTCTTAGTAAAGCTATTTGGTACAATGACAGAAGGGTCAACGTGGGTGAACTGAGAATTGAATTAGTTGACATACAAAAGTTTCCCAGGTAAATTCCTCCTGAATATAAGGAGCCTGTCTTGGAGGACTCAGGCTACCAGCAGAAGTAGAGAGCCTTTGTTATCTTCTTCTCACTTTGCTTTAACCAAGATGTATGAAGAGTTGAAGCTGGGAGTTAGACTATTGGGCAACCAAAGCAATGATGCAGAAAAGTCAGATCCCCCTAGAAGAGCGGGTAAGCAGAAGAGAGCTGAGGTAAGCACCATTTACAAGAGGTCTGCCTGCTTCCTGGCACAAGCTGGAGCAAGCCATCAGCAGGCAGGAGCCGTGAATAAGCTCAGGTGAAATGCTCTAGATGGAAAAATAATTATAAATGGGTCATGAATGGGGGAAAGACAACCTCTGCTCTAAATAGTGAGAGGAAACAGCTGAGTTTAGAGTAAAGGCAACCAGCCTTACCTAGATATTCTACCTTGGACTAGAGCACCACTTCCTTATTTTATTCTTATAGTAAATGTACTCATTTCCTAGAGCTGCTATAACAAATAACCAAAAACTGGCTGGCTTGAAACAAAGAGAATTTATCCCGTCTCAGTTTCGGAGGCCAGAAGTCTGAAATCAAGGTGTCAGCAGGGCCATACTCCCTCTGAAGGCTCTAGGGAAGTGTCCTTTCTCACCTCTTCCAGCTTCAAGACTCCAGATGTTCCTTAGCTGTGGCAACATCACTACAATCTCTGCCTCCAATGTCACACACTCTGTATCTTTGTCTCTCATGACACTTGTCATTAGATTTAGGACGCATCTGGCTAATCCAGGATAATTTCATCTCAGGAGCTTTAACTTAACTACATCTGCAAAGACCTTTCTTTTCTTCCAAATAAGATAACATTCACAGGGAGCAGATATTAGGATATGGTCCTATTTGGGATAGGGGGCCACTAGTCAACCCTAGGAAATTTTTGTTTAAGGCTGTTGTAAACAAAAATTAATATCATCATTTTTTTGGAAAATCTGTAATTTTTCACGTGCTGTGTTGGGGGAGACCCAGTTCACCTCCTTGCATGTTTCCATGAGTGCACTTCCCATTCCCCAGAAGAGAGTGGGACTGGAGTTCTTCTGGCCCCCTTTGCACCTCCTCACTTACTCATTCTTACGGGAAGGTCAGAGACTACTTTTTCTGTGGAAACTGGGGAAGGTTTGACATCCTCTGGCCCCTTACTTACCAAGGATAAGAATAGATAAGCAGGCAGCATAACTCTGTTCCCCCACAAATAATGGGTAAGTGGGCAGCCAGAAATGCTTGGCTGGCTGGGAACTTGCTGGAAATGAAAACCCGGCTTCACTTCAGATAGGTCCAAGTTCTACATATAGGAGTTAACTGCAAGAACACTCACTTTGACCTCAGGTCCAAGCTGTGTTCTCCAGCACAGTTAATAAAAGACCCTGAATTTTAAGGGTTTGGCACTGGCCTTGCTCATTAATGCATCCGAGGTTTCACTTGATAATCACCTGGTTCTTCCACAGGGAGAAAGGAGGTAGGATTAGAACCCTCAAATCTCCACTTTTCTATTGTGTCCCGTGTATACATCCCTAACCATGGTTCGAATATCCAAGGCAGGTGTCAGTTTTGTTTACTGGCTCTTAGCTATGGAAACTGAAGATTGTCTGAAAAGACAATCAACATTTATAGCTGTAGCCTTGTAAATTAAAACTTAGAAAGTGATAATATATATTATATAATTCAAGAGGTGAATTGCATAATAAAAGTTCTGAACTTGACAGCAAAATGTCAACATAAAATTTTAAATATTTACTTAGCCATATGTTGACTGTAAAACATCAAGAATTCTCCAGAATGAAAGAATAAAGAATTACCCTCCTAATAGTGAAAAAAAAGAAACCACCTGAATGTCTATCAGTAGAGGATGGTTAAATAAATTCTGGTACCTTTGTATTCTGGGGTAGTATATAGCCACCAAGAAAGAAAGACACATTATGTAAAAGCAGAGGTTGCAGAATAATACATAATAGGGGATCCCATTTTTGATACAAGAAAGAAACCATATATTTCTTTATGTTCCTATACGCGAAAATGCTAGAAAAAAAAAGGCTACAAATATTCATAGTAAGCTGATGGCAGTGGTCGCCTCCGGGAAGAAGAGATGGCTTGGAAGCAGAGGGGAACAAGTGAATGGGGGTTTCACATTTGTGGAATCGTTTTGATTTCTGATGATTAGGACGTATTCTCTTGCCACTGGAACATTTCAAATAATCATGTCAATTAACTATTTTATATTTTGAAGGGTAATTTCTGGATTTTTTTAAAGGCCATAAAGGAATAGTTAGGTTTTATAAAAAATAGTAGACACTAAAAAAATTTGGTAACCCAAACAAGTATCTAGCTAGCTAGCTATTCACACACATATGTATATGTATTTATACCCATAAATGTGTGTAGATATATACGTGTGTATGTGATCATGTATGTATAGTATGAATTTATTATCTAATTTCATTTTACAAAATACTTTGAGCAACCTGTGATTCTTTTTCAGAACCTTCTTCTTCTCTTCTTTCCTTTTCCCTATCTCCCTCTCTCTCTCTCTCTCTCTCTCACTTCCAAACAAAAACAAGTTGCATTTAACAAAAGAGCAATTCCCTACTCCCCCTTCCATCCTGACTCTCTAGCATTACCCCTGGATGTGCTTGAAGTGAACCAGCTCTTTACTCTGAGAAGTCACAGCAGCAAGACCTCCTTCATGCAATGAGTGTAGGCAGAGAAATCTCTGGTCCTGACCATGGGGTTAAAAGAAAAGGCTGTGTGACGTAGCAGAATCATCAAGGCTCTGGGAGTCACAACGACCTAGTTTAGAATTCTGGTTCTGCCAACTTGTAATTAAATGGCCTGGCAGAATAATTCAATCTCACCTGTAAAATGAAGGATAAAAATAAATGCTTCAGAGGGTTAGAGTGAGGATTCAAGGAGGTAACATACAGCAAACGTGCAGCTAGAACTGGGCCTGGCATGGAATCTGACAGAGCAAAGGCTGACCCTTGCCGTCCACTCACTGTTTTTGGAAAGTGGGGGAAGTCTGTCTTGATGACGAGAGGCCATGTGCTTTGAGCTGGCAAAGGCAGCAAGAGCAGCAGGCACGGCTGACCTGTTAACTCTGTGCCCCATGTCCCTTGACCAGGGACAAGGCTGGGTATAGATTCTGTTACCAAAATTTTCCAAGGACCCGGTAAATACACACTACCTTCACATCTTTCTCGCTTCAAGGCAATTGCCTTCCAACCCACTTAAGCTTGATTCTTTATTTAGTCCCATTAAAGTACACTTTCTTGCCTCATCTTTTGGGGCAAGGCCAATTACATGAAATAAGTTTCTAGAACTCCCTAAAGGAAAATGCCACTTTTCCATTCCTATTGGCATTTGACTAGCTTAGAATTATGATCCTTATTAGTGAGGTTCCATCATCTTTCTTTCTGTTTCCTTCCCCCACCCTCACTGACATCTTCAACAACTGGTCATTCCTTCCTTAGTATTCACAGTTTCTGAGTGCTGGGGACAGTGCTCCAAATTTCCCTGTGTGAATCAGATGCTAAAAATACAGCATCCACTCTTCTCTTAGAAAACCTCAACCTCGTCCACCCTCTTAGCTCCACAGTGTACTCACTGGCTGCCAGTCTCCACCCGCACCCTCTTCTGCCATCTCAAGCTTCCTACCCCACAGCAGATCACGGGAAAGGTCCATGAAGTGAAAGTGAGCACTCGAGTGCCAGGCAGACTTTGCCTACACTCATACCAGCAAAAATCAAAGACTGAAAGGGTGGGTGAACATGGGCCAGGCTTGCTGTGAGTGTTAAATTACATAATGTACGTAAAGTTCCCAAGATAGCACGTGGCACCTGGTGGTGGTGGTGGTGGTGACCACATGACCCTTTCCTCCTCTTCTCCCTCCTCTCCTTCTCCTTCTTTCTTCTTCCTCATCCCCCTCTTCCTCTTCCTCTTTTCTATTATTATTTTAACACTAATAGCAGCTGTCATTTTCTGATGCTCTTACTAAGTGTCAGGTCCTAAGCTAAGAGTTCACCCACAGCATTTCATTTAATCCCTATAACGGTTGTCTGCAAGGTGGACATTACTGAGTGCCCCTGACTGCAGCAAAGGCATTAATTAATAGTGAGATGTTGGGCTGTTGAGTCCAAATACCTGGGTTCTAATCACCACCTGGCACTTACTAACTGTTGGTCCCTCAGCAAACAATTTCATCTCTGGGAGCCTCATCTGTAAAATGGTGAAGTAAATATAGTAGCTACTGCGATGGGCTGCTGAGCAGTTTAAGGTCAGGGTACAGCATCTGGCACATAATAGGACTCTCTGTGTAGCTGCCCTCTCTCTCTCCCCATCCTCTTCTTCTGTTCCTAATTCTATAGACTAAAACTGTCCAACAGAACAACAGATGCCCCAAATTGTATATGTAAGCCACAGACATAACTAAATTTCCTAGTGACCACATTTTTTTTAAAAAAGGCAAAAAGAAACAAGTAAAATTAACTCCAACAACAAATTGTATCTACCCCTATATCCAAAATATTATCATTTCAACACATCAACATGTAGCCAGTATAAAAATCATTAATCACATATTTACAGTCATTTTTTTAATACTCAGTGTCATCCAGCAGGGACTTGACACCTGCAGCACATCTTGGGTCACAGCAGCCACCTTTCAAGGACTCAAAACTTACATGTGGCTGGTGGCTATGCTACTGAACAGGGCAGTGACAGACAAAGAAGATGGAGATAGATAAAGAGGGTAAGTCATCTGTCCCGGCCAACATGGCTCAGAAGTGGTATGACCAGGATTCAAACCATGCCTGTCTAGCTCCAAAGCCTGCCATGATTTTGTGATAGTCACAGAAACAGTTAGATAGTGGCTCAAGGGCCTAGTTTTATTTCCTCTAGGTCGCCACGTGGAATGATTATTATGCTCTAACTGTGACTGGAAACCCAACCCTTTAGGCTGGCAGGTTGCCCTCCATCTCTCTAACTGCTGCTGTCACATTAATGTGCATATACATTCTTTTTTTTTAAATTTATTTATTTTATTTATTTATTTTTGGCTGCATTGGGTCTTCTTTGCTGCACGCGGGCTTTCTCTAGTTGTGGTGAGTGGGAGCTACACTTGGTTGTGGTGCGTGGGCTTCTCACTGCGGTGGCTTCTCTTGTTGCGGAGCACGGGCTCTAGGCGCGCGGGCCTCAGTAGTTGTGGCACGTGGGCTCTAGAGCGCAGGGTCAGTAGTTGTGGTGCACGGGCTTAGTTGCTCCAAGGCATGTGGGATCTTCCCGACGCAAGGCTCAAACCCGTGTCTGCTGCACTGGCAGACGGATTCTTAACCACCGCGCCACCAGGGAAGCCCCGCACATACTTTCTCGTGGGGAGTGGGGGGAACCTCTCTCTATCTTGTTCTGTTAAGATATAAATACAGCTGCGTTTCTCACCTCCCTTCCCTCCCAGAGGTAACCTCTTTCCAGAAGTTGATATGTCCTTTCTACTTCAGACCAGACCTTGGCAAGCCTGAGGTATCCTTAGAGAGTGGGATGACTAATTGGTGCTTGTCTCTGGGGACAGTACACTACTTGCTTATTCACCACAGTGAAGGACACAGAAGCCTCAGTAATCTCTTCAAATCACTTTGAATTGCTTGGCTTAAATCCACGCATCTCTATCCCACCCCTCATGCTCCCCGATCCTTGAGACATTTTAGAAAGCATGTCTGCCAGCCTGAGGTGACCTTTAGAAGAGCAGCACTGATGGTCTCTCTTCATCCTTCCATTCCACCCTCTCAGAGGAGGTCACTGCGGAGCCCTGAGCTATTCTGAAAGGTGAGGACTTCCTGCCCTCTGTGCCAACGATTCCCAAGAGCTGGCTGGAGATCAAATTTTCACTTGTTCTTGAAAAATGAGCAACATTTTAAGTTTTGTCACAGAGCTAAATTTATTCAATATAAAAGGCGATCTTTGTTGGTTTCCAGCCACTCTCTCTACAACCACTGTGACGAGTATTGGTTAGGGGTGGGGCCCCGGATACTACAGCCTGTGTCCCTTGGGTTGAAAACTCTAATTAATTTTTATCGAATCATAACTGGGCATCCTGGAGTCCCAGAAGCATGCACCCCAAACACTGAAACTAATCATGCGAGTTAAAGAGAAAAGAAAAATCCACAACATTGTATATAATTTTAATTTCCTCTATGAAATGGTGGTGAGAGTAGATGGTGGTGTACATTTGTTTTTGAATGTCCTTACTTGGCATAAGAAGTTGATGAGCCTATTTAAGTTTTCTAGAGTCATATATATATATATATATATATATAAGTACTCACACAGAGTATTGTATTTAGTCCTTAAAACTACTCTGCAATGTAGGTAGTATACAGATCTATAAAATCTCCATGTCTGGGAACTACAGATCTGATACTTGCCTAATGGCATGAGATCTGGAAACCCTTGAAGACTAATGAGAAATACCCAGACGAGCAACCTGTTTGTGAGGCAGCAAGAGAGGAGGGTAACTCAGCTCTGCCACTTCCTTGGGCTCATCACTTGGTTCCTTTTTTGAAACGGGTGGACCAGCTTCTTTCCAGCATGACACTATCACTGAAACAGCAGCTAACATTAATTGTGTCAGGCATTGTGCAAAGTGCCTGCATGCACTACCAACTTTAATTCTCACAATAGCTCTGTTGGGTAAGTTTAGGTATTCCTGCAGTGGGGGCGGATAAGGAAATCAACAGGTAACTTACCAAAGTTGCAGAGCTAGTGAGTGGCATGGTTGGGATTCAAACCCAGGTCAGTATGATTCCAAAGCTTGTGTTCATAACTGCTGTGCTATGGTATATTATATAGCTATGTGGAAGCAAGTAGAACATTTTGGGTGTGAAAATTATATACAGTGTTGTAGACTTTGCATCTCTCTTTAACTTGGATGGCTAGCTCCAGTGTTTGGGATCATGAGTTGGGGATGCCAGGATGGCCATTTCTGATGTGGTAGAAGTTAATTAGATTTTTCACCCAGGAGGCTCAGGCTGTGCCATCCTAGGCACCTGCCTGCCTGACACTGGCACCAGTGGGAGTGCAGGGAGAGTGACTGATGCAGGGCAAATACATCTCAGCCTCTTGCCTCGCTACTCAAAGTACACACTCCATTACAGAAGGCAATTCATTGCCTCACATTTCTCCACCGTCTCCCTATGTCTAACCTGCACACTATGAGGTGTAATGTACAGGATTTTCTGCATACTGATCATTTTATCACCAACATCTCCACATTTCATTCCTGTGAAAGGAGTTAAAATTACACTAAAAGGTCTAAATGAGGCAGAGTTCAAATGGAGCCTAAGTTTGTCAGAAGTCCTTACTCTTGCTTCCATCGTAATTTCTCCACACCACCGTACCACCACAAAAGACAAAGTGAGCAGATTTGGAGCACCATCCTGTGGAACTATGACTGCATTTGGCTGTGAAAAGGGGACTAGAATGAAATCAGTTGATAAACATGGCGAGCGACTTTGCAGACAGCTCCGATTTAGATGATCACTCAGCCAGCTCTGGGCATGACTTAAGTCCCGCGTTACAGCACAAGAAAATAGACTTGGTTTCTGCCACCCTGGAACCAATCTCGGCCTGCTGAGGATCAAAAGTGAGAGAACCGTATATTCTCATCTGCACAACCTTTATGGGTATCTATCTACGGTTTGGTTCAGGTCCAGGCACAAACTTGAATTAAAGGTTGAAATTGATGACTCAGAGCTTAGCTGGAATTGCAGGCGAGAAAATGGATCTGTGTACTGGGAGGAAAATATGTCTGAGGATGAGAGGGAGAGATGGAAGAGCCAGATGCTCAGACCCACATCCCACCCGTCTGCCCCAGGAGCTCCCATTAAGTTGTCGCATTGTGGGCAGCAGAGGGCACTATTAATACATTCGGAAGTGCACAGCACACTTGAAGAAACAGGAGGTTTACAATAAATTTGAGTGTGCCATTTGGGCGGGGGGAGGTCATAGGATTATAGTTATAGCCTTTATTGTTTCCTGTTCTCAAACTCACAGATTAACAAGATTCTAAAATAAACAGTGGCTACAGAGTGAAACTGACTCCTTCATGGAACATCAAGATTTTAGGATCTGAAGCAGAAACACACACACACGTATTTAAAATAAAGTGATTACTATAGCCCAGCTTCATGATGCTAAGTGCTTTACATGCATTATCTTATTTACTCTTCACCTCTATGTGGGTAGGTCCTGTTGCCATCTCCATTTTACAGATGACGAAACTGAGGCTCAGAGAGTCAAATGAATTGCTCCAAGTTACCAACTAGTGAGTGACAGAGCTGGGATCTGAGCCAACTTCAGACGCCAAAGCCCACACTCATAACCACCGTGCTATACGTCGTGGCAGGCATCTCTTGCATAATGTGAGAAGAAAGCACCAACTCCTTAGCCACCAACAGGAACTGAGATGTTGTGAACTCAGTGTTGCTATATCTATGCCTCATCAAAAGTTGTGAAAAATAAGTGTGCTTAAACCCTGCGAAAGCCTCTCTTCCTCCACCAGCCAGCTCCTGACCTTAACCCAACAAAATTCCTGGGTTAAAAAGTAGATGGCTTTGTTAGAGGTTAAGTCTTGAAAATCTGCATGCAGCCCAAGGGTTTTATCCTCAACAGCAAACCTCAAGGTAACCCAATTTCTCAGGAAACCATAAAATTAGGAATTGTTCACCCCTTAGTCCATCTCTATCTAGATCTAGCACAGAGCATGGTGTGAAGTAAATTCTCAATAAGTGATGAATATATACATTAATCAACCCACATAAGCCAATGACTCAATGACAAGTAAATGGAATCAAGAAAACCAACAGACCCCACAGGTGGTTGACGTTCTAGAGGTAACACACCAACGTAAACTCAGAATCTTATCATCTCTAAAATAGTCCACTTTGGAACTCCTATGACACTTAACTTTTGGATCCTTCTAGAAGGGCTGCTCCGGCTAATATTGCTCACTGTGTTCCCATAAACTAATCTAACAGGGATACCAAAGCTGTTCTTCTGGGAATTCTCAGTGTTTGAAGTGCATTATAGATTTTCTAATTCAATTCCTTTTCCAGGGATGACAAATACTTAGCATGTGTGTCTCTACCCTCCCCACTCCCCATGCCCAGGACAGACCTTGTTTAATGGATCATGACACTCTTCCAGCTGAGCCCGGATGGCCAGTAACAATCCATCAGACTGGATCCACAAGGTAAAACCCATTTATTTTCCTGACTCAAGACCTTTGGAATGACCAATTCAGCATCACAGCCAAGCAATGACCCAGCTCATGTCTGAACACCTCCATAGACTGGAAATACATTCCCATAACAACAGCATATTCCATCTTCAGAATTCTGTTAGAAAACATTTCTTAGGGATACTTCTGATGAACATAGAGACAGAACACCCATGTCTTCTATGCTTGCCTCTTTCCAAATTTTTATTAAAATACACTTGAAAATACAAATAACAGAGAGCAGCTGGCCCTTGCAAAAAAAAAAAAAAAATGACAAAAATCCAAGGGGAATTTTCTCTAACTGCATTGATGATAGGGACTGAAGGAAGAGCACATTTTTGGAATACATGCCATAAATCCTACCCTTTAATTCATAGCAGCATAAATGCCCCCAAAGAACATAGGTAACACATCAGATCCTTACTCCATTAAATTTCACTTTATGTTCTTTATTTCTACAGTGCCCAGGGAAGAAATGGAAGGCAATCCACAGGAACATCCTTCTAAGAGATCCAGAACTAGGATTATAGGAGATTCCTTCTCTCCCCATCAATGGCTCCTCTTAATCTCCATTCATTCTAAGACAGTAACATTTGACATGTGCTGTGGTGAGAATTAGTTTTGATTCTGAGATGCTTGGCAACCTAAGAAAATACCCTGTTACTAAAAATGTAGTCTCCCGTGCCCATGCTATACAATGAAGAACTGTGCACATCATCTGAGAAACCAGGCTGGGGTAAGAAAGGCCCCTCCCTCACTCCAGTAGGCCTGCAAACATGATCTTGTGCAAGTACACAGCACTGAGATCTCATCAGAGAGAAAAGTCAACACCCAGCTGGGCTAACTAAGGGCGTTTGCCCAATCTGTTGACAAGACACCCCCAACCTCCTAAGGAAGTGCTAACAGGATTGCAGCAATATCATACCCAGTGCAAAGAGGACACTAACAAAATGACGTGTGGAGCAAATGAATAAAAGAATGACTAAATGAAGAGATGATAAAATGAACAAAAAGGGATAACGGGTTTCAGGAAAAAGAAGAACATGTCTCTGGAAATTATGCTCTTTAAGAAATGGGCAGACCATGGATTTTTGCAAAGCCAGGCCAGGAGCCACAGGGACAAACAGGCGGAGAGGATGAGAAAGACAGCACATGGAGAGCTCGCTACTGAGACTCACTGAGAATTCAAATACTCAATAGCAGAACCTAGGTCCTCACTGGAGGCAGAGAAGAGCAGAAGGGACAATGTGGAAATTAAATCAGATATGTGCCTTTGACAGCTGAGAAACTCCCAGATGGACAAGGAAGCTGGGACTGTTTCTATAGGGTTCTCTCCATCTCATCACTTAGTCACTTCCATGGAGATGCCCTCCCTGATGATCTAAAATAGATTCGCCCATTTGCCCACTGTTTACTCACTATGTTGTGCTTTTCTTCACATTTATTTTTAATATATATTTACTATCTCCCAGACTGGGAACCCCATGGGGACAGAGTCCTTATCTGCCCACTGCTGAGCCATTACCCCCAAAGGAGTACTGGGCATGTAGGAGGCATTTAATGAGTATTTATTATATGAATGCATGAATAAATCAGGGGAAGAAAAATTTACTACAACCAAACATAGTTTACTATTTCAGAGCAAGGGTAGTTTAATAATAGGAAATCTATAACACAATGCATCATATTTATAGGTAAATTTTAAAGGTAAATTGAAAAATAAATCAATAAAATATAACTAGTCATAATTAAAAGCAAAAATTTACCATATTAGGAATAAAAGAGAATTGACTTAATGTGAAATGAACACTAAGTTAAATCGAGTGTCATTATATTTAATAGTGAAACACTAGCAACATTCCTCCTAAAATTGAAAATTAGATAAGAGTCCATAATATCCAAAGTTATTTTTAATTTTTTCTAGGAGTTCTAGTCCATTGAGTAAGTTCCAGATGGAATAAAGAGTTAAATGTATATCTAGGACACTTTTTAAAGTTTTTTAAAAGTGTAAAATTAGCTGATTTTTCTCAAAGTATCCAAGCATCAAAGCAATGAAAAAGACATATATTTTTTCTACAAAAAGTAAAGCTTTTCTTAACTTTTAAAAGTAACAAAATACAGGAAAAATTGTTTTAAAACCCCCACAAAGCGTGTGTGTGTGTGTTTGTGTATATATCAATTATACGTCAATAAAAGTTTCAAAAATAAAACAAATTGATAATGCCTCAATATTTTGAGAATGCTTATAAGTCTGTAATAAAAACTCTTAAGCCAAATTTTTAAAATTTCAAGTCACAGAAAAACAAATTACAAAAGAAAAGCAAGTGTCCAAATAAACAAAATTCATTCAATGTCTCCAATGAAAAATGCAAAACAAAACAGTAAAATAGAATTTTATTTCAAAACTTTTCTTTTTAATGATCATGCTCTAGGCTTTTGAGGTGGAATGAAGCAGGTTCTCTTACTTACTGATAGCGGGAGAATAATTGTTGAAAGCCAAATGCTGAAATCTACTTTTCTGCCACTTCTAATCTATTCTCAACACTACAGCCAGAGTAATCTTTTCAAAGAGCAAATATGACCAGGCTACTTCCTTATCTAAATCCCTTCAAGGACTTCCAGTTGCTTCTAGAATAAAGATCTAAATCATAGCACAGCCTACATGATCCTCTATGGTCTGGCCACTGTCTCCCCCTGAATTTTATGTCCCAGTATCTGTCCTACATCAACAAGAGCCATCCTCTCTGCACTCAGAGTTCCTCATTCCCTCTCATCCCAGCCTTTTTGACTGTGATCCTTTCTCCTGGACCACTCCTCTCCTTCTCCCAATTCACCTTTATTTTTCCCAGGTCTTAGCTTTATCTTCTATTCCCAGGGAAAATTTACCTGGTCTCCCTGAATAGAAGTTCTCCCAATAAAGTTTCTTTGAATATCATGGACTTCTCCTTCCTGGCACATATCACAGTTTTAATTTTATGTTTGTTTTGGGTGGTTACTTAATATCTCTCTCCTCCCCTAGACTGTGAGCTCTCAGAAATCAATGGCCAATCTCTTTGTGTTTGCTATTGTAGCCTGAGTACCTGGACCATAAGATATGCTTAATAAATATTTACTGAAAGAAGCAAACTACTCCAGTTCATCTTGGCCACTCCTAAAATAGCAAGACCTAAAGTTCACCCATGCATGGTTTGCCAAGTCATATAAGTGCAGGACACACACATTTCTGAATATAGCCCTATTATAGGGTTGAACAAAAGTGAAGTTACTATCCTCTGACATGCCACCATTAGACCACGTCATCTCCAATTTTATTCTTATGTACATACTTGCATTCCAGGATTCCAAGGTGAAATGTTATGTTTATCCCTACTAAAGTTCCTCTTGTAAACTAAGCCCATAATTTCAACATTTTAAAGATCCTTCTGAATCCTGATTGTGTCAAATTCCATGTTTCCTCTAGTTTCATGTCACCCACAATTACTTGTCTTTTAAATTACTGATGAAGGTTGTATAATTACAATGATAACTATGAAGATATCTATCATTTCTTGAGCCCTTATTTAAAAGCATCAGGTCCTGTGACAGCCTATTGGCACACTGACTCCTGTCACCTTCCTAACAACATTAGGAGGTGGGTATTTTCATCTCAGACTTTAGAGATGGTAAATCTGTGGCTCTGAGGATCAGCTAACTTGTCTGTGATCTCACAGCACATAAATGGAAAGACAAGGATTTGAACTCAGACATCTCTGTCTCCTAAGCCTCTTTACATGACTGTAGTGGTTTTCAAACTTTTCTTAGCCATGAAGTCTGTTGTTTCAGGTAAATCTTACATGGAAGCCTGCCATACAGCTAAAATCAGAACAGATCTCTGCCTAGCACAGCTTCAAAATTACTGCAGCACATTGGACTGATTTTCACCAAAGAAGGCCTAAATCAGAGGCCTGGGTGAACCCCTAGAAACCTGTTAGATTCACAGTAACCAGTCACCTGTTCTGGAATATACTAGAGTATTCTGGAACATTTTAGAATACTCTGGGAAAGTCTATAATGATGGAAATGTTCCATTCTGTGCTGTCCAATATTATAGTCACTAACCCCATGTGCTACTAAACACTAGAAATGTGGCTAGTGTAACTGAAAAACTGATTTTTAAGTTTAATTTAATTTATACAAATTTAAATAGCCACAGAAATTATGAGTTGGCCTTATTTTATCAGCCTCTATCTCACACTTCCTTATAGTCTTTAAAACACAACAGAGTCATGAAAAGATATGGAGAAAACTTAAATCCACATTACTAAGTGGAAGAAGTCAATCTGAAAAGGCTACATACTGTATGATTACAACAATGTGACATTCTGGAAAAGGCAAAAGTATGGAGACAGTAAAAAGATCAGTGGTTGCCAGGGGTTGGTGTAGGAGAGGGATGAATAGGCTGAGCACAGAAGATTTTAGGGTAGTGAAAATAATTGGTATGATGCCATGATGATGGATACATGTCGTTATACAATTGTCCAAACCCATAGAATATGAGTTATAACACCAAGAGTGAACACTAAACTAGGGACTTTGGGTGGTTATGATATGTCAGTGTAGGTTCATCAATTGTAACAAATGTACCACTCTGGTGTGAGATATTGATAATAGGAGATGTTATGCATGGTGAGGGCAGAGGACATTTGGGAAATCTCCGTGCATTCCTCTAAATTTTGCTCCAAACCTAAAACTTCTCTTAAAAAATAATATCTTAAAAAACACACACACACAGTTGATTAGGAATAAAAGTGTGACCTCAGGCAACAAGAAAGGTCTAGGAGAAAACACACACCAAAGAGCCATGTGACCCCTACATTTCCCAGCTTCTCTTGCAGTTAGGTTGGGGCCGTGTGACTAATCTGGCCAAAGAGCTCTGAGTGGAAGTGACACAGGGCTCTAAGGCTGAGGCAATTAAGACTTAGTGTGCCTCAATTTCCCTCCCCCGAGGGAGGACACATGTTCCAAACAATCTAACTAGAAATGTATGAGAAGGCATTTCACATGAGAGAAATGTCTTCATTGTCTTAAGCCTCTGATATTTCAAGGTTAACTGTTACAGCAGCATTGCCTAAGCTGACTAATAAATAGCAGCAGAGAGCCCTCAGAATTCTTGACAAAATGAGAACAACAAAGAAGTAGCAGAAGCAGGATTCAGAAAGGTGAGGAATCAGAGACAATAAACTCCGTTAACAGCAGCAATGATTTTTGTGCCTTACCCTGGTGGAGAGAGGAAGCATTTTTATAATAATTGTGGTCCAGGTTCTAAACAGCAAATGATTAGGAATGGTAATCTCTATTCTGTTAACCTATAGTTTGCTTCTAAAGAAAAGTTTTCCCATACCAAACACCATCTTGCTTCTTTCCTTCAGAAAGAGTCTTACGCCAATTATGTTACATAAGTGGAGATTATAAAACCTGCATTAGCAATGATTCCTCTGGCAGCTCCATGTCCCTGGAGCTGTCACTTGGCAATTGTTTAATGGGACAGATATGGCCATTGATATTGGGGGTAATGTGGAAAATAGACATTTATGGCCACAGCTTATCAGACATTAATCCCTTTCGCTAATAGTAATTCCTGTCTGTGATGACTGCTAAATCCCACCAGTTCTCTGCTCTTTCTCTGCTTAAAGAGTCAGTTGGACACCATTAGCTAAGACCCACTGCATCTCTTGCTTTTCAAAAAGGTGCATTTTTCCAATAAATATTTAAAGAATGCCTTTCCTCTCAGATATGTGAGTCATTCATAGATTTCGCTGCAGAAACATCTCAGTTCTCCTGAACAGGGATGTCCAGACATCATGCAGAGGTCTACTGCTATCTCCCTGCCCCTTGAGGATGCAGGAAAATTGAAATTTATTTCCAATTTCATGGCCTGCTGAGAGTTCCAAAGCCGCCAGGATCGTCTACTACAGTGTAGACTCGGGGAGAAATCTTGGGGCCATCTGGTTATGCTACCTGCTAGCACTGTGACCGTAGACAGCTATTCTCTCTGTCTCTGCATCGTGGACGCTGAAAAGGTGCTGCCTAAATCTCCTTGGATTCCTTTAACCGATTCTGTTTGTCCATCTCCCCACTTTGACATGCTTTTTTTCTTTTATCCCATGCCCTTCAGAAGACCTTTATGGACTTCTGGAGCCACTTTACTCAAACAAACCGAGAAAGCCAGAAGTGCTGAGAGCTTACAATGCCCGAGCATGTGCGGCCAATGACTGGTGCGGGAGTATCAAAGTCCAGTGACCTCGACTCCATGCAGGGCAAACTCTGCTGTGTGATTTGCCTCCTGATCTCCTACACCAGATCAGGCTGAGGGTGAAATCTAACCTCGAGTGGCTGTTTCCCTACCCTACCCTCTCATACCAATTTCCCCAGGGAACACTTTTTTTTTTTTCCTATATAAACTTTTTATTTTAGAGTAGTTTTTGATTTACAGAAAATTTTCAGATAGTACAATATACTATATTTCCGATATGTGGGGTTCCCATATACCCCATATCCAGTTTAGACTATGTAAAAAATTAATAAACAGAAACCTCAATTAAACAGAGTTGAGAGACCAGAAGGAAAAGCTCTCACATCCTGTGATGATAGCAGAGCCCAACAGGAAGAAGAAAGAGTCCTATTCTTTCCTGGCAAGGCCTTAACCCATGAAAAGCCATGGATTCTTTGTTTACTATAGCCCTCCTAAATTCCTTCTTCTGTCTAGAAAAGGGTTCTCTTTCCCTTGCCGTGTGGGAACTTGCATGTGGCTCCCTATGGTTACAGACCCTGAATAGCAATTCTCTGCTGATCCCCGCCCCACCCCCCCAAAAAAAACTTTTGCTTGGGGAAATATCTAGCAGTCTATTTGTTTTAGGTCAACACCTATTATTAACATCTTCCACCAGTATAATACATTTGTCATAATCACTGAATCGATATTCATACATAGTTGTTAAGTAAAGTCCATACTTTATTCAGATTTGCTCAGTTTTTTGGCTAATTTCCTTTTTCTTCTCCAAGATCCCATCCAGGATCCCACATCACATTTAGTCATCATGTCTCCTTAGGCTCTTCTGGGCTGTGGCAGTTTTTCAGACTTTACTTGTTTTTGATGACCCTGAGGGGTACGGTCAGTGTTTTGTAGAATGTCCCTCAATTGGGATTTGTCTGATGTTTTTCTCATGATTACACTGGGGTTATGGGTTTGGGAAGGAAGATCACAGAGGGAAAGTGTCATTTCCATCTCATCATGCCCAGGGTACATGCTATCAACATGATTTATCATTGTTGTTTCACCTTGATCACCTGGCTGGGTAATGTTTATCAGGCTTCTTCACTGTAAAGTTACTCACTCCTCCCCCCACCACATACTGTAACCTCTGGAAGGAAATCATTATGTGCAGCCTACACCTAAGGAGTGGGAAGTTATACTCCACCTCCTTGAGAGTAAAGCATCTACATCAAGTGCATCCATCCCCTAGCTGCTATGAGTTTTGGCTGCTAACTGCTCACAGCTGCTCTGCTTTTCCAGAAAACAGCCCTTGGAGGACCAGAAATCCGTCATCCAGAAGGGTACACCATTCTCCAGGGGCATCCCATAGTCAATGACTGGCCGATATAGGTGGACAATAGACCAATCCTGCTGCCTCAATTCAGAGGACAACCTTGTGGGACATTTTATATCCCAGAGGCCTCCATGGGTCACGCCAAGACTAGAGGCCACTTCCCTGCTCAGCTTTTTTCCCTTCCCTCTTCTGCTGCCCTTACTCCCTCACAGTTTTTGGGGTTTTTTTCTTAAGAGCAATCCCTCAGTAAATCACATGTACCTGGATCCCTGATCAGACTTGACCTCCAGGAAACCAAACCTAAGGCATCTGGCAAACAAGAGTGGTCCTGGGGAAAAATGAGAGTGACGTTGAATCATTTGCTGGTGGGCAACGAAGATTTCCATCATTAGAGATCATCTCTGATGTGTGGGCACAATGCAACTGCAAAGACTTTTACCTGGGATAAACTGAAACAGGCTACAAGTGGAAGGGGAGGCCCTACCTGATGCAGTATCTCTGGCATTTGAGAGGTATGGGGGTGGAGGAAAATATATAAGGACTGTGGAATTGAATGGTTGTTGCTTTGAGGAGAGAAAGTAACAGAGAGAAAATGAATTTTCAATTTCCAGGAAAAAATAACCTTGAATGTAAGAGCAGGTATCCTGGGATTCCCGCCCTATCCCTTGATGCTCTAGAAAGCTACGTCACCTAAGAGGGTTTCCCCAGATGACACTCTGGTCTATCTATGAATGATATCAAAATTTCTAGCTACTCAGCCAAATATATTAAAACAGGAAATCAAACTGTTTTATTCATCCTTATGAACCTAAGAAAACAGGAGACAGAGGAATCTTAGACTTTACAGCATGTGGGTTTTGTCAAAAAGATAGTTCCTCTGTCATGGGGGTTTACAGCTTTTCCCAATTCAATTAATTGGAATCTCACAGAAAAGCAAATGCTGTAAAATAAAAGACTCAAACATCTGGGACACCAAGCACAATCCAGTGGAAAACACTTATGCAGTCACAGCTTGTGGATGGGAATTTTAAGAGCCTTTATTTCTAGAACCACTGCTCAGAGAGAGCGTGGCTTCTTTTAACAGCTAGTACACAGGCAGGTTTAGGTGGTGGTTTTTCTTAGAATGCAATTTAGTGAGCCTTCTCCAATGCATTCATTCAATCAAAATATATTAACTGAATGTCTCTTTGGGGCCAGCCATAGTGTTAGGGTATAATGGTAAGCAAAGTCATTTCTGTACTCACAGAACTTAGGGTCTAACTCCATTTCAAAAACTCCTGGCCCAGAAGGAGACAGTCATGGAGAGAACGTGACCCTGACAAGATATGTGACCGTTAGTCAAGGGACAGAACCAGACTGAGGCACTTTCACCCTCTTTATTCCCTCTTAAGGCTCTCCATTGGCCAACCCAATCAGAGTCCAGAGGACCAAGGAGCCCCACTGATAGAGTTCATACAGATGAGCTACTGAGGGCACTGGGCAGGAGAAGGAAGCAGAGAAGACCTGGAGGGACAATGGAAGACAGTCAGCACACAGTCATGACCCAGCGATGATCAATAACTGTTATCTCAGCAAACTACTCCCCTCTAGCTGGCTACATTCAGCCTCCAGGATACTCTCATGGTGTCCTTTGTATATAATTTTTCTCTCATTTAACTCTGAATCAAATAATCTCCTCCAATCTATTATATATGACCAGTGTTGTCTTTCCATATAGGAAGTTTTTGTCTTCCTGTGTAGCTTCTGGATATATAATGCTCACTCCCCTTCTCTTTCTATGCGACCAAGTTCTCTGGAGCAAAATTATTCCCTTCGAGAACTCTGGAATTCCTAAAAGATCATATTTAGTCTTCTGGTATGAAAATATTGATGGAGATAAAACCTGTTAAATCCCAATTTGACTGCCAATCTGTGTTCAGAGCCACTTTCAAATGAGAGCTCATGAGACTGTGGAAGAAAAGGTAGTCTGCAAATGGTATATACATGTCTAAAGGATAATGATGTATGATCAGAATTGTTACTATTAAACACTCACTCGGTACCACCGAGGAGAAGATTTTATAGCAAAGTATGACCTTGAGAGTAATGCAGCCTAAACTGAGGAGGATGCTGACGGTATTAACAAAAATGGTAACATTGGTACATATCATTTTTCAAGTACCTACTAAGTGCCTGACATTATACTCAGCCCTTTATACATATTAATCTCATTTAAAATTTTATTGATCTGATTAATATTAATTTTATACACATCTCATTTAATACTCAAATTGATCTGATTAAAGAGGATTTTTACTTCATACAGCTTATCTCACTCAATACTTAAATTGATATTATTATTCCAGCATGTTTATACATATTACTGTATACATTGTGTACATTTAATCTCATTTAACACTCCAATAGATATTATTTCAGCATTTTTCTACATATAATTTTATGCATTTTTATACCTTTTATCTCATTTGATACTGAAATTGACAGTATCATTCCAGCTTTACAGCGCAAGGTACTGATGCCCAAGGAGTGTGAGGTATCGCTGAGAATCAAAAAGCTGGTAAGCACGGGAGCAAGGCTGACATGCAGGCCTGTCTGGCCCCCGTGCTCTCTCTCTCCACCACAAATGAAAGGCCTCCCCCAACAGTAATAGCTGACAAGCGAAGACTTTGGCCCAGACTAGGCGCTGTGCTATTTCTGTGTGCACTTTTTGCATTTGATTTTCACAACAACGCTATGAGGTGGGTTCTATTTTCAATTCCTATTTTGCAGAGCTCAAAAATGGCACCCAGACAAGTTATAGTAATTAAGGGAGACTTGTACTATCCAGACATCTGCTGGGAATCTGGCTAAAAATAGAGGGTCTGGCGAGTTGCTACATTGGGGACGGTTTCATTCTTTCAGTGTTGAGGAAGCAATGAGGTGACCTGCGACTGAGGGCTTAGCCTGGGTTAAGGAAGAAAGATGAGTTAGCAATGGTGAGGTGGCAGAAGGCCATAGGAAAGTAACTCTGTTTTCCTGAGGATCTTAGTCATTCAGAAAGAGAAAAACTAGCACTGGCAGGTACAAACCCTGAATTCTTAGAAATAGATTTTTTTTTAACTTGATATATCAGAGTTCTGTGATTATGAGTGACAGAAAGTGACTCTGGATACCTTAGCAAACAACAACAACAGCTCCAAAAAAGGTAAAAGTATAGCTGTTCACTTTACACAGAGAAAACATGGGCACGGGGTTTTGTAGGCTAAATAGTTACATTACTTAAAAATAGATGGAAGATTCTAAAGAAAGATTGTAAAGATGAAATCCCAAATAGCTCCAGTGAGAAGGAAAAGGGGTGAAGTCAGCAAGGCGACACTGGCTCTCTGAAGGCATCGTGTCTTGAAAGGCTCAGTAACAAAGGCAGAGCATGTGATCAGAGAGACAAGAGATGTGACATCCCACTGACCTGGAGGAATGCAAGGCTTTGGGGAAGGGGAAAGCCCAGAATTAATGCAGGCAACAGCCAAAGAAAAAAGACCAGGGATGCACAGCACATTTCCTGGGGAGTACTAAGAATGGACTAAACATTCATTGACCTTAATTGTTATAAGTTTGGCTTCTGGAGTCTGATGTAGCTGAGTTGGAATCTACCTTGTGTCTTAGACTAACCTAGTGACTTTAGACAGGCCCTTCTTCCAGATGGAGCTAACATCCTGTTTTCTTCAAGTCTTGGTTCATACCATCACCTTTTCAATGAGGCTACCCTGACTATCCTATTTAAATCCTCTCCCTCCTCTCCCCAGCTCCAAGACTTTTAATCTCACTTTCCCTTTCCACAGGACTTATCATCTTTTATCATACTAAACAAGTTTATTATTATTATGTGTAGTGTATTGTTTATTGTGCAACCCAACCCACCACATACAATAAGGCTAAGGTGTTTGCTGATTTTGCCCAAAAATATATCCCAACTGCCTAGAATAGTACCTGGCACACTGTAGTGCTTAATAAATACTTATTGAATGAATGAATGAAGTTCTTTAATCTCTCTGTCTTGTCTGTAAAATGGGGACAATGTTCACTGTGTTTTATGGATATTAAATGAGATGATGCATGCAAAAAACACCCAGCATAGTGCCTGGCAAAAAATAGTCAATAGATGTAGGCAATTATAGTGCTTTTTATATCAATTAATTTTCTCATGTGATCCTCATGTTAACTCTGAAAAATAACATCTTGCTGATGAGGAAAATATAATTTATAGAGATAAAACCAGTTGTTAGTTTGATCTAACATCAGAGAGGCTTCATTTGTGGGAACAGTATAAAGAGAAGACTAGAAGAGAGGCAAAGGAATTCATGTTCCATCTTTTTCAAGCCTTTTCTAGCAAAGGATGGTTAGCCCCAGACTAGCACAGGGATAGAATTCCAAAAACAGTGATCAGATGTATGTTCAGTGAACATTTTACTTCCTAATGTGGTGATCACTAGAAATCATGTTGGTTCACTAGGAGGTATTTGTACTACATAAGTGCATTTCCTTCCTTGATAATGTTACTGTGATAATAGAGGAAAGCTATAGGCCAAGCACAATGTATCTTGATTTCAACAGAGTATGTAACAAGACCCCTTTTAGACTTTATGCATCAGACAGTGAAATGTAGGTTCACTTCTTGTTGGATTTATCACTTGGACCAAAGATCAATAAACTTTTTCTGTAAACAGCCAGACAGTGAATATTTCAAATTTTGCTGGCTATATTGTCTCTGTCAGAACTATTCAGTTTTGCCATTGTAGTGTGAGAAAAATAGACAGCCATAAACAACATATAAACAAATAAGTGTAGCTGTGTTCCAATAAAACTTTATTTACAAAAAAATGCTGCTGGCTGGATCTGGCCCATGGCTGTAGTTTGCCATTTCCTGGCCTAGATGGTGGAATGGCTATAATCCTAAGTGTGCCACGGACTGAACTGGCAAACAGTCTCTATTGCAATGATATGAGAATAGGCTGACTACATTTATGAGTGATACAAAGCTAGGAGAAATATCCAACATGATGGATGACAAAGTCAAAATTTTAAATTAGGCAGAGACACCAAAACTACCAGCCCAAATTAATGTGATATAGGTTCATGCCTAAAAGTATATTGTTCTTTGATTAACAAAGCATCATCAATAATGAAAATAAGCTACATTCTATCTATCAACACAATGAAGGGAGAAAACTGCGTTTGGCAAAAATTGCTCAAAAATGATCTGGGGTCGGCCATATGCTTCACTTATTATTCATTCACTCATTCATTCATTCACTCACTTCTTTAGTTTTCAGCAACAAGTCCCACCTGCTTACTAGGCCCTATGCATAGTGCTGGAGTGGTTTTGATGATAAATAAAATAGTCTCAGTCCTTAAAGACACATAATATAATCTATTAGACAAGGAAGATGTCCCTTTATTCATTCATTTATTCATTCATTCACTTATTTGTTTTTTCAAAAACTAAATATTGCAGCCAACAATGTGGCAGGGCCAGATCAGGGTGTGGGGATGACAAAGGCAAAGGAGATTTAGTCTTCACCTTTGAGGAACCCTGAATATAATCTAGGAGATACATTTTATGTAAACAGATCAATTACAATACAGCATGGTACATGCTGTTTCAGAAAAATGAATCGAATGTGTGAAAGCAGAGAAAATGAAACAGCTAATTCATTCTAGAGGATTCCATGAAACCCTAACATTTGAGCTGTTTCTACAAAGTGGATTAGGAGTTTTACTATCAGATGTTGATATACTGTTTAATGTCTGAAAGACTTTTGTGCCTGGTTACAAACAACCACAAATACTGTGCTTTGTTTTGATGTTCCATTTACTAAAATCATTCATTAGATCATAGGTAAATTTTTCAAAACAACTCTTTTGGTAATGTAAATGTTGCTTACAAATTTTATGAACCTCCAGTAAAGAAGTTAAGCTACAATTACAAGCGTAGTCTGTTAGTTGGGTTTTCTGCAGAAGCACTCCCTGATCAGGGTTCAGGTGTGCACAATGTGGTTGGGAGCTGTAAGGGATGGAAGCGGGGGGCAGTAACTGGAGAATCAGTCCAGGTAAGGAGAGTCAGACCAGAAGGGATACGTTATCAAGCCAGCTACCATAGCTGGTGACTGAAACAATCTCATGAGGAAGCTGTGGGAAATGATGTAAAGTCGTACCTGGAAATTATCCTGGCCAAGGGGCAAGGGAACTGAGGTATCTATACTCCCACACCTGTCAGTCACTGGGTAGGGACTGTCACAGGATAGTGATAGGGGTAGTTAATTCCAGGGCACTTCCAGTCTACCCTGTGCACATGTGCGGGTGGGTTCTGGAAGCCTGCGGACAGCCCAGTGACAAAGATGTAGTGCAGTCTGCCTGGAGCTGGGCTGGAGAGCATGGAAATGGGATTCTGAGGGCACATGGGTGAAATACCAGCAGCAGCTGCTACAGGTACTATGCATGAGTCTTGAAAATTTCAGACACCTTCAAGAGCAGGCAAAATATACAGGCATATAATGCTTACAAATGTACTAAAACTTATTCTAAAACAGCAACACCAAGCATTCCATTCATTGCTTCATTATATTTGTCTTTGTATTTCTTACTTTCTAGGGTTATTCCTATGTAGCTTTTATTTCTTCTAGGGTTTTCACTGTAATATTTTGACAATATTTCCTGGTTGTAGTTATTATGCTATACCCAAGTAAAAGGAGAACTTCTCAGGCCACTTGAGGTTAAAGATCACCTAAAATAATTCAAGCCTGGTCATAAGACTGAGTAAAGTCCATTCACTATATCCCCAAGATAGAACTTTCTAGATCCACCCTTTCACACCGGGCTTACTTTTTGGCAACTTGGGGATAGCCTCGCAAACTGTGTACTTTGAATGCCGTGTTTGGCTAGCATTACACCTCTTTGCCTCTTAATGCTGTCACTTTAATTTACTGATCTTGTCTGTTAGCATTATTTAAAATGTACAAATTTCTGTTTCTATTTTATTATAATTTCTACAGCTTTCTAGAGGTTTCATCTCCTAGGAGATGAGCAATTGGGTCTGCGTACTTAGCATGCCTCTCAAGGACTTTGAGCTAATTAATCATTTTGGAACACTGACTTGAACCCTCCTTCTACTTGGCCATTATGCATGACCATCAGTATGATCTGTCCTGCCTACACTTTGAACACAATATACTTCGTTATTTTTGGAATTACTTGACTTATGCACACTTATCTAGTTTATTCTTTCTTAATTGCACTGATAGAAGCAAGTACAGATTTCTATTTTGCATGCAGACAAATACTTGATCAAAGAATATAAAAATATTTGGTTCTATGGGAAATGGAATGTTTTGTGATAAGAGCACAGACCCTGGAGCCAAATGGCCTGTCTTCAAATTTGGGGTATCCCACTCACCAGCTATGTAACCTTGAAAAGGTCACTTAACCTCTTGGTGCTGGGCAAAGGTGCGTCAGTTACTGCCATTAATGAGCCATTTTTAGCAATGACAGAACTATGCTATTTTCAAATTGTGAGGTCACACTTTATATCCCTCAGTATAACAAATTTGTTTGCAATATTCCACTTTTTAGCAAGTGAGAGTTTCTTGATTACTAAGATTTTATCTTATATTGACAGCAGAAAGGGGGATGGAAATGGAGGACACAGAAGTTCAGAGAGAACACTCTGTGGAAAGGCAGAGTAGGAAAGAGCATGCTGTGAGATAGATAATAACAAGAATGGGGGGACTGGTGTGATCCTTGGACTCTGGAGCTGCTTCCTCTTACCTCCTTGACCAACGTGAACCCCATTACACTACACTTTTATAACACCTTGCATCTCTCCTTGTACTACTTATCACAGCTGCAATTTTATAATTATTTGTGTGGCTCAGACGTCTATGCCTTCCATTAGAGTGTAAGCTCCAGAGGACAGGAATGTATTAGGGCGAAAAACAAACAGATGCAAAACCCAAGATGGATTACTTGGAAACTACAAGTTTTGTTTGTTTGTTTGTTTGTTTTTGTTTTGTTTTGTTTTTTCTCATTCAGCTAACATGTAGTTGGATGTTTGGGAGGCAGCCTTGCACACAGTGACCAAGGAACCCAGGCTTCTTCCATTTAGTGTTTCTACCATTCCCTGGGTCATGAACATCCTTCTCTGGATCTGCTACATTTGACCAGCAGCTGAAGGGAGAGAAAGAAAGGAGGCTCATGCATGGAGAGTTTTAATGGCTAGCCCTGGTGGTAGTATTCCTCACGTTGACCTATTCTGATGTGGCTTGAACTACAGTATTTGGTGTTTTCATGAGTGCTTTATTTCATTTAGCATAATGTCCTCAGGGTCCATCCATGTTGTAGCATGTGACAGGATTTCCTTCTTTTTTAAGGCTGAGTAATATTCCATTGTCTATATATGCCATATTTTGTTTATCCATTCATTCCTCAATGAATATTTGGGTTGCTTCCAGCTCTTGGAATATACGTAACACTACTGAATTATACTTAAAAATGGTTAAGATGGTTTTAAAGAAAAAAAAAGTGATGTGGCTGGGCACCCTCTAGCAGTCCACCCCATAGTGATGGAACCTGAGATGGAATGATCTCCTGGACTAACAGTGGATAGAGATCTGATCTACCCAGGCTCCATATTTCTTGTTCCTCCCTTATGGGCAATAATAGTTTTAAAAGACTACTTCCAAGATGCCAAAGTCCTTACATGTCTGATCGTCTCCTTTTGCTGAGAGGTCTGCAACGTGGGCTATTAAGCACTCTGGATTCAGAATGTAAGGGCCCCACAATGCTGGCATTCCAACCCTCCCAGAATTTCCAAGAGCTCCACTTCCAAATCTCCATTCACTTCCTCTGATACACTCCCCATTTGTGAATATGCAATACAACTTGTGATTAGAAGTTCTGGCACTGAGATCAAACAGACCTAGGTTTCCAGACTGGCTTCTGCACTCACAATCTGTGTGTTTCAGGAAGTTAATTACTTTGCTTGAGCCACAGTTTCCTTGGCAGTGAATTAAGACTAATGTAAGTTCTCTCTTGGATATTTTCTCCAGATCCACTCTCTATACATCCGAACCAACCTATACGGCAGACCAACCTATGAGGATTATACCAGTGGTTCTCAACTGGGACAATTTTGCCCCCTCAAGGGACATTTGGAGATATGGAGACATTTTGGGGTATCACAGCTGAGGAAGTTGCTATTAACATCTAGTGAGTAGAGGCCAGGGATGCTATGAAACATCCTACAGTGCACAGGAGGGTTTCTTCACAACAAAGAATTATCCAACCCCAAATATCAATAGTGCAGAGGTTGAGAAACGCTGGGCTACACCAATAGGTTCTCTGCTCCTCTGGCTCCTCGTTGGCATTGGCCAATGGGGAGCCCTAGCAGAAATCAGGAGAGAGAGGAGTGTGAAGTCAGGCTAGTCATTCCCTTTGCTCTAACTCAAAGGGGTTGCCTTGGGTTGGCTGTGTCCCTCCCCGTAGGCCCCTGCTCCACTCAAAGCAGGCTTTTCTCCTTCTGGGATCTAGCAACTGCTGCCTGGGCTCATTTCTTTGGCCTAAGGGTGGTAACAGCTCTGCTGATACTGGCCCCAGGGAACCACACTTCCTTTTGAGGCTCCTTTGTACCTTGCCACATCTTTGTAAATAGTCCCCTTTCAAATAAATCCTCTTCAAATTATCTTAATTTGATGATCTGTTTCCTTTTGGGATTCTGGGTGATATCAATAACAACCTCTTAAGGCTATTATAAGATTTCAATGAGATAATAGATAGAAACATTTGGCATGATGTGAGGCATGCTGTGAATGTTCAGTAAATTATAGCCTTCTCACAGTTCCACTTTGGGCCTTGCTGTTACCTTGGGTTCTCTGGACAGATGACCCTTCCTTCATATGAGCCACCTGAAAATTTTTCTCCCTTTTTAATTTGCAGCATACTTGGATCTTAAGAGATTTTTTTTTTTTTTTTTTTTTTACAGCTATGCTCTAGTGTCTAGAGACAGCCATTCTGCTGCAGAGCTCAAATATGGCATTAAAATATGCTGTGAGTTGGGAAACCTTTGCAGAAATTCCAGGCCTGTCTCTCCTCTCAGAATGCAAGACATTATTTGTCATCCTGTCACATAAATTTGGAAGCAATGTCCATGCTGGCCTTTTTGTCTCTGGGTTTCCTGACTCAGTAGTAAGAATGGATGAGCCTGATTTTTATTGCTGGTGACAGGAGGAGAAAGGTTGGGCTCCAGCCTCTGCAAGTAAGGTTGGATGAGATTCAAACAAGGCAAGTGAAATCACCATGCCCCTGCCCAAGAGAACATGGGGCCCTGGGCAGATTCACTGCAGGTAAAATGCAAGACCAGACTCCAGCCATAGAGTCTGTTTGAGAATATGTGGGAACTACTGGGGCAGCTCATTCAGTCACTCATTCATTCCATATATTGATATTTGAGAGTAACTCCGGCTCTTTTTCATTTAAGTCTATTCTATGACATCACCCTGAGTACATAGAACAAAAAAGTTAAAGGTAATAGTCACATTTTCATCCACTGTCTCATCCAGATCTTTTAAAAGCTCTATGTGGGGGGGGGGGGGCGTTCCTATTGGCCCATTTTAAGGTGAGGAGACTGAGACTTGGAGAAAGTCATTTGCCCAAGCTGCATGATGGTGAACTAGGATTCATAAGCAGACAAGTAGACTCTAGAGTCAGATAGACCAGCCTGATCGTAGGAAGTTACTTTGCTGACCCTCTGTCCTCTATAACACCAGGATTATGATGAACCACCTCACTGCCTGGCCCATGGTCAATGCTACGGCTGGCAGCTAGCGCCATTATTAGGAAGTAAGGAACTTTGAGTCTGGCATCCCTGAGTTACGATCCTGCTCTGCTTCTAAACAGCTATGTCCCTCAGGCAAATCATTTGACCTGCCTGGGCTCAGTTCCCTCATGTGCCAAGTGGAGGACAGTAATGTCTGCCTTACATGGTTGTGGTGAGAACTCCACAAATGCAGAGGTCTCCAAAGTGCAGCGTGAGCACTCTGAGGTGGGATGCAAGAAGCAGGTATCAGAATTTTGATCTCTAGCTTATTTAATTCACTTCAAAATAAAAAAGGAAATGAAGCTTTACTCATATTATTGTATGAATAGACGCTTGACACCCATATTCGATCTGTGTGTCAGCTCTTTTCTTTCCTCTACAACGCAGATTAGCTGCTAACACATTCACTTGCTTTGATCAAATTCATTCATTCATTTGCTTTGAGCAAATTGCCTTGTGCGGCAATTGATGTGAGACCAGGTAAACGGATTTAAGGATTATAATAACCAGTTTTTAAGCAAATGCACAAAAAGGACAAGTGACTTTTAAAAAATCCTGCTAGGGATCTATTTCAAAACATGCTAACAAGGTAAGTATAAATGAGCACGCAAAAAATGATAGAACTCACCTTTCTTCTACTTCGTTAAGGTTTCCTCATGGGCTATACCATAATAGGTAAAGAAAATGATAATATAATCTGAGCTGACAAAACATCGCCCCTCACCCATCCAAAGGAAATTATCATAAAATGGTTTATAATATGGATTTACAACTACTATTAATCACAATTTTTTCTCTACGTTTAACTTGTGCTTGGAGACGTTAGCTAATAATAGTACAAGGCTACCACAATTAGCAAGACATTAAATATTATTTATTCCAAGTTAGTTTGATTCTTTTAGAATTTCTCATTTTGTGTATGTTTTATAAGGTACTCAAAAAGCACCATCTGACACTGTGTAAGCAACTAATCAAGCGTAATTATATTGGTGATATGTGCTTAACATCATTTTTGTTGGTGGGGTGTACAATTTAAAAAGCATGGGGGGACTTCCCTGGTGGTGCAGCGGTTAAGAATCGGCCTGCTAATTCAGGGGACACGGGTTCGATCCCTGGTCTGGGAAGATCCCACATGCCATGGAGCAACTAAGCCCATGCGCCACAACTACTGAGCCTGCACTCTTGAGCCCGTGAGCCACAACTAGTGAGCCCGCATGCTACAACTACTGAAGCCCGTGTGCCCTAGAGCCTGTGCACCGCAACTACTGAGCCCACACACCACAACTACTGAAGCCTGCGCACCTAGAGCCTGTCCTCCGCAACAAGAGAAGCCACCGCTATGAGAAGCCCACGCACCACAACGAAGAGTAGCCCCCTCTCGCCACAACTAGAGAAAGCCCACACGCAGCAACGTAGACCCAACGCGGCCAAAAAATAAAATTTTTTTTTAATTTTTAAAAATTTTTTTAAAAATTAAAGGAAAGTTTTTAATTAAAAAAATAAAAAGCATGGAGACCCCTGAGCTAATGTATATAATAATAAAGTCATTAATTCAAAAACTTCCATGCAGTAGATGCTCAATAAAAAGCAACTGTTATTATTAACAATTTCCCACTTATTGAGCACATACCACATATGATTATTTTTCAACTTAAAAAAACTTTATTATGGAAAATTTCAAATACCTAAAACATAGAATGAATTTATGACCCGTTATGTACCTTTATCCAACTTTGGCAATTATAATTTTTCCGACCCTGTTTTATCTCTTCCCCTACGTATCTTTCTGGAATATATTAAAGCAAAGTCCACATCATTTCACCCACAAATAATTCTGTATGAACCTCTAACTGATAAGGGCTTTTTGTTTAACCACCTCACCATTATCACACCCAAACAATCATCAGTAATTCCTTTAATATCACCTACCATGCTGTTATTATTATTATTACTACTATCCTTTTAAACTGCAAATATGATTGGATCCCTCCAGCATCACCCCATCTCCTTCATGACCACGTCCACACGCCTCACAGAGGCCAAAACACACAGCACGACTGGCCCCTGCCTGCCCGCTCCTCTTTGCCCACCACACTCTCACTCAGGCACCCCTTCCCAGTTCCTTAAACAGCACCCTCAGTCCCTCCCCATTCAGTGCCCATTCAGTGTTCCCTCTATTTGAATTGCCTGTCCCGCTGCTCTCCCTGTCAGCTCCTTTTCAACCTTCAGGTCTCAGCTGTAAGATCCCCTCTTTCCTAAGTAGGCCCCCAGTTGGCTGCTTTGTTCTTCCACTAAATAATGTTCATGTGTTTCACACCACTCATCACAAAGTCTAGGTTTGTTCCTGTCTCCTTCATTTGACTGGGAGGAACACAGTCTGTTACAGTCACCATTTTCATCCTGAAGTTGAGCTCAGCTCAGTGCTGAGCAGAAGGTAGCAGCCAACACATCACTGAAAGACGGAAAGGAGGAATGAAGCCATGGCCTTGCCCTGCCTCCTTTTCCATTCCTACCTCCGCTTCCAGCGTCTGCTCTTCCTGCTCCTTCGACCTATAAGGTCTTCCTCTTCCCTCTCAAGCCACCCCCTGTCGTTCCACATCACACCCTACCCACTCTTCAAGTTCAGATACAGCGTGACCTCCTCTGGGAAGCCCAGACTGCTTCTGTGCTCACCCCCTGTGCTCACTTCCATCACCAAATTCATCGTATCGTTCATGTGTCTCTCACCCTCACCACACTCTGTGTCCCTTGAGAACTGGGATGGTTAAATTTACAGGTCATCTTGACTAGACTAAGTTGCTGACAAAACATTGTTTCTGGGTGTGTCTGTGAAGCTGTTTCCAGAAGAGATTAGCATTTGAATCCACAGACTGAGAAAAGAAGATCTGCCCTCACCAATGCAGGGGGAATCATCCAATCTACTGAGGGCCCAACCAGAAGAAAAAATCAGAGGAAGGGCAAATTTATTCTCCCTTCTTCAGCCCAAACATTCATCTTCTCCTGCCTTTGGACATTGGCTCTCCTGGTTCTCAGGCCTTTGGGTTTGGACCAGAACTACACCACTGGCTTTCCTGGGGCTCCAGCTTACAGATGGCAGATTGTGGAACTTCTCAGCCTCCATAATTGCATGAATCAATCCCTCATCATAGATCTCTTTGTGGATGTCCATGTATATCCTATTGGTTCTCTTTCTCTAGAGAAACCTGACTACAGGTTTAATAATACAAGTATTAATACCCTCTCCTGTACAATGTCTGGAGCTCAGTGCCTAGGACATTTCCATAAAGGTGTTAGGACTGCATAAATGAATCAGCCAGGAGTAGTAGGAAGGTAAAGTTAAGCCTGAAGGGCCAGGAAATAGAGAACAAGTAATGGGGATCAGTGGGTCTCAAGGACATAACAGGATGTCATACCAGGAAGGTTTGGACCAGTAGATGAGATCCAAGACCCTGAACAAGTGAGATGGTTCTGGGTTTCCATTTAAGGAGATGCCAGGTGTGATCTCAGGGTGATGGCAACCCTTTAAGTAAATATAGAATAATCTGAATAGAAGCTCCAATAGGAAAAAGCTTCCCTAGGGGAGGGATTTTGATCTGTACCATTCACTGCTATACCTGTGCCTGCTAAATAGTAGGTGCTCAAAACAAAGATCTCTTGGATGAATAAATGAATGGATAAATGACCAGGGCTGGCTGAATAAAAGGCAGGGATGTGAACTGGATATGAGTAGAGACAGGAAAGCAGCTGTTTCCCCACTACCCCTCAGAACCACCTAAGGGAAAAGACCCAAACCTGCCAACCCTGTGACGATCAATACCGTGCCTATCTCATTTAATCTTGTCTTTCCAATGCCCAGCAGAGCCTGGCACCTAATAGCACTCAATAAATCACTGTGGAACAAATGATTCTTTCTGTGAAATGGAGGCTAATATTACTTAGCTTGAAATGAATTAGGATTCTCAACACTCTTCAAGTCTTCGGTGAAAATTCTGTATTAGTTCAATCTCTAAGACTTTTTTAGCCCTGTTTTTAAGAGTGTTGAATCAGTTCCGACTTATCAATCAAGGTCAGCTTTGTCACTGGAGCATCTGCTTGCTAATATGAGCATGTTTGCATTTTGTTGAGCTTTTTATTTTTATTAGCTTGACATACTAGCACATTCCAGGCTGTCTCCAGATCATGATATTGTCGTAAATGGGCCACCAGTGCCTTGGGAACTACTGGTAGGTTGTCTTTGAGAAAAAAGGAGAGGTTCTGAAGACACAGATTTTACAAATACTGCATTAAGCAGAGAGTTCTTCAATGCAGGATTGCTCAGAGCCTTTGTTATGCTAATATGAACTTGTGATCCCCGGGGAGAGGGTCTCAAAAGACGGTAATCCCCACATTCTTTGTTGCTTAAACCCTATTTTTTAGGGCTTCCCTGGTGGTGCAGTGGTTAAGAATCTGCCTGCCAATGCAGGGAACACGGGTTCGAGCCCTGGTCTGGGAAGATCCCACATGCCGTGGAGCAAATAAGCCCGTGCACCTCAACTACTGAGCCTGCGCTCTAGAGCCCGCGAGCCACCACTACTGAGCCCGCGTGCCACAACGACTGAAGCCCGTGCGCCTACAGCCCATGCTCCGCAACAAGAGAAACCACCATAATGAAAAGCTCACACACCACAATGAAGAGTAGCCCCAGCTCACTGCAACTAGAGAAAGCCCACGTGTAGCAATGAAGACCCAATGCAGCCAAAAATAAAAAAATAAAATAAATTAATTTTTTTTAAAAAAACTATTTTTTAGATATTTGATGAAACACGCAAAGGATGCCTATTCCAAGAACAGTTTTAGAAATGCTGTTTTCAAGAATACCATATCATGAGGAGTTTTGCATTTTCTTAACCACTTAGTTTGCTAAAAATGACTGGTCTACCATAATGGAAGATGGTGCGCAAACTCATTCACACTACCTCATCCATTCCTCTTAAGAGCGGAAGCACCAGAATCAAAAGAGATTGGGTTTTGCTGTGAGCTTGACTTAGTACAAGTC
Organism: Eubalaena glacialis; assembly: GCF_028564815.1. Classification (NCBI taxonomy): domain Eukaryota; kingdom Metazoa; phylum Chordata; class Mammalia; order Artiodactyla; family Balaenidae; genus Eubalaena; species Eubalaena glacialis. The sequence goes on from NC_083733.1 coordinate 6,306,574, forward strand.
TCAGCTCCGCTACTTAGCAGCTGCATAACATTCTGCAGATTAATTATCTCAGCCTCAATTTTCTCAACCATAAAAATAAGAATGAATACACAATAGACTACAGAACCATGGTAGTAGAGGACGTCTTTGAAAGGGTATAGCAAGGTCTGACACGTAGTAGGTGAAATTTCATTCATGGAGTGTCAGGCACTGATAGAGAATCTGAGGGTGGAGCTATAAACAAAACAGACAAAAGTCCCTGTCCTTAGGAGATTCTAGCCCAGCAGAGCAAGAGAGAAACTTCTATAGAGTCTGGCTCCCTAGGTGATTCCAAGGGACAGCCAGGGTGGGCACCAGAACTCCAGGGCAACAGCAGGCGCCACTCATGGAAAGTCTATTGCCACATTCCTGGTGAAGGTGAGGAGGCTGTGAGTTGTCCTGTTACCAAGACCCACCTGAATATTGCCTCTGCATTGTGGCTGCATACCCAACAGGAGAGGGTGTCCTGACCCCTCCTCTTCCCCACTATGATGGAAGCACATAACAGCAGAGCACCTGTGTGGCCTCATACTGGAGGGCCTTTGGACCCACATGCCAGGCAGCCCCATGGTGAGAGCCAAAGACACAAAATGAGACCAGTCAGGTCAAACCCATCTCCTCACCTGAATTATAAGATGAGCTCTCCATGTTTGATGCTGGAGACTGAGTCCATGGATACCTGTGGGTGGCACAGCCAGGCCAGAGGCCTGTTGATTCTGAAGAGACTCATACAACTTTTTGAAACTGGTGGCATACGCCCCAGTGAGCAGCTGCTCAGCGCCCTGTTTTGTACTTCTGCCTGCCAAGGACGGTGTTAAATGATCCACTGAGCTGCCTGCATCTTCTCCATTACCTGCCTGCCTGGGAGATGGAGAAGTTAGTCTCTAATTGTGCTTGCTTTTCTTCCTCTGCTTGCACCCCTCCCACTGCAGAGCGCGTACAGGCATTAGGCATTTAATTGTGCATGCCACAATTCACTGTGCCCAGGGTGCAGGCAGGGGCTGCCGCCTCTAGCTTCTTCACTCTGCAAACTGAGCGCACACCGGCTCCTGCCCTACCCACTTCATGAATCATAGTTCATCACGTTCTCATAATTATATCATATTGAAGGCTTGAAAGGGAGAGCCTAGCAAGCTCAAGAAGAAGGCGAAATATTTCGTTTATACCAAATGAAGAACACAACTGTGTGCACTTCCTTTGTGTATCAATTAGCGGCATATGGTGAGAGCAAAATGCGCTAATAAAGTTATAAAGAAATAGAAGGGTTAGGGAGACGGCCGCTGCCTCATGGGCTCAGGCAGGCGCGTGTGCTGCTAACACTGCAATTCCAAACAGATTGTCTGAACACCTGCAGACGCTCAACGACCCTCCTACTCTCAAGTACTCTCCTTCGTGTCTCTTTCAACAAGATCAGCTTAATTCAGGGAGAGGTACCGTGCTTAGGTTGGAGAGGCTATGTGACAAACAAGCTTTGACTTACATGCCGACCCCAATCAGTTGGGACTGCCTGGAGTGCTGTGTTGAGAAAGATTCTGAGGCTGCACTTGGGCTCAGTGGGAGTGAGGACTGATTATAGGAGTTACACTGTTTGCCTTGAGAAGGGCACGGGGCAAGGAAGACGTCTGTGCACACATTTGGCATTTCAGCTAGTGAAAAGAGTCTTAACTGAGGAATTGAAGTGGTGTGGTCTTAGGGAAGTCATTCACTATCCTCAGCCTCAGTTTCCTGATCTGTAAAATCAAGATGGTGATATTTCCTTTATAGGGTCATAGTGAAGATCAAATCCAGTGAAGTGTTTAAAACTGCTTTGGGAACCGCAATGTATTTACAAACAGACGGTAATGTTACTGCAAAAATATCTACACTCAAACAACTGTGTGTGTGTGTATGTGTGTGTGTTTGCTTCGCTAACACTCTAGGGAAGGGTTTTTCAACCTCAGCACTGTTGACAATTTGCACTGGATTGCGCTTCACAGTGGGGGACTGCCCTGTGCATTGCAGGATGTTTAGCAGCGTCCCTGGCCGCAACTCACTAGATGCCAGTAGCAGTCCCCAAGGATCAAAATGTCAGTCAAAATATCCCAGATATGGCCAAATGTCTGCTAGGGACAAAACTGTCCCAGAATCACTGGTCTAGGTCAGTAGCCTTCCCCTCTGGCTGCACATCAGACTCACCTGGAGAGCTTTTAAAACTATCAATGCCAGTTTCCAAGCCCCAAACAAGAGATTTTTACTTAACTGGCCAGAGTAGGTGGGGTGCCAGCGTCTACCCCTAGGTGATTCTAACACTCACCCCAGAGTTGAGAACCTCTCACAAAGCTATATGGAATCCTTTCTGAGAGAACACAGGTTCTCCTCTCCTGCAAGCAAGAGGCTCCCCGGGCCTTGGCCATGTGCTCTTTCAGGGAAAGGCCAAGGGTCCTCCCAGAGGGAAATCAGGCAGACGGTTCCCCACACCCCAACCCAATATGCAATTTCCTTCCTCCATTCAATAACAAAAGTTCCATTTTTTAATGAGTATATGAACAATTTATCCTTTAACAGACGACTGAAGAATGTGATGGAGATAGTTAAACGTGATAGATATCCATGCTCATCCATCTTAAAGCAACTTTTCAAAGACAATGAAAGCCCTAAGATCTCTTTGATAAAATGAAGCTAGACAGAAACATAGCAAGTAACATATGACTGAGTACAAATGGTAAAATTAAAGGCAAACATTGTTGATGAGCTCACTAGAGCCTGAAGAATTGAAGCACAATATTAGCCTTGGTGGAAAATAACTTCATTTTAAATATGTCCTTCCTGCTACACGGCTTTCCTAAGGCTCTGAAAGCATTCTGTCTCTCTCAGCGTCTTGCTCTCTGTCACCAGGCATTTTCAACAGAATGAACAGAGAAGAGAGTTTGGGAATGAAAGTGAAGGATAATTGAAGTCTCACCTTGATCTATTGTTACAACTGAATAGGCTGAGAGACAAACACTCCCAGAAGCCCTTCAGCTCCTGGGGCCTGCACAGCAGCCAGTCAATCAGTGTATACTTACTGAACACCCACCATAAATAAGTCACTGCATTAATCTCTCTGGGGGATACTAAGATGGATAAGACACAGATCCTGCCCTCTAGGTGTTTGTAGTCTAGTTAGGGACTTATAAAACATAATCAATAATACTGAATAGTCTGAGTTTAACTCCAAATGAGATTCCAAAGAGAGATACCGAGCTGGGGGGTTTCAGATGAAGCTAAGTGAAAATTGGACACAGAGGCAGGGCAATCCTCGGTCCCCGGGAATCATTTCTTATGGACTGATATGCAAGAGGGCTGTTGATCTCCTGAATGAAGGAGGGACACATGTGGTGGAGAGTCAGGCAGCTGAGAAAGGCATGGCATGATGCCCACCTCCGCCTGGGACTCAGCAATCAGTGGTGTCCCTGCATAAGAGACAAGGGCATAACTAGAAGTAAAGGGATAAGGTATAGGCTCCAAGGGAAGGGCGGTCTCCCCACGCCTGCGTGGAGAGCAGTGGCTGAACCAGCAGGGAATTGGGAGCTGTGCAAAGAACGCGAAGTTCTTGCCCTTCACCCTGGGGCACAGGCAGCCTCAAGGGCAGAGCTCTGTTTCCCAGAAGAAGAAAACAGGATCTCAGTATGGAGCAAGGATGTTGCAAGGATGTCCAGCTCTGGGCAGAGCAGCATGAGACTGCACGTGGGCCCACGTGGAACGCCCTCTGGGGACTCCTGGACATACTCGAGGTATTGATTAGGAATCTGTCAGCAGACATCTTCACTCTGAGCTCAGGGGGCAGGGAGCCCGGTGGTACCAGTGGGAAAAGAGAAGGAATGACAACTAAGCAGAAAACACAAAGACTTGAACATCAGGAGAAAAGCCTGTTTTGAGTATGTCTAATTGCAAAACTACATGTGAGGTAAGCATTGCTATAAATAATCAGCACTACGTGGGCTGAGACCAACAAGTCACTATGGCCAAGAGCCTGAAATCTCTCTTGACCAAGAAGGTTGTTCTTCAAGTGACATTTAACCCCAGGAGCCTCAGGAAGCCTGATTCAGCAGCTTGTGTGACAGTGAGGGCTTGCCTGGGCCACATGAGGTACGGGGTGGGACTTTAGGACTGCTGCTGTTAATCCACTGCCTCATCCAAGCCCCCTTCCACTCCCTCCTCACAACCGGTCTCCTTGCCCCTAGAGCCTATGCTCCACACAGCAGCATAGAGTGGCCTTTAAAGCTGCAAGAGACCATGGTGCTGTCCTTCCCCTCTCATTTATAAAAAAATCCAAACTTCCTCCCATGCCCACTGGCCTCACAGGATCCACTGTGCCTGCTCCCCAGACTCATTCCCCAACTTTCTTTGTCTTGCTCACTTCCCTTCAGGGACAAAGGCTTTGTCCTAGACCTAGAACACTCTTAACTCATTTCATGCCCCAGGGCCTTTGTACTTGCTGCCAAGATATCATTCTCCATATATTCTCATGTTTGTTCCATCTCTTCATTCAGGTCTCTGCTCAAATATTATGTCCCCAGAGAGCTCTTCCCTGCCCATGTTCCCTAAAAGAGTGTCTATCTCGAGTGCTCAGGAGAGCACCTGCCATGTAGTGCACAAGTATGTATTAATAAATGAAAGAATGAACAACTCCTTCCCTAACTATGGGGCAAACTTCGGAGCACTCTAGCCCCCCTTTTGAAGACCTGGCTTTGGAAGCCACTAACATGCACTTCATGATTACAAAGTCCCCAAGACTAACTAAATGGTCCTCTTCTGTTTGTCACCCTCACATCACCTGATACATGTCCCCATCCCATCCCAGCATTCATCAACACTGGTGACTTACTATCTATTTTTGTTTACTTAGGTTTGCTTCTCTCTGCCCACATGAATATCGGCCTCCTGAGACAAGGGTTGTACCTGATTTGTTTATTGCTGTAACCCTAATGTCAGGCAAAGAATAGGTGTTCAGTAAATATTTGTTGGATATCCATCCAGCTAAGGCAGGATTTTCTTGCACCTACATTTTTTCGGTTAATATTTTTACCCCAGGGCCAAATCTTACATTTACTAAATTAATTAAATGTCACTGCACTAGATTCAACTCCTCATTCTAGTCCACTGAGATCTTCGTGATCCTGATTCTGTCATTCAGCATAACACCGTCTTGGCCTGTCTGCAGAAACTTTGTAAAGCTGCTACCCACATGGTTTTCAAGGCAGAGATGGCAGTGGTGGGCAAGCCCCTCCCTCTTCTGGCCTCCTCGCTGTCCTTGCTGGCCAAGTTGGGAAAATCAGGATATAGCCTCACCTCCCTCCTGTGCATGTCCAGCCTCCTCTACCCCACACCCAAGAAGGAGGACGACAGAACAGACTACAAGCTCAAGAACAGGCTAGACCACATTTTGAATCCCACCTTCTCCACTTACTACCTTGTAAATTTTGGCAATGGTGATTCTCTTTGCCTCCTTGCATCTGGTACATAAGACAATAATTCCTACCCCTAGAGTTGTTGTGAGGACGGAACACAGTAACAAATTACGCAGTACCACACCAGGCATTTGACGAATGCATCATCTACGTGCATTTAAAAAACAAACAATTTGGAGGAAGAGGGAGGAGAATGAAACCCAGATATTTCATTGAGTCTTTTCAAGCCAATGGAAAAAAAATCAGCACATCTACAAATTAGTTGCCAGTCAGAGTTCATGTGGACAGTTGTGGTCATTGTTTAACGTTCCCCTTAAAGTCCCCATGCGTCCATGAACTTAAAGACACAGGACCGCAGGGCTTATACAGGGGGCAGCAGGGGGCTATGTAGGGACACAGGTAGCTACATGGACCCCAGATGGCAGAAGGAAGGCCCGTGGCTCCACACGCTCTCCACACTACCTTCCTCACAGCACCAAAGCAGTATGTTCATCCAGCTGGCAGTTTTGCATCTACCTCACGCTCATTTAAATAATGGGGCAGACTGTAAAGTTGGGGAGATAATCATAAAAAGCTCAGGGAAAGTATGCAAATAGAAAACTCTACAAACTCAGAGGAGGCTGGGAGAACAAACATAATCAAGAGCATTATCAACACACCCCAGGTGTGCAGGCGCTGGGAGCCTAAGGGGAGGGGAGCACATTCCAGGAGGGGAGCGGGTAGCCCCCACCGCTCCACCCTGAATCCGGTACCCATTTTTATTTATGGACTTGCTCTCTCTCGAGCTCCTGAGAATCCTAGAAGATGGAGCTCAAGCGCATTTTAAGAGTGGAGGAAAGTGGAAGTTAGATATTTCCCATAATGTGTTATTCTCTACCCTGTTTCCTTAATACCCTCATCCTGATGAGACAGCCAGAGATGCATTAAAAATGATGCCAGCATCATCACCCCTCTGCTCAAAACCCTCAGTGGCTTTCCCCTCACTCGGAGTAAAGCCAAAGCCCCCGCCCAAGGCCTCCAAAGGCATGCCCAAGGCCTCCAAAGGCATCCCCTATCCCTCTGACTTCACTCTCTGCCTCCTTCTCTCACTCCCCCCAGCCACACCCTGCTTCTTACAGATCACTGGACAAACGTGGGGCTCTCATTTCAGGCCTTTGCTCACCCTCCCTCCCCTCTTTCAACCTCAGCTAGAAGCTCTCAGTCTCATGGAGCCTTTCTCTGTCTAGGCAACCCTCCTCCTCAACTCTCCCGCTGCCTGCTTTGCCTTTGTTGGCACTCATCACCTTCTGATATGGCTTATATCTTGCTTCCTTCTTTGATTTATAACCTCCGTCTCCTAACTATTGATACAATGTAAGCCAGTGACAACAGGGCTTTTTGTCTGTGTGTCCACTGATATCTCCCCAGTATTGTCAGCTTTACCTGGTACGAGGTAGGGGCTCAATCTAGATTTGTTGGATTAATTTTTTGTTAACTAAAGCTACACACATCTTTATTTTGAGTCTTCCTTTCTCTTCCCCTTTTTCTATCTCATAGAGTTGCCAGGAAGTCCAAGGGAGCTAATTCTTTTTTTTTTAAGATTTTTTTTGATGTGGACCATTTATTTTTTTAATAGATCTTTATTGGAGTATAATTGCTTCACAATACCATGTTAGTTTCTGTTGCACAACAAAGCAAATCAGCCATATGCATACACATGTCCCCATATCCCCTTCCTCTTGAGCCTCTCTCCCATCCTCCCTATTCCACCCCTCTAGGTCATTGACTTTGTTACAATATGGCTTCTGTTTTATGTTTTGGTTTTTTGGCCGCAAGGCATGTGGGATCTTAGCTCCCTGACCAGGGATCAAACCCACACCTCCTGCACTGGAAGGCAAAGTCTTAACCACTGTACCGCCAGGGAAGTCCCTAAGGGAACTAATTCTTGATGAAATTACTTACTGCATTGCACCTGGTACATGATACATACTTAACAAAGGTTGGATGCCCTAATTATTGGGCAAGTTTCACTTCGGTGTAAAGTGAGCTTTAGGATCAGAGCCTTCCTCATTGTGGCACCCAAGGAGAAATTGTGTAAAGACAGTGGTACAATTTGGCTCTATTCTCACAAGAAAGAAGGAACTCGGAGCAGGGTCCAGCCTGCTGGTGGAGCCCTCGGAGTCAGGCAGAAAGAGCTGGGATGGCAGAGGTGGAGAAGTCACAGAGAGGCTGGCTCACCCCACCCTTCAAACTATCCCAACAGCGATGCCGGCAGACACATGCATCTTGGTTACAGCTAACTATGGATGACTTTGCCCTCTGCCCCCCAGAGAAAATAATTTCCATATCACCCAAGTAATCAAGGTTCCTGCTGTAGCCAAACAACAGGATTGACATGGCCAATGAGTTGGGCCATATTGCCAAAGGGTGGCCAGTTGCAGGCCCTAAGAGCTGAGGACAACAGAGGCAGCCCGTAAGTGGACACCAGCCCCATTACCGACACCAGCATTATAAATAGAGCCTTAAGAAGCCACTGGGCCTCTTCTTGGATTGGCCCCCACCCACCCTTCCAGCCTCATCCAATGAGACTCTCACTCTCCTTGGAATGCCTCTGTATCTGAGTCTGAGACACAACTTTCCACTCCTTCTCTTTCTCCCTCCGGTGAGTGTTACTTCCCGGCTTGCCTTTGAAGCACCTCCACTTACATCCTCCAGTGGCCTTGGGCACATCACTTCCCAGAAACAAGTCCACCTCCTCTCAACCTCATCATCCTCAGTTCATCACCACTTCTCTGTTTTCAGGCCCTCTGTCAAGGACAACAGTGGATTCCACCAGTCACACCCACAACACACTCTCTAGGAGTCTGCAAGACCGGTGTCTGGCCTGGCCTGAGTGCTCCTGTAGAACTCAGCTCAAAAGCATCTCTCCAGAGAGGCCTCTGCTGACCACCGTGTCTGCAAAGCATCCCCTCTCCCCATCACTCTCTATCTGTATCCTCATGATCTCGCCAAAATCCTCAAAGTGTGGTCCCTGGATTAGGAGCAGCAGCATCAGCCAGGAAATTGTTAGAAATGCAGAATCTCAGCCTCACCCTAGAACTGCTGAGTCAGAATTTGCATTTTAGCAAGATTCCCTGTCACCCATACGCACATGAAAGTTTGAGAAGCACTGTTTAAAGCACTTCTCAAAGCCTGTAATTGTCTAATCTGTTTATTTAGTAATCACCTATCTCACTCCAAACTGAAAGGTAAGATCCAAGAAGGCAGGGACATTGTCTGTCCTATTTATCATTGTATTTCCAGTGCCTAGCAGCTGATACATGGTAGGTATCAAATAAATATGAAATAACAAATAAATGAATAAATGAATGACTGCATTTTCAAAGTTTCTTCAAACTCTAATGTTTGGTGATCAGTGGTTTTCTCTTTCTAGTTCATTTCCGTCTTCCTATTGCCCAAATTGGGCTCACATGCCTCCATCAAGCACTTACTCAGCAACTTCTGGATAGGATGTTCTATGCTGAGCCCTGAAAATAGTTAAAAGGTAGTATCTGCACATAAAAATCACATAGTTTAAAAGATTCTGGGAATTCCCTGGCGGTCCAGTGGTTAGGACTCCATACTTCCACTGCAGGGAGGACTGATTCGATCTCTGGTTGGGGAACTAAGATCCCACAAGCCAGGTGGCACGGCCAAAAAAGAAAAAAAAAAAAGGTTCACCCACAAGAAACAACTTCAGTCTTTCATCTGATTACACCTCCAGTTTCTAATCCCCCATCTATCTGACACTAAGCAGTAGGTACATTTTTCCATCCTTGGTGGCCAAAGAATTCTCCACTTTCTCTCCCCATGGGCTTGTATTTTTCTGACTGAATATCTGGATATTTTGTTCAAACTCGTCATTGGAGCATTTCCTGCTTCTCCATTACCCATGAGCCTTTATCCAGTTACTGAACATATGGCATCCAGTCCTGCCTCCAGCAGAAAACACCCCCATGACCACATATGCAATAGCCACCATGTTTCTCAGGAACTTCAGCCTTCACACTTGAGTGTCCTCATTTACCCACTTTGCATGGCAGACTGCCTGCCTTCAAACCCTGGAGAGCTTTGTTTTATGTCTAACTTTAACCATAACTTCCTTGTTTTCCCTTAATTAATAGTTTTCCCCCCTATGTCGAATATGCTCTTCTCCTTCCCTCCAAGGGGACTCCTCTTCATCCTCAGAGACTCAATTTGTAGTATAAGAAAATTTATTCCCACCAGTCATTACATCAACAATAAAGGAGAAAACTCTATGATCATGTTAACACATGCTGAAAAGACATTTGATAAACTCTTGCAGCCACTTATAATACATACTCTAAGTAAAATAAGAATCAAAAGGAAACATTTAAATATGATAAATGCTTTTTAACAGAAGTTACTAACAAGTTTTAAAATAAGAAAAAAATTCCATAAAAATTAAACACTGGATAGAGATGCCTACCATCAATAATAAATCGGTCAGCATTGTCTAAATGGTTCTAACAATGCAATAAAATAAGAATATTAAATAATGGACCTAAAACCAGAAAAGAAGAGGTAAAACTCTCTTTTTTTGGCTGATGATTTGATTGCATATCTATAATGCCTACATAAGCTATTTTTTTAATTCTATAATTAACAAGAGTATTTGATAAGATTCAAGAGTGTAAGAAGAATTTGAGGGGAAAACAGATCCTCTATATGCTAGCAATAAGTACCTAAAAATGGAAATAGTAAAAAAAAAAAAATTATAATAGAGGAAAAAATTAACAAGAGAGCCATAGGACCTATATGAATAAAACTATAAAATCTTATTGGATGACATAAAAAAGATTTTGAGCAAATGGAAATAGAAACTAGCTCCTTCATTACGGAGATCTAATGTCATAAACGTGTCAAAATTATACATATAAATATATAAAATTTAATGATACTCCTATTAAAACATGAATAGCATTTTACTTTCCTTTTCCTTGTAGGTAAAATAATCTTCAGTTCATATAGATGAAAAAAATGCTTGAGAATACTAAAATTTATATATACATGTATAAAGACTAAAGATGGGGGATTTGCCTTACCAGACACCAACACACACTACAAACCACTCTAAACAAATCAATACAATATTAGCATAAGAATAGAAAAATTAGTCAGTGGAAAAGAATAGAGGATCAAAAAATAGATCCCAGTAAACCATTCAATGAGGAAAGAATGGCTTATTTAGCAAATGGCCATGCACAAATGGCTACTGAATTAAAAGAATGAAGTTGGACTATTATCTCATACCATATAAAAAATAAATTTTCATAGATTTTAAAAAGGTCTAGATATAAAATTTTATACAAAAAAAAAATCACAAGAAAATGTATATCTGTTTATAGTCTAGAGGTGGAAGATCTTCATACCCAAAAGGGGAACCCTATGTTTTGAAGGAAAAACAAAGCATTTGTGTTCATTCTATATAAACATTAACTACAAACTATATACTATATCACTATAAACCATAAACTATCTAAACATAGCTAAAAGTAACAATTTACAAGTTAACAGAGAAACCAAAGACTTGGAAAAATATTTTCAATTCAGATGACAAATAACAGGTTAATATCTATGCTATACAAAGAGATTGACAAAGAGAAACAATTCCACAGAAAAGATAAACAAAGGATATGAATAGGCAATTCACAGAAGAGCAAATCCAAATTGCCAATAAATATAAGAAAATATATTCAAGCTCACTGGTAGTCAGAGAAATGCAAATTAAAGTACCAATGAGTTATTTCTCTATACTCCTGTCCCAGGCAAAAATTAAAAAGAGAGTTAAGACTTATTGCTGGTGGGGTTGATGGAAAAGTTCTCTCAGTTATTACTGGTGTAAATATGAAGTGTTTCTGAAAGCCATACGGATATATCTATTAATATTAAAAATACACATACCCTTCAACCCAGAAACCCCATTCCTCCTATTCTGCCCTACAAAAATAAAAGCTTCAGTATCTAAAGATAGATGTTCAAGGACATTTATTACAGCATTCTTCAGAGAGGAGAAAAATACAGAAAACAGTAAGTGTTCATCGGTAGCAGAATATGTATTAAATTATAGTATAATCATACCATGAAATATTATACTATGCAGCCAAATAAATGAAAAATGAGATTTAGAACAATTGTTGAAATCAGAACCGTAGAGTACAAGACACAAGTAAGTATGCATAATATAATACCATGTTTTAATGAACAAAACATTTAAAAACAAATCCTATGTATATGTGTATGTATGTATAGATATAAGTAATTATGTAAGAGCGGAGAAATGTATAAAAAAATATGCAACAGGCTATTAGCCTGGGTTTATGATGTGGAGGGAGGGTCATTAGGGTAGAGTGGTGGCGCTGACTAAGGTAGAGTTGGAGAGAGAGATAGCAGAGCAAAGCCAGCCCAAAAGAAAAAAGACTACACTAATGACATCAACAAAGCAGTATGTAGGACATGACTCTGTTTTGGGAAACGTGTGTAAGAAAATAAAAAACTAGCACTTGATCCAATTTACTCCTTAGAGCTCCATCCCTGACAGAGTAACATTTATGGTATGATATTACTCAGTCAACACAGAGACAACCAACTCCCCTATAGTCTTGTATACGTTATGCACATGTTTGTATCTGTTTACTGGTCTAAAGAGAAGGGTATGGAAGCCAGCATACACCTCAAGTGGGACAGGATGGGAGGACAAAGGGAAGGGAGTGTTGACTGGAGGGTAATGATTACCCTTTATAAATGTATCTAGTTGTATGTTCCTACTGACTTTCCGTTGTTAAATATTCAGGAGTTTTGCAAGATGGTTGTTAAACCTAGCCATTATTAAAAATTAAATTATACAAACTTTTAATTAAATAAATTATATTTTTAAAAGGTGATAAATAGACAATACTCATCATTTCTTAATCATTTTACTATTTTTACTATTATCTATGCTCTTGAGGCTATTTACACGTATAGTATCAGTACGATAGAATTACCATGTTATGGGGTATGACTGCACATTTCTTGCCAGCTCCATGTTTAGTGACATCACATTGGTAGCTTGAAATCAGCCATAGTGGGAGTATTTACACCACAAAAATTGGCAAACACTACAAGCCAGGGCTCAATTTATGGCTTTGATGATTATCCAAATTTAAGAAATTGATGGAGAAAAGTGTTAATAACATAGATTAAACCTCAGAGTGCTACCAAGGCTGATGCCCCAGAATCATATCCCTGCCCCTCCCTGGAATGGAAACCAACTGCTCTTATCTAAGCTTCAGGAGGAAGCTGCAAAGAGAAAAACAAGAACTGATTAGAACCACCTAGGCCCAAGATGGCAGAAGATGTGACTTCCAGTAGACCTTGAGCCTCATTATACACATACTGCAATACATTAGCATACGCTAAATGACACACCCACCAGCGCCATGACAGTTGACAACTGCCATAACAACAGCCAAAAAAGCCCATACAAGGACTGAAAAGGAGTGTTGCCTCAGTTCCGGGTTCAAACCACACTCCTGTTCTCAGAAAACTCATGAATATGCCTCCCTCTCTTTCCAATTTCCTCCCTTTTACCTCGACCCTCCTACATGTATGGTGACTCAGTCCGAGTTGAGTTGAGAAGCTGATTTGTGAACTAAGTTCCAGCTTCTCCATTCTTTGGCCACTGAATGAAGCTTCGGCTGTTTCCGTCTCAGCATTGATTTTGTTATTGGCTGTGTGAATCTGAGCGGAAAAAGACCCTCCCTGGCCGAGACAAGGGGTCTCAGCCTGGGCTAGGACCCTGGCACGGGTCCAGGCCACCAATTCGGTAACAAAAGTGGGTGTATCTGTAGCTGTTATATTGTGAATAGCACAAAATATAGAGAGAATTATTCCTCAAGTTATCAAAAATTATTATCTGATTCAGCAAACATGTGCCTGACATCAATGAGGAACAAGTGAAGTTCTGACATGTTTTCACTGTTTCACTTTTGGTCTCATGTAACATTATAACATTACCTTATTTCTTTGTTAACATAAATGAAGACATTAATCAGCAGTCATGTAGTATACCTGTTTGTTAACTACAACCATAGGCTGGCTAAGGATATACGAGTTTGGCAAAAATCAGTGAAACCATTCTGTGAAAAATCAATTGGCCATATATATGAAATTTACAGTAAAGAATATTGTATATTTTATTGTTATTTGTAAATTTTATACCATACATTCCTTATACCATAACTCTCTTATAATAAGTATTTGTATATATGTACGTATGTATGTTTGTTTTATGTATATACATATTGTTTTTTCCCAGAAAACTATTTGTCAAACATTTACCAGCACACCACTGGTTGTATCACTTATCATAATAAGCATGTGCATTACAAAAAGCATAAACAAAAGAAAAACATTAAATAATTAAATGACACCTCCTCAGGGAAGCCTTCCCTGGTTCTCTCAGTTTCTCCCTGCTTAATGTTCCCACAGTGCCCTTCAAGTACCCCTCTGTCAGGAGCAGTTGTCACACTGCCCTGCAAAGCATCTGGTTCCTGTAAATCTTCCCCTATCAACCTGTAAGTTCCTTGGACTGTGTCGAGTCTTCTCTCTCACACTGCCACCCTGCACAGAGTAGCTGCCCAGCATGTGAATGAATCAATCAGTTGCAGAATCAGAATGAGGAAGGAGCACAGGACAAAGGCCCAGACCAGATTCAAACAGAGAAATGTGGGCAGGAATTCCTCAGAGTGCTTGCCTGGAACCCCACGGCATCAGCCGCAATTGAACCTCCTAAGACTTTTGACTATAATTCTGCAGCTGAGCTCTCTTTATGGATTAATTTTATCCACAAAATTCTCAGCTCTTGGATTGCGAATATGCACAAGGATGTTTGCACACTCTCTTTGTTTCTTCTATCTGCTTTCTTTTTTTAACTCTCATTTTCAGGGTCTAAAAGTTACTCCGTAAATGAAGATATAATCTCATATTCTTGACAGGAAAATGTCCTGGCCCCTAGTAGCATTTTCTTATCTCTTGTTGATGGGTAAACTAAAAAACTCAGCAGGAATGCTCATCTTGCCCTCTGAGAGTCTGGGTGCAGCAGCCAATCTGGATAACCGTGACAGGGAGTAGAGATAGGCTGAGAAATATATTCTTAGAGCGAAAAAAATAAACGTCTTTATTTCTCCAAGTGAAGGTATTCCTCTCAGCATGGGGATGCAGAATTGCATGGGAACTTTGAGCATGGGGTTGTCAGACAGATCCAGCCTCAAATTAGCCATTGGCCTCAGGCAGTGTGATTGACCTTGGTGGACCCCAGCTTCCTCATCTATAAAATTGGGATTGTAATAGTACTATGCCATTCGTTCATTGTAAGGATTAAATATGGGCTGTGAAATGAAAGCATTTGTGCACACGAAGACTTGTACACAGATGTTCAAAACAATTTTATGTGTAATAGTCAAACACTAGAAACAATCCAAATAGCCAGCAATACGCGAATGGATAAACAAATTGTGTTATATTCATACAATGGAATACTACTCAGCGACAGAAAGGAATAAACTCTATCAATACATCACAACGTGGATGAATCTCAATGTATTTATATTAGGTAAAAGAAGCCAAACAACAACAAAAAAGTACATATTGTATGATTTCATTTGTATAACATTCTAGAAAATGCAAATTTAGTGACAGAAGGCTTATCGGTGGTTGTGTGGGGACAGAACTAGGGCCCAGGGGAAAAGAGAATTAGGGAAGGATTAGAAAGGGGCCTAAGGAAACTTTTTGGGATGATCGATATGTTCACTATTCGTGGTAATGGTTTCACGGGCGTTTTCATATGTCAAAATTTATCAAATTATACATTTAAATATGTGCAGTTTACTGAATGTCAATTTTAACTCAGTAAAGCAGTTAAAAACTATATGGGATAACAGATGTAAAGTGCTTAGAGCAGTCTCTGGTATAGAGTAAAAGGTCAACAAATGGGGGCTCTTATGATGAAGACGGTGCTGAAGATGAAGAAGTTGGCAGTGACGATGACATTATTACTGCAGCTGTCACTCTTGGGAGGGAATACTGCTTCTTGCTTATATCCTTGGAAGGTCCACACTCCTTTCTTTTCCTCCATTAATCACTTTGACCATCTAAGGCCCATAATAGTTCTCACTCCCTCAGGGGCCCGGAAAGTCATCCCCTTCTGTGACTGTCAATATCCTCTGTAGCTCAAAACCTTTCTCTTCACTGAACACCAACTGAAAGCCTTGACTTTGAGTTCATGCAGACATGGGTTGAAATTTGCTTTCTCACTTCCTAACTTGACCAAGCCTCATCTTTCTCATCTATAAACTGGGGATGGTAATAACAGAGATATAGTTGGCATGCTCAGAGGAGATAGTGTGAGTAAAGACCCGAGGCTCAGGGAATAAACATCCAATTACCCTTCTTTCCCTGAGTTCCAAAAAAATTGAGACGTGAGATGAGAGAGCTGCAGATGGAAGCTACCATAGCCCCCTTATTCCCAAACAAGCCTAAATTCAAGATGCCACTTAAGGTAAAATCAAACCTGATTCTTAATCCTAAACCTCAAAATTTGACAGGTTTATTCACATAGTAATGGCAACACTGAACTCAGACAGCCACCCAATATGAGGACATGAACAGGGTGTTTATGCCTGGAAAAGAATGGATGAATTATGCTTTCTGCGGGCAGCTCACTCCCAAGAGAGAAGAGGGGGTTTCTGAGCCAAGAATGTCAAGTTTATTATTCTTAAACTGTATAGCACATAAGTCTCTTCTCTCTCACCCTTCAATGGTGTGGAATGAGCAGAGCGGCAGAAAGAAGCCAGGGGTGTTACACTAGTGGAGTTTCCTCCAAGTGAAAGGAAACAACAGGAGTGAGGAATAAACATTCTCCCTTTAAAATACTATTTTCATGCATTATTTGATGAGCAGGTGTACCACTTTCCCAACTACATTGTATCGCAATGGCTGAGCACACAGGAAACCTCAGTAAATACTCTGGTCATAAGTAATGAAGTCATCGTTTCGAAGACAACGTGGGGAAAAGGACCTCCCCAGGGCAGCAGCCCCCTCTAAGTCACCTCTGTCGGCACTCCGTCAGAGTCATGGAGCTTACCACATCTCAAAGCAATTCACAACCCAGATTGCAACCACCAGCCCAACAGATCATATAACTATTACCCATGACTTCTGGATCAGTCTTAAATGAGATTGTGTCATCTTCCACATGGAATCCCTTCAAGTTGTTGAAGAAATTTATCCATATAACCTCTAAGTCTTCTTGGTAGAAGATTACACATACTCCATTTTTTAATTCTTTCCCACATATCATGGTTTCACCAAACTCTGACCCTCCTAATTCTCCTTCAGTGGACACACTCCAAACTGTCAATGACCTTCTTAAAACGCGCCACCTTATAAGCCACAGATGCAGTTAATCAATCTAATAATCACTAGTGAATGAAATCTGACTCCCTAAATGGCACAGTCTGTGGACAGAGCCATACACATCCCTAGGAAAGAATCAAAGCTTCCTTGTGGGTTCTTGGCAGCAGCCTTGCTCTGTTAACGCCTATTGAACTTGTGGTCAACAAAAGCTCTAAGGTGTTTATTGACATCAATTGCTGGCAAGTCAGAGTTTCCCAATCTTCTACTTGCACCACTGATTTTTTTTACTTGGAATCCCACTTCTATTTCATCCTATTACAACTCACCTCTTTCAAGAAGCAGCCACGTGAGGGAATTAAGACCACAGGAAGTCATCAGGCAGACCTGGGTACAAGCTTTGATTCTCTGAGCTCCCATTCTCCCATCTATAAAACGGTAATGATGGTGCCCGTGTCTTGAGATTGCTGTGAGAACAAAACGAGACCATGCATGTAAATAGCTTAGCACAATGCCTGATACAAAGGAGCAAATAAATTAGTTTATTACTATGTTGAATACAAAATACTATTACGAGAAGACAAAGTAAAAAGTATGGGACACTAGGTACATACATAATTTGAGAGGAATTTATTGTAACTAATTGAGAAATTACTTTAGACCTAGGTATATAAAACCCTTGATATTCAGCATCTTTAATTATTCTAAAGCCATTTGTTGGAGGGGGTGTGGTTATTATATACTCCGGTATACCTGTGAATTAAGAAATTTACAGATGTCTTAGGGAGACATTTCTGTCAAATGTCAACCATTTAAAACCAACCTACCTTCTGTGGAAGCCTCTATCATTTTTCCATGATGCCTAACAATCATGGTCAGCATGTTCTATGGTCAAGTCCTTCAACAGTCTGGGATGGAAATCCCATGGGACTACAAATTTGGACTCTACAGGGAGCTAGCTGCCTCCCCACCTGAATTATCTCTTATTCATACTTGTGTCACCCTTTCCTTTCCAGTGTGAAGACACTCTTCCTAACTAGATCAAATAGAACCTAAATAGCAGCTGGGTGGCTGAGCCACCCCCAAGTCATAGATCACTCTCTTCCCTCTTCATCTTTCTCTGAACATTTCTGTAAGGATCTTTCTTGTTCAGATTTAGCTTGATTGTGTGGCCCCAACACTTTCTGGAGTCTAGCCTTTGTATTCAATAGTACAGTGATGTATTAATCAATTTGAATTAGTCACACCTTTGATACCCACACCCTTGGCCATGGAACTTTGCAGGGCCCTCTTACTCCGGGCAGTGTCTTCTGCCTGATTTCTTAACTCTGGCCTCAGCCATGTGATGTGCTTTGGCTAATGGAATGTTAGCAAACACAAAGCAAGCTCTTGTACCTCTGCCACTGCCATAAGCACATTTCCCAGCTAGCCCCCAGACAATGAAAGTCATCCCAGTTACGCCCGCCAAGACCATCCTAAATCACTGAACAGCCATTCAACCTCCAGAAGGTGAGCATGCCCAGCCAGGATTGTCAGAGCCAATTAGCCAACCGGTAACTGACCCCAAATACACATGACCCCCGAGTCAGCTGAGTCCAGCTGAGATCAGCTAAATCCTTCAGATTTCTAGGCTAAACAAATGTTATTGTCATATGCCAATGATACTTTATGGTAGTTTGTTACTTAGCATTATTGTGGCAATAGATAACAGAAACAGTCTGCTCCACATGAACCTACATGAATTGTGTCTGGAAGACTTAAGAATAAAAAAGGTAGGGGAGCCTTTTTCCATTTCTATCAGCTACCCCTCATTGAAGCTTAAGTAGTAAAGAAAGCTTGATGAGTGACACTCATGGCTCCCTCTGAATGGTTGACATCATGGTCAAGAGTTCCATAACCTAAGCCCCCCAACGAGTGGAAGCTTGATGATTTCCTTGAATATAAAAAATTATCCAACTCCACCGAGAGACACAATCACCAGCCACAAAGCCGACACTCAGTTTGACACCAATACACTCAAAATGGATGGCTTATCTATTCTCTGTCACCCAGAACAATTTTACCATCACAAGCCTGCTTTTGAAATATGAAATGTTGAGAGAGTTAAAACCTTCTCTGCAGCTTGGATTTTTTTTTCTTTTGCAGAGAGCTATTTTAAATGCCCCCAAACTTGTGTGGGAGTACCAATCGGCCACAGTTAATTGGCCAGACTGTGAGCCTCAGCGATGCAACACTCTCCAGAAAATTAAACATAGACATGATTGTTACTGTGCTCTGTTATTGTGGCTACAGAATGGCAAACCAATCTGTTGAAACTGAAAAATCCAGCCGCTCAATTATCTGTCAGGCCTACACAGCTAAACATCCCATAAGCAGCTTTTTCCCTGCTCAGCTGAGGCATATTTTGATTGAATATATTGCTTGCTTGGCTTTGTGTATGGCCAAGACTCAAGGTCCTCCTAACAGCCTGTCAGCTCCTTAGGAATAGGTTGGTCTTATGGATATAGACATTCATTCATTCATTCATTCATTCACTTAACCTATAAATATTTATCACATACCTACTCTGAGCCAGAAACTGTTAGGTGTTGGGCATAATGAAAAGTTAAAAAACAATTAGTTAAATAAACAACTAGTAAGAGGTCAAGGCAGGAATAGAAGCTATGTTTCTGACTCTAAAGCAATGCTTCTCCACTGGGGGCAATTTTGCCCTCTCTGAACAGGGGACATTTGTTAATATCTGCAGACATTTTTTGGTAATCATGACTAGAAGGGCAGGTGCTACTGGAATCTAGCGGGTAGAGGCTAGGCACACTACTAAGTGTCTTATAATGCACAACAGTCCTCACAAAAAAGGATTATCCAGCCCAAAATGTTAATAGTGTGGAGACTGAGAAATCCTGCTCTAAAGCCAGACACTGGATTAATTTCTTTGAAAGTTAAGTTTCCGTCTAATCCATCATTGTATCTTCTGCCCCAGCACAGGGCCCAGAAAAGGGCCCTGGCTGGCTGGCTGGATGCATAGATGGATGGATGAGTATATGAATCTCACATCTATGGATGGTATCAACAGCTGTATATAATGGGCATTGAATGAGTTATTTAGGCCATCAGAAATATAACAGATGGTTTAACCTTCCAACCTAGAATTCAGGTGGTTCCAAGAATGGGAACAATCTGGTAATTTTGACATGAATTGCACAGGACCTGGTGGATTGTGCTTAGTGATGAATCTGGTGCTCCAGAAAGCCCCACATCTTTCCCACTAGGAAAAATCCTTAGTCTTTTTCCTAGTCCCTCCTTTAACTGACATAAGATGTGCTGAGCTGTTCCTTCAAATCTTCCTTGCCTGAAATGAAGACAATCTGTCTTCTTTCATTTCTTAACCACTGGAAATGAGAGTGAATTTGTCATATCCAACGTTCTGTAGATACATTTGGCCAATTATTCTACTTTGGGTCTGAACTCATCCCTAGTAATGTACAATCTATTTTAGATGTTAATTTTTAATGGTGTGATTTTGGCTTGTCCTTCAAATGAGTTGACTAGAAACACTGATTTATTTTTATCCCTTTCATCAATGCCAGGGAACAGAACAAATTACTCAAGAACATGTTCTCTTGCTTTGCTTCTCCTCCATGAGGGATTATGAAAATAAATGTCAAAGGATTGATCTTTGCTCTAACAGACTGTGCACCCCAGTTATGAATGAGGTCCTGAGTTTGTGCTGTGGAATGAGATGTCCCGAGGCCCGCAGGATCCTGTCCCTGTCTTTTGGGAAGCCACAGTAAGGAGGCGCTCTGTGGTGCAGGTGAGATGCAGGCAGCTGCTCCTGGTGTCCAGGATGGAAGCTCAGGTAGGATCCTGAAAATTGTTGACATGTGTATGTCTCCCACTGGGTCGTATCCTCCTTGGGACAGAAGCCAGAACTTTCATGAGTGAGCTTCTCCTAACAACCTTAAATTTGGCTCCTCATTTAAAATCCTCCAAGGAGAATCACACATTGGAGCAAGTATTTAGAAAACCCTTCCTCTTTAAGATTCACATGAAATGTGTGAGTTTTGCTAACACAGGTCTGGTCAGCCAGGTTCAGCTGTCCAATTGCCTGCCTGGCCCCCTAAGCCTGTGTGCTGTACTTAAATAGTATAGTGTTTGGAAAACTACCAAACGACTGTCATCACAACTGCTCAGATGGGCCAGATAGACTTGGCCAAATCTAAAACAGGTGAAAAGAAAGATTCCTTTGCTTGTTCAACAAACACCTACTACGCCAGGCAGGAAGCCAGGTACAAACGACACCAAGCACCAGGCACACATTCACTGCTTTCAGGTTGCTTCCAGTCCACTGTGGGGGATGAGTACAGGTTTGTTTTGGCTCTGAGCCCCCGTCCTTTCCGTAATTCTCTAAAATCCAAAGTGAGATGCTGACCTCTTTGACTATATTTTTTTCCTTTTTTCTCATTTTGGCTATGTTTACATTTCCCATCCCTTTCTCCACATTTCTGGTATCATCCTTGAAAAGGTACAAACAGGAAGTCTGGAGGCAGGAGGCTGCCAGTGTTGGTTCAGGGGTCACTACCAGTCAAGGTCAGGATTCTTTGAGGTCCTCTTACTTTTTTTCTTATGCTCATTGCTTCTTCATGTTGCAAAATGGCTGAAGGACCTCCAGGCATTATCTCTACAGGACACAGGAAGAAAAGAGAGACGCAGAGGCTGATGGTCCTTTCCAACCTCTTTCAATAAAGAAGGGAAAAGCTTTCTAGAAAGTCCTACCATACAAGTTTTGGCTCATGTCTAGTTGTTCAAAACATTGGCACATGGCTACCTCTAGCTAGAAGGTGGCATAATAGAAAGGACTGTGGATGCAGTCAGTCAACTAAGCAAAAGGGTCTGTCAAGCAGTCCATCTGGAAAATATCGCGGAAGAAATGGATACTCATAAAGAAAGTCTTTATGAAATTTAGGTTCTATGAATACATAAGAAGTCCTTGAAATCAGGTATTTGGGAAACTACAGAGTTATATTGCCTTGAGTACTTCTCATATATAATCAAAATTAATCATTTCATCAACTCCATGGGATAAATTTAATTGTTATACCATTTCACAGACAAAGAAATTGAGGTACAAAAAGGTAAAGTGACTAGTCCAAGGTCATATAGCCAGGATCTTATCCTAGATCTTTAAAAATATTTATTCACCTAATTCTTTCTTGATTCTGCCCTTGAGCACAAATGTGCACAATTAAAACTCACTGAAGCATGAAGTGTGTATACACATACCAAGCATTGGTGGGGAAGTGTAACAGACACATTTCCAAAGCAAGTAAGCTTCAAACCAAGAATTCCAGGATAGTTAAAAGGCCAATTCATCATTCACTCATTTGAGGATCCATGGAGCACCTACTGGAATCCCTCCCTAGGCTGAGGATATAGATGAGAAAGACACAGCTCCTTTTTGCATGTGGCTCCTTGTCCAGACATGTAAATGGACAAGTGGTCAAGCAGAGGGGGACATGCTGCAAGAGAGGGACATACAGGGGACCATGTGAGTCCACTGAAGCTTCCTTCACCCTGGTCCTTCTGAAAACAGAGCCTGGAGCAAAGATCAAAGTGAAAGATTCTTTGAGATGGGCAAGCCCAGGGCGTAAGGGTGAGGAAGAAAAGGGAACTGAGGCAAGAAAAAAAGTAATGTGAGGCAATGCAGGCCTACACTGCCAGGGCTACACAGTGAGCCTCAAAGAGCCATCACAGGCTGTGGCTGGCTGAATAATGGTCCCCAAAGACGGCCACATCCTAGTCCCCAGACCTGTGAATATGTTATCTAACAAAGGAAAAGCAATTTTATAAGTGTGATTAAGTTAATGATCTTGTGAAGGGGAGAGTGTCATGGAGTATCTACGTGGGCCTGATGGAATCACAAGAGTCGTTATAAAAGAGAGGCAGGAGTGACTGAGTCAGAGAAGGCAATGTGGCAACAGAAGCAGAGATCAGAGTGATGTGGCCATGAGCCAGGGAATGCAGGTGGCCTCTAGAAACTGAAAAAGGCAGGAAATGGATTCTCCCCAGAACCTCCAGAAGGAATGCAGCCCTGCCAACTCATTTTCTATTTACGACCTCCAGATCTGTAAGGGAATAAATTTACAGTGCTTTAAGCCACTACGTTTGTGGTAAAATTTGTTACAGCAACAATAGAAATCTAATGCACAGGTCTCTTAGCAGATGTGTTCACTTGAAACCCAAGAGTCTTCTAGAAAGATTTTATGGAGGGAAGGAAAAGGAGCAGGACTATATCTGCATGGTTGCTTCCGAATGTCTCTCATTTCCTACTCAGCAAAGTTCAGCTTCTAGGGTGCTAACTTCCCTGCCCTTCCAGTTTTCACCTTAAAGCCCCTTGGCAGCTGCTAGAAATCCATATTCCATGCCCCACCATAGCTCATGCTCATCAACATGGTCAAAGTGCTGACTAAGCAAAGGAGAGGTAGTCTAGGGAATCTGGGAAGTGCCAAGATTATGTCCAATACTGAGGGTGACTAACTCTGCTCGAGGAGAAAATCATCCAAATATTTATCCAGCTCCTTCTGCAGACTGGTGTCACTTATAGGAGGCAGTTTTGCCTCTGCCTGCTTAGCATCCAGTGCCCAGTTCTTTGAGTGACTGTACGCTATTTTCTGAGCAAACTGCCCTTCCTAATCCCATCTATGTCCCAAAGTGGGCTGACTCCCCCATTTATTCCAGAAGGAGGTGTGGCCCAGACTTAGCTCAGAAATTGGCAATTGGCTCAGAAACAGGCATGGCCCCAAGCCCAGCCAATCAGTACACTGCATCTCTCTGGCCACAGTGATTGGTTCAGGGTGGTGCCCGTGAACCAGTCAGTTCACTGGGTCTCAGTTTTGAAACATGTTAGAACTATTGGGAATACATCATCTTTTTTTACCCCATTCGTCCTGGAATTGAGAGCATGTCAGCCTGGAATTACCCAGGGCTACCATGAGGGCATGAAGTCATCAAAAAAGGGGCAGAAAGTGGACTCCCTAGGACACCAGCTGGCCTTCTGCATCCAAGCACACCTAACTTGAGTGGACTTTACATGCACGTTATCCAATACATTTCCCCTTTTAACTTAACTCAGATTGAGGGGGTTTGTCTTTTGAAAGATTCCCAATACAGTACTTCCTCAGGGACACATTTTCACTTGCTGCCAACAGGAAGACCTCATGTTAATTTAGATGCTTCCAGAGGCTGGAGTACTTAGGAAAGCCAGAGGCAGGCCAGAGAGGGGCAATGGCCGGGAACATCTTGAGGACTTAACAAGTCCTAAAGGAAAATCCCAGCTATGAGTTGACCCATATCTGCTGTACCTGGACCCTTTCCCTAATGGTACTGAATGTACCCCAACCCCACCATGGCCCTGGCCACGGCCACCTCAATAAGCATCCTTGAGATGTTGTTCTTTGTTCAGTTACACCTCTTCTTACGGAACAGGAAAGCAGCATAAAATCTATTTCTTGGGTGTGAACAACTCAAATGCAGATGGGAGGGATTCCTGACCTGTTTGCACCGTCCAGCCTGTGGTGCAGTTATTCTAGTGATTAGAAGTGGCCAATTCCAGCCTTCGTGAAATAGAAAATTTCTGCAATTGTCAACAATAGGTCTGGCCCAGGCTGCATCCAACACACCTAAGTCCCAAGCATGAAGGTCTCTTCCAACTCCCACGGCCACTCTTCTGAAACCAGGACTCAACTCTCAGAATGAAGAAAAGGCTATTTTCAAGGCAGTAATTGCATAATATATGGAATGTAACAAAAGGGAAACCCTCAAGCTCCATTACTTTGAAGGGTCTGTCAGTATTTTCATTATAGCCCATTTTCTGCAGTGATTTATCTTCAGTCATGAAGCTGGGCTGACAGCTGGGGCTTAGCACCCACAGGCCCAGCCCAGGAGAACTGTATGGAGTTCAATTTAGTTGGAATTGTTTGGCCAGCTCCATGCTGAGGACTTGCAAGTTATGAGTTAGGTCCAGGTTTGGGTCCTCTGGCACTTTTGTGGCAGTTCTTGTTTGGAGCATCCTCGGTAGCTCACCTGCAAATTGTGCTTTCCTGACAGGCTATCCAAGGTGAGGAACAAAAGCAGGAGAGTCATTTTTTATGCCCTTCATGGGGCTAACTTTTGTGGGGAGGGGAGAGGATTTATAGTTGAAATCCATGAATGTAGTTTATGCTTCTTTTCAAGTTAAAAAAAAAAGATGTCATTTTAACTCAGATAATCATTTAAAAGTTATCTTCCACCTTCTCTCTTTATAATGGTCCTCACATGACCCTTGTTTCCAGCCTCAGGTTCAGGCTTTAGGTCCTCCTGGAGAAGGTGGGACATGATCTGCAATGCCTCCAGCCCCAACACAGGTCATATGTCTCCTTGGACAGACAGTCCCAGAGCCCAGGCCTTGGATCAGCAAAGCCAAGTCTTAGAAATTAAAGCCAGAATGACCACCAGAAACAGCTCCTAGGTGGGCCCATGCCCAGCTGAAACCTGATGTTCAGTGTGTATCTGGATTCCAGCATGGAGTTTAGAATACGACCCAGAACCCAGCAGTGTCTCTCTAGAGTCAGACGAGGGGGGTGGGAGGGGATGGAAAATCAGCTTGAAAAAGGTCTTTCCTCTGTCCTTTTCTCCCTGACCCTCCTGGGTACTAATAGCTGAGCAACATATGAACTTTCTACAGATTGTCTTCTATAAGCCATAGACCTGGCCATAGGCCCCTGGAGTTCTTAAGTCATTGTCTTCACCCTGACCATCTTTCTCACCATCAATGACATCCATCAGTGTCAATTTCACCATCATCAATTGCATCAAGAATATTATTGAGAACTTACCCCAAGGCAGGCTCTGTACCACATGGTACACATGTGGTCTCAGTCAATCCCTGCAACAAGCCTCTGTGTAGGAGTTTTTAATCTTCATTTTACAGTCAAGGAGACTGAGTCTTGAAGAGGAAAGGCAACATGCCCAAGGTTACCAAGTTGGGAAGCCAGGACAAACTGACCCAGTGCTCAAGTTCTGGATCACTACGGAACACTATCTATAAACAAGCATGGGCTCCCCAGGAAGCTGACTCAGACACAGTGTTTGAAGGTCAGCCTGTATATTAGGGGATGTCCTTGGGATCAAAATCTGTGGAAGGCAGGGGAAGGAAGCAGGAATGGGCAGAGGAGAAGTCAGGCTCTGACACAGGACCAATCTTAGCCCTGGCTCACCCTAGAGGGTGCTCTGGAGCTAGAAGGGTCTGCCTGTGACATTGCCCTGTCTTGGGCTAGGACAGCTGTGTCTTTATACCCTGTATGAGTTTCCGATGGCTAAAGTAACAAATAACCACAAACTCAGCGGCTTAAAACAACACAAATTTATTCTTGTACAGTTCTGGAGGACAGAAGTCTGAGTTGGGTCTTACAGGGCTAAGATCAAAGTGTTGGCACAGCTGTGTTCCTTCTGGAGGCTCTAGGGGAGAATCTGCTTCCTTGCTGTTTCCAACTTCTGAAGGCCTCCTGCATTCCTTGGCTTGTGGCTCTTCCTCCATCTTCAAAATGCATCACTTCTACCTCTGCTCCTGTCATCACATTCCTCTCTCTCTCTCTCTCTGCTTCCATTGTCATTCCTTCTCAAACTCTGACCCGCCCGCCTCCCTCTTACAAGGTCCCCTGTGGTGACCTTTAGAATCCACCTGGATAATCCAGCATAATCTCCCCATCTAAGGCCCTCAACGTAATCACATTTGCAAAGTCCCTTTTGCCACATCAGGTATATAACAGGTTCACAGGTTCTGAATGTGGACGTCTTACGGGGCTATTTCTCAGCCTGCCACATACCCCCTCGATAACTCATTCTCTGAGGGTCTTCCAGCTGAAGCAATCCCTAAAGGGGACTGACAGCTGAAGACCGTCTGCTGACCACAAAGCTGGGGCCACAAGTCCTTCCTGAAAGGGGGCCAGGGGAAATCTGCATGTCCATCACACATCTTCAGAAAATTCAGGTTCAACCCAGCCCAGACCATCATTCTTTTTGCTTTAAAGACCTGCATTTGTCCAGCTTTGAATCCCAGCTCTAAGCTCCATCTCAGGCACCGTTACCAGGGTCTGCTTTCATCTTCCTCTCCTGCGAATCATTAATACTCTGATTTTACATTTATGACCAACTGTTTAAAGTACCTCTTGAGTGTCTGACCACAGCTCAATTGTCCATTACTCCAATAATCATCTGTCTCTTTGTATTCAGGAAGCAACACAGATTAGGAAATGCAAAGACTGCTTTTGGCATTGAGCAGTTGTGTTCTGGGAGGCGTTTCTCCCCCTGCTGCAGCTCTGTCATATTGCAGGTAACTGTGAACAAAACAAGCAATAAAACTACAAAAGGGCTGCTGCCTTTTCCTATACATTGACTCTCAGTTACCTGTGCTAATGGCATAAGCACTTCTTCTTAAGTGCATTCATTACTCCCAAGCAGCACCTATGACCTAGAGACTCACAGGAAAGTCAAGAAGGAATTTAAGAAACAGCCAGAAGGTGTTTTTTTAAAAAGAGTCATAAACTCACAACTTCTCCTCTGACCCTACCTTCTGAAATATCCCCTTTCTAGGATGTGCTTCTTGCAGAATGAATGATAAACACCAACCTAGTGGACAATGAAATGCTAACCTATCACTCTATGTGATTCTGGAAAGGCTGTCAGCACGGAGAACCCTACCTCCCCTACCTCAGAGGGGGATACTGACTGCCAGAAGTCTGGGAGTCTGGAAACCACCAGATCATTCTCTCTCTTTCTCCCACTCCCACCCCCAAGTTGCTAAGGTGGTAAGATTAAGTTTGGGGCTTCTAGAGGTCATGATGTTTGTCTGCTCAGGAGATGGAGAGGATTGGACCCCTGGCATCTTTATTGAACCCCTGGATCCAATCACGCCTGAAGGTAGCACCTAATCCTTTTCAGTTATATGAGCCAATATATGCTTCTTTAAACCTAAGTTATTTGTAATGGGTTTCTACCACATGATACTGAAAGTGACTTATTACCTTTTTGCAACTCCTTCTAGATGTTCCTCAGTAGCCTCAAACTCAACACACCTCAGAATAAATTCAACATTTTGCTGTCCCTACAGCCATATCTCCTAACTTTGCTGTTTTTTTCCCCAAAATACTTTCATTTTCTTCAGCCCCTAGCCCCCAGACCCCTGTATATCCTTAAAACCTCTCTTTCCTTCAAGCCACCTACCCCTCTCATTGTCTTCCTCTGTTCTGGTCTGGTGACTCTCCCCATGGTACTGCAATAGCCTCCTGCATCCACCTCTGCTCCCTGCCTCCCTACCTGATGCTTCTCCCCAAATGCTCATTTCACCAGCCGCATCTCTCTTTTTTCTTTTTTAATTTATTTAGGTATAATTGACAAATATAAATTATATATTTTAAAGTATAAAACTTGAAGTTTTAATGTATGTATACATTGTGAAATAATCATTACAATCAAGCTAATTAACATATCCACCACTTCACATAATTATTTTCTTTTTGTTCTTCTGTGTGTGTGTGTGTGTGTGTGTGTGTGGTAAGGACACTTAAGATCTACTCTCATAGCAAATATCAAGCATAAAATATAGTAGTGAAACAGTGCACCTCAGACTGGGACTTGAACCCACATGCCGGGACTCGATCCTGGCCAAAACCCTGATGGGACCTGAACCCACACGGCCGAGACTCGAACCCAGCCAAAACTCAGATTGGGACTCAAACCCACGCTGCCAGGACTCAAACCCGGCCAAAACCCTGATTGGGACTTGAACCCACACGGCCGGGACTTGAACCCGGCCAAAACCCATAGTCTTCCAACTGAGATCACACACCTGGTTTCAGGACTTAATGAAGCTCAGGTTCTTGATGTCTCATCGCAGAAAGAATTCAGTGAGAGACAAAGTGATAGGTAAGAAGTGGATTTATTTAGAGAGAAACACACAGACAGAGATTCTCAGTGAGATTCTCCAGGCTGTCAAACTCTACTTCACCCAGAGCTTTTGTCTACTTTATATAATGGACTTCTCATCAAATCTTATTTGAACAAAGTAATGCCTCAATAACATACCAAAATTTGCTAGGGCTGCTGAAACGAAGTACCACAAACTGAGTGGCTTAAACAGCAGAAATATACTGTCTCACAGTTCTGGAGGCCAGAAGTCCAAGATCAAGGTGTTGGCAGGTTTGGTTTCTTCTGAGGGCTGTGAGGAAGGATCTGTTCCAAGTCTTTCTCCTAGCTTCTGGTTTCTTGGCAATATTTGACATTTCTTGGCTTATAGGAGCATAACTCCAATATCTACATTTATCTTTGCATGGCATTCTCCCTATGTACATTTTCTCTGTATCCAAATTTCCCCTTTTCATAACAACACCAGTCATATCAGATTAGGATCCACCCTATGACCTCACTTTAATTTGATTACCTCTGGGAAGATCCTATCTCCAAATAAAGTCATTTTCTGAGGTACTGGGGTCTAGGATTTCAACCTGTAAGTGTAGGGAGGACACAATTTAACCCATAACACTCTACCCTCTGGTCCCCCAAATTCATGTCCTTCTTACATGCAAAATACATTCACCCCATCTCAGCAGCCCCCAAATTCTTAACCCACTCTGGAATCAACTCTAAGTCCAAAATCTCATCTAAATCTCATCTAAATCAGGTATTGGGGTATGATACATCCTGGAGCAAAATTCCTCTCCATCTGTGAACGTGCGAAACCAATGAGTTATTTTAAGCTTCTGAAACACAATGATAGGACAGGCATAGGACAGACATAGTGTCCTGGGCAGGACCAAGTTTTCTCTCCAGAGTCTGGATATCCTGGTATCTGCTTTCATCAGGGCCTTCTGGTGAGTGGTTTCCTGATGGGACCTGCTTCGTGTACCATCAAGCCTCTTTAAGGAAATCCAGGTTCATAGGTCTGTTTCCCACAGGTCATATTAGAGGTCAAAGCTTCCCTAATGTCCTGATGATATAAGAAATCTGGATAATCAAACACGTGGCAGATGATGAAGCACCAAACATTGTTCTTGATACCCTAGTAACTGGATTCTCACTCCTTCCTTCCTTTTAGCTTTCTGTCTGGGAATAAGTAGCAAAAGAGACAAATTCTGAATTTTTTTTCTTCCTTGCTAGCTCTATGAGGATCAAATATATGACGCAATATTCCCACCCTCTATGACTTGACATGGAGATGTCTGTATGAGTTCCTTTGTTCATGCTGGTCTCCTTGTGGATAGAATGGTCCTGGAATTCACTGTCTTGGAGCACAGCATGAGAATAAAAGTCCTTGAAGATCAATGACTTTCAAGGACCAGAGACTCAAGAGCCTTTTGCTCTAGTTGGATAATGCGCTTAGGATTTTAATCAACCTTAACATGTGGATTTTATACATTATTCAAGAACTCCACCAGCACCACATAGATCCTCCTGTTGACAAACACTCCATTAGAAGCCTGGTTGTCTCGGTGCAGCTCTGGGACCCTGTTGGTATGCACAGCAGCAGCTCCCAGAAGGACTGAAGTCAACACTTACTTGCACTCAAGCCAGATCTTTGGAAATTGGACATTTTCTGTTCTAAATAAAACTCCCCCAGTTTCTCCCTATGTTTCGGCATTAATATCAGTCTTGATGTAAATGTTGACTTTTATGGTGATCGAGAAGGACGTGTATAAGAAAATAGCTCTGGGCAGGTGTGAAGAAATGCCCCAGGGGACCGATTGCTCCCACTGCTTCGTGGGACAGGAGCCCAGTGAGATGGGGACTAAGTCAGAAGTACTGATTTCTGACTGAGACAGTGGCATCCTAATGATCTAATGGACAGCTGGCGCTCAGCTCTTCCCAGGCTCTTTCAGGCCTCCAGGCTGCAGGGTGTGTTAACCGTCAGAGATGGAGGAGGACTGCACAGCCTAGGATGTCTACCAGGGACTGACTCAGCAAAGCACAGAGGGCCTGGGATTAGGTGTCCAGGCTCTGGCAGACCCAGGGGTTATAATTCCACTGGTTAACATCAGTAATATGATAGATAAATCACTTCACTTCCCCCAGCCTTGTTTTCTTTGTATGTAAAATGGGGCAATAGTTGTACTTACCTCCTGGGGATCAAATGTGATAGTGCGCCCAAGGCCCTTTGCCCTGTACATGTTATATAGGACATGCCCAATCTATGTAGACTTTCCGGGGTCCAAAAAATCTTAGAGAATCACCTCTGTGCATGCCCCAGGAGCAATAATAACAGAAATTTCAATAGTGCTTCCAGCAAGCACAGACAATGCATTTCTCAGAAATGATGATAATCCTAATGGTAACAATAATTATGACAAAACAGTTAACATGTGTTGATCTAGACCCTATACTAACCACTTTACAAACCTTACCTCATTTAATGCTCACAATTATGAAATGGGTACTTACAGATAGCGAGGTGAAATAACATGTACCAAGTCACAAAGTCAGATCTGAATTTGAATCCAGGCCCATCTGGCACCATATTACACAAGAAATAGGCAGCACATTATTTAACTTCTCTATACTTCAGCTTTAATTGAAGGTGATAATTCCTGTTTCAGAGGTGATTGTGGGGATAAAATTGGGTACTGCATTTAAGGAAGATGCTGTGGGCATACACAGATCTGGCTAGGAAGTTGGATATTTTTGTCAAACCTACCAAGCCTTCCATGTACTCATTGGAGACACTGTGGTCCTGCAGCTGAGAAACTCATGGCAGCTATTAGGAGTCTACCCTGCAGAGAGGAAGAAAAGAACCTAGAGGATCCATATCCTAGACAAGCAAGCAAGCGTCAGTCCCAAGCAATCTGAGTTTTCTTATTAAACCAGAAAGATGGTGTGGCAGGTACAATGCCCACCCAAAGATATTCAGGTCCTAACCTCCTGTGATCATATTATCTTACATGGCAAAGGGGACTTTGCAGATTATTAAATTAAGGATCTTGAGATGAGGAGATTATCCTGGATTATCCAAGTGGGCCCAATGTCATCACAAGGTCCTTTTAAGAGGGAGGCAGGAGGGTCAATGTCAGAGAAGGAAATGAGATTAAAGAAACTTAAGTCATGAGGACATGGGGAGGGGGAAGGGTAAGCTGGGACGAAGTGAGAGAGTGGCATGCACATATAAACACTACCAAATGTAAAATAGCTAGCTAGTGGGAAGCAGCCACATAGCACAGGCAAATCAGCTCGGTGCTTTGTGTCCACCTAGAGGGGCGGGATAGGGAGGGTGGGAGGGACATGCAAGAGGGAAGAGATATGCGGATATATGTTTACGTATAGCTGATTCACTTTGTTATACAGCAGAAACTAACACACCATTGTAAAGCAATTATACTCCAATAAAGATGTTAAAAAAAAAAAAAAAAGAAACAAGTCAGGGAGAGATATGAAGATGTGAAGATGTGAAGATGCTACACTGCTAGCTTTGAAGATGGAGAAAGGGGCAATGAGCTGAGGAATGCAAGTAGCCTTTAGAAGCTAAAAAGATAAGGAAAAGAAGTTTCCTCCAGAATCTCCAGAAGGAACACAATCCTTCTGACCCATTTCAGACTTCTGACGTCCAGAATCTAAGAGAATAAATTTGTGTTTCCCTAAGTCTGTGATAATGTGTTGCAGCAGCAAAAGGAAACTAATACACTCTGCATCTCCTACAAAGCTGAACATACTTCAAACAAAGCTCCAACCAGCATAGGAAAACAGAAGGACAAAACCCCTTCTATGCTGTGCCATTGTGAGAAATCATTATACAGCTGGGCTTTAAAACAGATTCTGTTTTGTTCAAATCTTATTGTTAAATATTCAGAAGGAAAAGAGACATGGCCCCACTCAGAAAAGAATGTCAGCATTTTGCATGTGCAGAAAGCTAGAATGTAAACAGGATGATATGAAATCTTTTTGTAAAATTTGAAGCGATAGACATATGTACTGAATTATTGTTATTAATATGAATTTTCAAAACACAGAAGTGAGTTCCCAAAGTGGCACTCTGCAGGCTGTTCCACCACCCACCCATCTTTGGGACCAGAAAGAGCAAGGGAAAGGTGGTAGCCGGGGCAGAGAGGAAACCCAGCCTTTCTGAGAACTGGGAATAGCTGGGATCGTCTCAAAACTGCTCACATCAGACGATGAAGCGTGAATCACTGAACAAATGTGCAACAGAGAAAAACCACAAAACAAGCCTAGAGACAGAATGCTAATAGTCAGGCAAATAAGGGGAGACAAGTATTTGAATATTCATGAGCCTCTAATCAGGAGCTTTGGATGAAAACAGAAATGGTCCCATTGGTGATAACGTGCTCCACAGGAAGGAGAATCCTGCCTGAGGAAATGCAAAGAAGTGTGGACCAGACCTGTCCCACTACCCAGAACTCCCAGGACGTTGACCGGGATCTTCACAACCTGGTCCTACCAACAGTTTTCTTTCTTCATCTGTCACTCACACTACACTGAATTTGGTCTTTTCTTGCTATAGAAGGTTTCCACTTTTAGAGTTGGAAAGGGGAAGTTGGGGAGAAGAGTAATTATGCTTGGAACATCTTCCAACTTCCAGCCCTGGGCTACATGCTGTGTATATATTTCATATCACCCTCACAACCACCCTTTCATGTGGATATAATTATCCCATTTTACAGATGAGGAAACCGAGGCTCAGGAAAATGACTTACTGCCGATGTCAGAAAGCTGGTCAATGGCAGAGCTTAGATTTGAACAGCTTGTCTGTATCTCAGCAAAGCCTATATTTGTTCCTCTTCATCACACAGAGAACCCAGGATTCACTCTAGACTCATATATTCATGAAATGCACATAAGCATCTGATTGTATTTAGGCTAAAACATGGTATTTGGGGAGAGGAGTGGTGCAAGTCTGGGGAACAGGGCTCAGCTATACAGAGAAGGGAGTGGCTTGGAGAAGAACGGGGGTCAAGAACCCTCTCTGCAATGAGGATAAGGAATGCCAGCTGCCTGAATATGGGGCAATCCCACAAGAAGTTTTCTCATAATCAGATGGTGTGCCCAGGGCAGTGAGGACAGAAATCTCAGGCAATCAGACAAGGGCTGGGGGTCAGCATGGGCTGGGTGTGGTGGTACCCTCACGGATCCACGCATGCACACTTGGGCATTGTGCACACATGTGGAATAAGCTCCTGCTCGTGCTTTGCACCAAGCTGGCACTGGGATCAGCAGTAAATAAAACCAACATGGCATCTGGTCTCATGGGCCCAAGAGGCTACTAGGGGGAAGTGCACAAACTAAACAACAAAACAGAACTTTAGTTACAGACTGTGAAAGTGCTGTGAAGGAAATGAACAGGGACTCAGAGACTGGTGAGCGAAGAAGAGCTCACCTAAGTTGTTACCTAAGTGTCACCTTCTCAGCGGTGGTGACACTTGAGCTGAGACTCGAAGGATGAGCCAGCCTTGTAAGAATGGATGGAAAAATGCTTTTAGCAAAAACATAGAGTGAAAAAAGCAATCCAGACAGTGGTCAATATTTAGGCCTCACATGGGCAGTGGTGGGCATCAAGACCCAGCCATGGTAAGACACGAGCCAACCCTCAAGAAGAGGATGAGCAGGAGGTCAGCAGGATCCCAGCTAGGGGTTTGAGGCATGAATACGTTTCTGATGGGGGAGGAAGAGCTGTACTACTTAGCTGGGGAGATGAGAAACCCAGTGCAACTATATTAGGTGCCTACTATGCAACTGTCTTGTGTGCTCTATGCAAATTATCACATTTATTTCTCATAATCTTTCACTGAGGTAGATGTTATTATCTCTGCACCAATTTTCTATTGCTATTTTTATTACTACAAATTTAGTGGCTTAAAACAGTGCACATTTTTTATCTCATAGTTTCCATGGGTTACAAGTCGAGCAGATTTTAACTGTGTCCTCTGCTCAGGGTCTCACACAACTGAAATCAAGATGTCAGCTACGCTGTGTTCTCATCTGGTGGTTTGACTGGGAAAAGATTTCTTCCGAGCTGCCTCAGGTTGGAAGCAGAATTCATTTCCTAGTGGATGTAGGACTGAGGTCTCCATAGCCTTGCTGGCTATTGGTTGTGGACCACTCTTGGCAACTAGCAGTTGCTCTCAGGCCCTTGCCACATGGCCCCCTCCATTGATCCTCTCACATTTCCAACCTCTTTGGGCTCAGGAAGGGTTCAGTCCCATTTAAAAACTCACCAGTTAACTCAGGCCCAGCTAGATAATCTCATTCTGGATTAACTCAAAGTCATAGCCCAACATATTCACTGGTCCTGCCCTCACCCAAGGGGAGGGGATTATACTAGGTGTGCACACTGGAGGTGGGGGAGAGGGGCAGTCATTGTGGGGCAACATAGAATTCATAACTGATAATATTAACAGCCATCATCCTTCTAGCACCTTCTACATGCCAGGCACTCTTCAAGTGACTTGAAATACAACCAGATAACTGTCACCTTGGATGTAAAAAAAAAAATCTTTACTTTAAAGATAATGATACAGAGGTCAGAGAGGTTAACAACAACCTGGCAAAGGACATGTGACCACGGCGAGAAGAAGTCAGGACTGAACCCAAGTCTGTGCCACTTCGAAGCCCAGACTGCCCCTAGTGGCCCCTGTAGCAAAGCCTGTTGCACCTGCCCCAAGGTCTTGCTCTCTGCAGATAGCTGGGTCCCAGAGGCCCCCAGAGGGAGCCCTTCTCACTTCCTGCAAGCCTTGAAGGGATAGCCCAGAACTTCCCTAGAAGAGCTGCTTGGAGGGACCAGGAAGTGACCAGTGTACTGGGCCACACAGACATCACAGGGATCCTGGCCACAGCAGCCCACCCAGCAAACCCCCAGCTAGGGAGAAGAAGGCACTTGGTCCAGGCTGTCTCCACCAGGACCGGAGTGCTCCATGTGTCTGAGGGGTCTTAGAAAACTCCTGAGTACACAAAGCAATGTCAGGAAGCCTTCCCCGGCCTGTCAGGGACACCAGTGACCAAGACTCCTACCCACAGACCCGTGGAACCCATGTTGCACTTCCCAGGCCACCTGCCAAGTGGCCAGCCCCCACCCCTCCCCTTGCAGCAGAGCCTGAACAGATGGTTCGGAGTCACTCCAGTGGAAATTAATGGAGTCAGACTGTCCACACACTTCCTTTCAACCGTAGAGAAATATTTTCCATGAGTCAAACACCAGATGTATTTTGTTTACGGGGTAATTTAGCATTTGTGAGGGATAAGACACTAAAATCAGAGAAGAGTTGTGTTTGTGTTTCAGGCAGAACCAAAGCACACTCTATGCGCCGGCAGAAAAACTTTGGGCACCATTTCTGAGATGGAGCCTGGTCCTTGAACTCAACACATCACTTCTGCAAGCACTCTGTGTCTTTACCTCGAGGTTCAGTTCGTGACCACGCTGGCTGAATTGGCCACTAGAGATGGGGGGCGGGAGTGAGAGAAAAGAATGGGGCAGCACCACTACAGGACTGAAAAGGTTCTTTTGGGGTCTAAGAACAGCCAGAAATTAACTAAATCGGCCTTCTCTGGGATCACCTTTTTTTTTTTTTTTTGATAGTCACAAAATTCTCTAAACCAGCAGTTATCAAGTGGGGCCCCTGGGCATCAAAGGGGAATTTGTTAGAAATGCAAATTCTTAGGCCTTTCCTCAGACCCACTGAACCAAAAGCTTCAGGGGTGGGGCCCAGCAATCTGTGTTTTAATATGCCCTCCAGGGGAGTCTGATGCTCACTGGAGTTAAGAGAACCACTGCTCCAAACAAAACACCAGAGGTATATTTTTGCTTCACATCTAGCTATATAGCTTGACATAAGTTAGTTAATGTTTCTGTAACTCAGTTTTCTCATCTGTGAAATGGAATAATGGTAGTACGTAGTTTAATTTATTATACAAATTAAATGAAGAAATTCATTTAAAGTATTTAAAACTGGAACTTGCATAGTATAACTCATCAACAAACATGTCGCTATTATCATCATTATTTGCGTTTGAAATCCACTGTGACAACAGCTGATAACATTAATAGCCACCACACTCTGTGTACTTGTTATGTGCCAGGCACTGTTCACAAGACTTGATATGCAAATAGATAATTGTCACACTGACTGTAAAAAGTCATTTTGTGGTACTCCTTACCTCCACTCACTCATTCATCCAACAAATATTAACTGAACCCTATTATGTTCCAGGCACTGTTGGAGGCACAGGAGTACCATAGACCAAAGCAGACGAATGAATCAGCGCTTTTATTAAAATCATATGTGTCCGTGACACATGTAACTCAAAATCTCCTTCTAAGATTTCTCCTGGGAACCCCAAGGCCCCACTTGGCTCCTGCCCAGGCTGCCATTCTCTGCTCAGAGCCTGCCTCTGCCTCCTCCGAATCCCCCATTCTCCTCCACACTCTCTGCCACCCTCACCCCAGAGCACCAAGAGTGCTTGCTTTAGGCTTTGGCCAACAATGCTCACTCCCTTGTGGGGCTAAGACGTGCCTCCCTCGGGACATATGGTTTTAGCCGTGTCCATGCCATGAAGGTGGCCAGAGCAGGGCAGATTCGGTTAGTTAATGTGTATTAGGGTAAGAAGATATTATATTAACATTTAAGAGGGTAAGTTATACACACACATGGGGAAACTTTAGAACATCCAGCCTCATTCACTCTCCAGGTGACATGATCCTAAGGTCTAATATGTTGAATGTCCAAACACCTGCATAAATGAGTATTTATCTATTTCTTCAGCTACTTTGCATATCTTAATGCCTACAACTGAAAGGTTTCAGATATATAATAATTAGGCCATTTGGAACCTGCAAATTGAGGTGTTGATCCTTTCTCCAGACAACCACTCATGCAAGGTGTAGAACAAGGTTTTGAAAACTGAAGCCCACAGGACAAATACAGCACATTGACTGTTTTTGTAAATAAAATTGTATTCAAATATAGACAGGCTCATTCATTTACATATGGTCTCTGGCTACTTTTTGCACTATAAGGGCAGAGTTGAGTAGTTCTGAGAGAGACCATCTGACCCACAAAGCCTAAAATAATTACTATCTGGCCCTTTAAGAAATGTTTGCCAACTCCTGGTCTAAAAGGCAAGACTTATACCGCCTACCTTAGAAGAAATCCATTTAGCCTAGACCTAATTCACCTAATGAGATAAATAAAGAATGAGCTAGATCTAACAGAGGCGGTATAGAATATTCTCTAAGTTATTGAGAGGCACAAAAGGGCATAGTGAGCATGTGTGTGTATGTGTGTGTGTGTGTATAGTAAGCACCCACTGGTATTAATGAGGGATATGTAGACATACATGCGCACACACACACACATACAAATACTTGCAAATGGGTAGAAAATTTGGAAATTTTAAAAACATGAAACTGTCACACCATGGTTGTCCCTGGAAGAGGAGCCTAAGAATCTGAACTTGAAGAGACACTCCCTTTTGACTTTGTACCCTCTGTTCTGCTTTTTTTTAAACCACATGCAGATTTTGTTAGTTTAATTTTAAAACATGTTTTTATAAAACAAAAGTGTCACTTTGTGTATGACAATGCTGCTCCTCAGGATCAGAAGGAGAAGGGGACATTACTGTTAGTCTGAAAGACCTTCCCCAAAACCCAGGAAAATAGCGACAGTGCCCAGGAACAGTCCAGCATGCTGCAGCTGACTCCCTAACTTGCAAACTCTTGGGCCACAGTGTACGAGAAGCCAGTGTTATTAAAAGAGAAGAAAAATCAATAATCTATCACAGAGAGGGCTTTGGAGTCAGATGAGAAGGCTCTGGATTCTGGTGTACCTCCAGCAGCTGTGAGACCTCCCAGAAGAGCAGTAACTATCAAAGCCCTCTGAGCCTCTGTTTCCCCAGCTGTGAGATGGGACTCACACTGCCCCACTCCCAGTGGCCTTGGGCAGGGCTAGCACTTGTGCAGCACATGCCCTGTGCCAGGTCCTGTGCTAAGCATGTCACAGGCCCCACTGCATTTAGTTCTGACGGCAGTCAAACCATTATCCTCATTTTTCAGATGGGGAAACTGAGGCTTAGGAAGCCGTAAGTCAATTATCTAAAGTCTCAGTTACTAAGTAGCAGTCAGGGTACAAACCCTGCAGTCTCTGCATGTGTCCCTCTGTCTCTGTCTCTCTCTCTCTTTTTCTCTGTCTCTCTTACACACAAACACACACACACATACCCTAGAATTGGAAAACAGATGTCAGTCACCTCACTGAGCCACACCTAGCCCCTCTCCTCCATATGGGAAGTTCAGGCCTGCTCTGGCCTACAGGAGAGCCCCCAGCCCAGCTTCTGTTGACCGGCAGGAGTCCTGAAGCCCTCTCTTACCCCAGAGTTCATTCTGTTTTATACCTTCATCTATCCAAGAGCTCACATCATCCTAAGTCACAGCTATCTTTCTGTAAAGCAGGGATAATAACACCTATTTCACAGTGTGCCTCGGAGGAAAAAGAGGGCATGGCCCATGGCAGGGATGAGCAGGGGGCAGCTCCTGGTATTGGCTAAACACACAAAGCATGAGAGTAGGGACAACATCTGCCTCATCCCTGACATAGATCATAGCTCAGAGCACATGTTCAATAGAAATTCACTGAGCCCATAAAGGAAGGAACTCAAATACTGAGCAACTGCCATTAGTGCTTGGAAATCAGCGCTGAGAAAGACGGTCTTCCTGGGCACCGTTGGGTCCAAGTACGCACATCTGAAGCAAAACATGTAGGGAGAGAAATCAGAGGAGCAGCGGCCTTGACCAAGCCCATCACATCTGCCAGGAACCCCATACGACACTTCACATGCTTTTTCTCTCTAATAATTACAGCAGGTCTGCCAGGCTCCTCACCCCCACTTTACTGAGAAGGAAACTGAGTCCAAGAGACAATAGGGGACACGCCCCCAGCTGCACAGTGAGTGGGGGGTAGGAGGAGGCAGGGCGAGGCTTCCACGTGGGTTGCCAGTCGTCTCAGTTGGGTGGTCCCCTCCTTCTGCTCTCCTCTAGAAGGGCAGTGGGGCCCCAGGTCGGCTGAGGTCCCTCCCAGCCAGCCCTGCACTCAGATCCCTTGGCACAGGAGTCCTTTCTCTCGGGCAAAAGCTCCAATGACTACGCCTGTCGAGACCTGGACCTGCCAGGGACCTCTCCCCACACCACCCTACCCACAGTGCTCCCCACTAGACCCTCTCTGCTGAGGGTCCTCAGACCCTTGGGCTCGGCCCCACCCCAGGGAGGCCCAGGTCTCAGCCACGTGCCGCAGGGAGACTGTCCTTCTCCGTAAGTAAGATTGGAAAGGGGAAGATTGGGACCTCGGTGGGGTGTTAGTTCTGCTGAGCTGTCTGTGTATGGAGCCCGAGCAAGCAGTTACACAGGGGAAACTGTCAAATGCACCAAAGACGTGGAAACACCAAGAAGGAAACAGGACTTAACAAGGAAAAGATGCCCTAGTCTTTTGCTGTGTGAAGATGCACAACCTCCATTTTATCCTGCAAGAGGTTAGAGGAAAGTTCAGCCATCAGTTCCCACTGTCCTGCCTCCACACCCAGGAAGGCTCAGGGGTACTCCCAGGACTCCCTGGAAAGCTCAACCAAAACCCTTTTATGCATCCACAGACTTTACCACTCCTTCCTGCACCTCCAGCTCAGCCTTCCACACAGTCTCATAAATTAATGCCGTCAGTTGTCCTAGACAAGCCTGTTGTTTCTGCTGCCCTTTACGTTCCTTGATCCCACACCTCCTGAAAGAAACTTCTGCATGTTTCTGCCGAGCATGGAATAGGCCACATGATGCTGACCCTCTGACCGCAACTGCCAGGGCCAGGGTGGATGCCTCACAAAAAATTGGCATACATCATGACCAACTTAGTTAGCTCTGAGTTAACTTGTTCCTGGAAGGCATTTGCAGCTAAGATGCTTGGGCTGAAAGTAACATAAGCACAACTCAAACTTATTTTTTACAACTTTCTTAGTAATATTATTTGAACAAAATAAACCTCACCCCACCAGTTCTTTGTAGTAGGCACTTGGCACACAGGGTGCCCTTAAGACCCTAAGAGACTTGGGCTGGACCCCAGCTCATCCCAAGGGAAACTTTGTTCTCAGCTGCCTGCCCCAGGGAGTGCTTGCCTTTCCATAAAGTGAATTCAAGATGGGAAAGGTTGAGATTTAGAATAAGGGTCCCAAATCTGCTGGGCTTACTGAAAAGAAAAAGCTGAGAGAGAAGAGGGAAGAATGTTTTGCCTCTTGCAGCTGAAAAGTACAGAGGCATACTGCTTCAGGTAAGGCTGGATCCAGGGACTGAAACAACTTCATCAGGACTTGGTTTCTCTCTACCTTTTGTGTATGCTTTCCTCTGTGTTGACTTCATTCTTGCACAGCAAAACAGATGCTGGACAGGTTAGCCACCCTGTTTCTAATAGTTCCAGTAAAAGTTAGAATTAAGTCCCATTGGATCAGTTTGGGTCTCAAGCCCAACTCTGTTTTCTGTGGTTAGAGGGTAAAATATGCTGATTAGCTGGGCCTGGAGCCAAAGGAAAATGGAGGGACTAGCTAGAAAAAGGCACTAGGAATGCTGGCTGGGTAAAAATGAGAGATGGTCACAAGAGTTAGGTAGGGTGTAGGTCTGAGGCTGCTGTTCATCCATTCATTCACTTTGCAGACACTTATTTAGCAACACCTGTGTTCTGGACACCATGGGAGGCTCTGACGATGAATAAACCAGACAGATATAGCACCTGATCTTAAGAAGCCTGGGTCCAGTGGGGAAGATGAATAAACACACAGATAAATGGGGTGGGTATGAAGAGTGAAACTGATGGGAAGGAAGAAAACAGGGATGAGAATAGGAAATAATGGTGTCAGAGAAGGCCAAGTGGAATGGCAATTTGGACACCCATGTGCCAAAAAAAAAACAAACAGAAAGAACCAGCTCAAAGTGCAAAACCAGATAAGTCAGATGGTTGGCACAGATGTGCAAAGCCAACAGGCCACATTTTCCCAGAGAGAAGGGGAGGGAAGGAGGGAAGAGGGATACAGACAGGGATGTAAAGGGCTTACAGCTAGTTTTCTCCTTTTAGGCTCATACTGCCAACTTCTTATCATGAATCCCCTTACTCAAGTTTGGTCAAAGGGTTTCTTTGCCTTGAATAAATCACTCTTGACTATGGAATTAATTAAAAATTTCAAGACTCCTAACCTCATTAGTCGCCCACAAGACACTATTTTTTGGGCTCGTCCATTTTTAAATGATGCAAGATACCCAAAATTTTACTGGGTTATGGCTAAAAAGTACCCACACTTAAAAAAAATTATATATATATACATATATATAATTATATACATACATATATATATATAATTATATATATGTGTGTGTGTGTGTGTGTGTATCTTGTGTTCTTAAGGATACACAGGAACTGAGGCAGTCAGTTCAGACACTCATTTAAATGCCAAAGCACCGGGTCCATTTCTTGAGTTCTCCTCAGAGGAGCTGCAGGCCCATGAGGCACAAAGAATGGTTCACTGCTGGTCCTGGAAGGCGCCTCATTCCTCAAAGATGTCCAAAGTGCAAACACACATGCACAATGCACACACAGAGTACACAGAGCACACACAGACACACAAGTTATCTCCATGCACACATATACACATGCACACACACGAAGAACACAAAGTGCACACATACACACACAAGGTACACATAAACAAAGTGTATGCATATAAACATACACACACACACACAAATTACACACATACACACACACACACACAAAGTACACATATATACACAAAGCACATGCAGTAAAACACACACACAGATTATGAAAAGTACTCAGGTGGAGATTTGACTACCATTCATTGAGGTCCTACTCACTGACTCAACGCCAGGCACTGTGGTTAAAGGTGTTTTTGCACCTGCCATAACGGCAACAACTGAATGAGTGCTTACTAATCTTCCCAGCACCCCTAGAAGGCACAGTCTTATCATCATTCCCCTGTTTTAAAAGGAAATGACCTGCCTCAAGCCACACCTCTAGGTCATGGTGGAGCCAGATGTGATCTGTCTGTTGGACATCTCCCCTCTTTAGTCAACTCCATGCAGCTGTCTTTATGAATGTGCACGTGTGTATGCCCAGGTCCTGTCCCACGTATTGCGTCTGTATATATGTGTCTCCCTATGATGTAGATCTCAGCACATCACACATCTCAGGGTATAAAATGGTGCTCTCTATACTCTAGACCACTGATGCCATTTCAGATTTATTGCATTTATTTAAAAACAACAAACATTCTCAATTATTCCCGCACTGCTCAGGACCATAATTTACTCAGAAGTATGAGCTATCAAATTTCTCAGGGAGTGCTTCAAAATGTCAGATCTAAAAGATGACTCCCATGTTGGTGAATATGAAACACCCATTTGTATTTTTCATTTTTACTTTGATTTAATTTTCAGACAATTCAACTTTCTTCCCATGACTGAGTGCCTAAATTCATTTTACTTGTCAAAAGAGACAAATTTTCATAATTACAAAATAAAACATGGTAGCCCTTCTTTGGTGACCGCATATTTCACATCATTTTTTTTTCTGGATGAAAATGCCTTCCTAGTCTAGTTGGCTTACTTCTGACATATTTTTATTCAGTCTTTGCTTAGAACAAGGGTACAGGCTAAACATTCACTAATGTTTTATTATGTTAATGAACATCTGTAAAAAGGGAGATGAAATTTCCCAACCCAGCCTGCGATGCTCACATCTTCTTTTCTGTAATTTGCGCTGAAAAAGTCAGTTTTCTGAGATTACGAGCTGAGGCATGAAATATGCCATATCCTCTAATGATTCTTTCTGCCTTGACCAAAAAGCCCTCAAGTCCCATCTCCAGGTTCAAACAGGGTGCTCATTTCACAGAGGTCAGAAGTATTTAGGGTTTTCTTACCTCAGCGACCAAGGACATGCACAGGATGTAGTGAGGGGGTTTTCTTTTTTTGCAACATTTCAATTTTATTTTATTTATTTTTTTATACAGCAGGTTCTTATTAGTCATCAATTTTATATACATCAGTGTATACATGTCAATCCCAATTGCCCAATTCATCACACCACCACCACCACCCCCCTGCAGCTTTCTCTCCTTGGTGTCCATACTTCTGTTCCCTACAAGTGTCTCAATTTCTGCCCTGCAAACTGGTTCATCTGTACCATTTTTCTAGGTTCCACATATATGCGTTAATATACGATATTTGTTTTTCTCTTTCTGACTTACTTCACTCTGTATGACAGTCTCTAGATCCATCCACGTCTCAACAAATGACCCAATTTCATTCCTTTTTATGGCTGAGTAATATTCCATTGTATATATGTGCCACACCTTCTTTATCCATTTGTCTGTCGATGGGCATTTAGGTTGCTTCCATGACCTGGCTATTGTAAATAGTGCTACAATGAACTTTGGGGTGCATGTGCCTTTTTGAATTATGGTTTTCTCAGGGTATATGCCCAGTAGTGGGACTGCTGGATCATATGGTAAATCTATTTTTAGTTTTTTAAGGCACCTCCATACTGTTCTCCATAGTGGCTGTATCAATTTACATTCCCACCAACAGTGCAAGAGGGTTCCCTTTTCTCCACACCCTCTCCAGCATTTGTTGCTTGTAGATTTTCTGATGATGGCCATTCTAACTGGTGTGAGGTGATACCTCATTGTAGTTTTGATTTGCATTTCTCTAATAATTAGTGATGTTGAGAAGATTTTCATGTGCTTCTTGGCCATCTGTAGGTCCTCTTTGGAGAAATGTCTGTTTAGGTCTTCTGCCCATTTTTGGATTGGGTTGTTTGTTTTTTTAATATTGAGCTCCATGAGCTGTTTATATATTTTGGAGATTAATCCTTTGTCCATTGATTCGTTTGCAAATATTTTCTCCCATTCTGAGGGTTGTCCTTTCGTCTTGTTTATGGATTCCTTTGCTGTGCAAAAGCTTTGAAGTTTCATTAGGTCCCATTTGTTTATATTTGTTTTTATTTCCATTACTGTAGGAGG
Source organism: Eubalaena glacialis (assembly GCF_028564815.1). Lineage (NCBI taxonomy): Eukaryota > Metazoa > Chordata > Mammalia > Artiodactyla > Balaenidae > Eubalaena > Eubalaena glacialis. The sequence continues at coordinate 6,351,540 of NC_083733.1, forward strand.
TGGATCAAAAAAGATCTTGCTGTGATTTATGTCAAAGAGTGTTCTTCCTATGTTTTCCTCTAAGAGTTTTATAGTGTCCAGTCTTACGTTTAGGTCTCTAATCCATTTTGAGTTTATTTTTGTGTATGGTGTTAGGGAGTGTTCTAATTTCATTCTTTTACATGTAGCTGTCCAGTTTTCCCAGCACCACTTATTGAAGAGACTGTCTTTTCTCCATTGTATACCCTTGTCTCCTTTGTCATAGATTAGTTAACCATAAGTGCATGGGTCTTTCTCTGGGCTTTCTATCTTGTTCCATTGATCTATGTTTCTGTTTTTGTGCCAGTACCATATTGTCTTGATTACTATAGCTTTGTAGTATAGTCTGAATCAGGGAGTCTGATTCCTCCAGCTCCGTTTTTTTCCCTGAAGACTGCTTTGGCTATTCGGGGTCTTTTGTGTCTCCATACAAATTTTAAGATTTTTTGTTCTAGTTCTGTAAAAAATACCATTGGTAATTTGACAGGGATTGCACTGAATCTGTAGATTGCTTTGTGTAGTATAGTCATTTTCACAATATTGATTCTTCCAATCCAAGAACATGGTATATATCTCCATCTGTTGGTATCATGTTTAATTTCTTTCATCAGTGTCTTATAGTTTTCTGCATACAGGTCTTTGGTCTCCCTAGGTAGGTTTATTCCTAGGTATTTTATTCTTTTTGTTGCAATGGTAAATGGGAGTGTTTCCTTAATTTCTCTTTCAGATTTTTCATCATTACTGTATAGGAATGCAAGAGATTTCTGTGTATTAATTTTGTATCCTGAAACTTTACCAAATTCATTGATTAGCTCTAGTAGTTTTCTGGTGGCATCTTTAGGATTCTCTATGTATAGTATCAGGTCATATGCAAACAGTGACAGTTTTACTTCTTCTTTTCCAATTTGTATTCCTTTTATTTCTTTTTCTTCTCTGATTGCTGTGGCTAACACTTCCAAAACTATGTTGAATAATAGTGGTGAGAGTGGACATCCTGTCGTGTTCCTGATCTTAGAGGAAATGGTTTCAGTTTTTCACCATTGAGAATGATGTTTGCTGTGGGTTTGTCGTGTATGGCCTTTATTATGTTGAGGTAGGTTCCCTCTATGCCCACTTTCTGGAGAGTTTTTTTCACAAATGGGTGTTGAATTTCCTCAAAAGCTTTTTCTGCATCTATTGAGATGATCGTATAGTTTTTATTCTTCAATTTGTTAATATGGTGTATCACATTGATTGATTTGCGCATATTGAAGAATCCTTGCATCCCTGGGATAAATCCCACTTGATCATGGTGTATGATCCTTTTAATGTGTTGTTGGATTCTGTTTGCTAGTATTTTGTTGAGGATTTTTGCATCTATATTCACCAGTGACATCGGTCTGTAATTTTCTTTTTTTGTAGTATCTTTGTCTGGTTTTGGTATCAGGGTGATGGTGGCCTCATAGAATGAATTTGGGAGTGTTCCTTCCTCTGCAATTCTTTGGAAGAGTTTGAGAAGGATGGGTGTTAGCTCTTCTCTAAATGTTTGATAGAATTCACCTGTGAAGCCATCTGGTCCTGGACTTTTGTTTGTTGGAAGATTTTTAATCACAGTTTCAATTTCATTACTTGTGATTGGTCTGTTCATATTTTCTATTTCTTCCTGGTTCAGTCTTGGAAGGTTATACCTTTCTAAGAATTTGTCCATTTCTTCCAGGTTGTCCATTTTATTGGCATAGAGTTGCTTTTAGTAGTCTCTTAGGATGCTTTGTATTTCTGCGGTGTCTGTTGTAACTTCTCCTTTTTCATTTCTAATTTTATTGATTTGAGTCCTCTCCCTCTTTTTCTTGATGAGTCTGGCTAATGGCTTATCAATTTTATCTTCTAAAAGAACCAGCTTTTAGTTTTATTGATCTTTGCTACTGTTTTCTTTGTTTCTATTTATTTCTGCTGTGATCTTTATGATTTCTTTCCTTCTGCTAACTTTGGGTTTTGTTTGTTCTTCTTTCTCTAGTTCCTTTAGGTGGAAGGTTAGATTATTTACTTGAGATTTTTCTTATTTCTTGAGGTAGGCTTGTATAGCTATAAACTTCCCTCTTAGAACTGCTTTTGCTGCAGCCCATAGGTTTTGGATTGTCGTGTTTTCATTGTCATTTGTCTCTAGGTATTTTTTGATTTCCTCTTTGATTTCTTCAGTGATCTCTTGGTTATTTAGTAACGTATTGTTTACCCTCCATGTGTTTGTGTTTTTTATGTTTTATTCCCTGTAATTCATTTCTAATCTCATAGCGTTGTGGTCAGAAAAGATGCTTGATATGATTTCAATTTTCTTAAATTTACTGAGGCTTGATTTGTGACCCAAGATGTGATCTATCCTGGAGAATGTTCTGTGAGCACTTGAGAAGAAAGTGTAATCTGCTGTTTTGGGATGGAATGTCCTATAAATATCAGTTAAATCTATCTGGTCTATTATTTCATTTAAAGCTTCTGTTTCCTTATTTATTTTCATTTTGGGTGATCTGTCCATTGGTGTAAGTGAGGTGTTAAAGTCCCCCACTGTTATTGTGTTACTGTCGATTTCTTCTTTTATAGCTGCTAGCAGTTGCCTTATGTATTGCGGTGTTCCTATGTTGGGTGCATATATATTTATAATTGTTATATCTTCTTCTTGGATTGATCCCTTGATCATTATGTAGTGTCCTGCCTTGTCTCTTTTAACATTCTTTATTTTAAAGTCTATTTTGTCTGATATGAGTATTGCTACTCCAGGTTTCTTTTGATTTCCATTTGCATGGAATATCTTTTTCCATCCCCTCACTTTCAGTCTGTATGTGTCCCTAGGTCTGAAGTGGGTCTCTTGTAGACAGCATATATATGGGTCTTGTTTTTGTATCCATTCAGCAAGCCTGTGTCTTTTGGTTGGATTAATCCATTCACGTTTAAGGTAATTATCGATATGTATGTTCCTATGACCGTTTTCTTAATTGTTTGGGGTTTGTTTTTGTAGGTCCTTTTCTTCTCTTGTGTTTCCCACTTAGAGAAGTTCCTTTAGCATTTGTTGTAGAGCTGGTTTGGTGGTGCTGAATTCTCTTAGCTTTTGCTTGTCTGTAAAGCTTTTGATTTCTCCATCAAATCTGAATGCGATCCTTGGCGGGTAGAGTAATCTTGGTTGTAGGTTCTTCCCTTTCATCACTTTAAGTATATCATGCCACTCCCTTCTGGCTTGTAGAGTTTCTGCTGAGAAATCAGCTGTTAACCTTATGGGAGTTCCCTTGTATGTTATTTGTCATTTTTCCCTTGCTGCTTTCAATAATTTTTCTTTGTCTTTAATTTTTGCCAATTTGATTACTATGTGTCTCGGCGTGTTTCTCCTTGGGTTTATCCTGTATGGGACTCTCTGCACTTCCTGGACTTGGGTGGCTATTTCCTTTCCCATGTTAGGGAAGTTTTCGACTATAATCTCTTCAAATATTTTCTCGGGCCCTTTCTCTCTCTCTTCTCCTTCTGGGACCCCTATAATGCGAATGTTGTTGCGTTTAATGTTGTCCCAGAGGTCTCTTAGGCTGTCTTCATTTCTTTTCATTCTTTTTTCTTTATTCTGTTCCACAGCAGTGAATTCCACCATTCTGTCTTCCAGGTTACTTATCCGTTCTTCTGCCTCAGTTATTCTGCTATTGATTCCTTCTAGTGTAGTTTTCTTTTCAGTTATTGTATTGTTCATCTCTGTTTGTTTGTTCTTTAATTCTTCTAGGTCTTTGTTAAACATTTCTTGCATCTTCTCAATCTTTGCCTCCATTCTTTTTCCAAGGTCCTGGATCATCTTCACTATCATTATTCTGAATTCTTTTTCTGGAAGGTTGCCTATCTCCACTTCATTTAGTTGTTTTTCTGGGGTTTTATCTTGTTCCTTCATCTGGTACATAGCCCCCTGCCTTTTCATCTTGTCTATCTTTCTGTGAATGTGGTTTTTGTTCCAGAGGCTGCAGGACTGTAGTTCTTCTTGCTTCTGTTGTCTGCCCTCTGGTGGATGAGGCTCTCTCGAGGGGGTTTTCTTAATAAAACATCTTTTGTTTCTTTCATTTACAAAAATAATATGTGCCTTTTATTTAGAAATTTGGGGAGGGGGGGAGAATAGAAACAGTGAAAGCCAGAAAAAGAGGACCTATATAATTCCACCTTCCAAAGCAAAATACATCCAACACACTGACGTAAATTCAGATCATTCTTTGAAAAATAAAATTCACTTCTGACTTGGTCAGCTCTTGAATACTTGAAAAGGAATTCTTTATCATTAGAAATCTACTCTAGAAGTTGAAGAGGGGTTAAAGATGAAAATGGGAAGAAAAAATTTAATTCTTTGAAACTGTTCATCTGAATTGCAAAGTTCTGACCCAAAGGCTGTTGAAATGCCCAGTCTGGTCACCAGCCCCAATGCCCACCCTCCACCCCTGCAACTGGACATAGACCACTTCCAAAAGAAGATGATAGAATTTAAAATTCAATGGTCAAATAGGCACATGAAAAGATGCTCATCATTGCTAATTATTAGAGAAATGCAAATCAAAACCACAGTGAGGTATCACCTCACACCAGTCAGAATGGCCATCATTAAAAAGTCCACAAATAACCAATGCTGGAGAGGGTGTAAAGAAAAGGGAACCCTCCTACACTGTTGGTGGGAATGTAAATTGGTGCAGTCACTACGGAGAACAGTATGGAGGTTCCTCAGAAAACTAAAAATAGACTTGCCATATGATCCTGCAATCCCACTCTTGGGCACCCAGACAAAACTATAATTCGGAAAGATACATGCACCCCTATGTTCACAGCAGCACTATTTACGATAGCCAAGACATGGAAACAACGTAAATGTGCATCGAGAAAGGAATAGATAAAGAAGATGTGGTGTGTGTGTATGTATGTATGTGTGTGTATATATATATATATATAATATATATATATATATATATATACACACACATACATACATACACACACAATGGAATACTATTCAGCCATAAATAAGAATGAAATTGTGCCATTTGCAGCAACATGGATGGACCTAGAGGTTATCATACTAAGTGAAGTAAGTCAAAAAGAGAGAGACAAATGCCATATTTTATCACTTATATGTGGAGTCTAAAATATGACACAAATGAACTTATCTACAAAACAGAAACAGACTCACATATAGAGAACAGACTTGTGGTTGCCAAGGGGGAGGGTGGGTGGGGGAGGAATGGACTGGGAGTTTGGGATTAGCAGATGCAAACTATTATATATAGAATGGATAAACAACGAGGTCCTACTGTACAGCACAGGGAACTATATTCAATATCTCATATTGAACTATAGTCAATATTCAATTATGATAAACCATAATGGAAAAGAATATGAAAAAGAATATACATATATATATAACTGAATCATTTTGCTGTACAACAGAAATTAACACAACATTGTAAATCAACTATACTTCAATAAATTTTTTAATCAAAAAAAATTTTAAAGTAAAATTCAATGGCCCATAAATGCTGACAAGGGTGGAAAATGATGAGAAACTGCAGGATGAAGAGAATACACAGAACAAGGTGGGATATGAAAGGGGGTGGTCATTCTCAACAGGGACTGACAGAGACAGCACTGAAAACACTCTTGATGCACGTCCATATACACACACTTTTATACACATATGGTCATTGTCATAATGGATCAGGGTCTCTGGGAAGCAGTCTCTGAGGTGGAAAAGAGCACACAGTAGTTTGCTCAGGTAATGCTTATGGAATTGCCACCATCTAAGGGACAGGATGGAAGCAGGATTGGACATAGGAGGAAGCTGAGCTGAAATTCTCAACAAAGGCCTCAGATGACCCTATGGGGAGCTGTGAAGCCAGGATGGTTCTTCAGAGTTGTCCCAAGATAATGTGAGAGGCCAGGCCTTTAAAGCTCGTACAGTAATCAGTCATTGGATGTGGCCGGCCCTGGGCAAAGTGATGCTCTTCAGATGAGACAACTCCTGAGCAGGCTGATGTTTGAGGGCTGTGTGTCTACAGTGCTTCCTGCAGTCCTCAAGGCAGGGGGAGGGGAGGGCAGGGGAGGGGAGGGAAGGGAAGGGAAGTGAAAAGGGGGAGAGGGGGAAGGAGAAAGGAGGGAAGGCGGGAAGAGGGGAGGGGAAGGGGAAAGGAGGGGAGGGGAAGGGGGGGGGGAAGAAGAGAAAAGAAAAGCATAGGACACTTTGAACACGCCTAGTAGGCTAATCAACAGAGCAGTATGGACAATGAGGACAGGCTCACCTTGAGACACCGTGACACTGAATTTATCAAGAATTCCCATTTTAGCTGCCACCAGAGCTACACTCCCAGATCTATGGCTGGTAAAACTCAATATTTCTAAAAATAATGGCTGAAAGAGCAGACCTTTAACCCCTTCATTTCCGCAGACATGTCAGTGCCTGAGCAGGGTTCTCAGCTCCCACACTGAGCTCACTGCGCTGTTTATCAGAGGCTTAGGGATGTCAGGCCAAGGAAGCACTTTCCATAGCAGGCCCCTTAGATGCCACCAGATGTCACACTCTCTTACTCTGCACCTGGTAAGGTGTGCACTATAATTCTCATTTTACAAATGAGCAAACAGAGGTCCAACATCTTGCCCAAGGACACCTAGGGAGCACACAGCACCAGAATTTGCACCTCATTTAGGGATCCCAACTTTGGGTTTATTCTACTATGCATGGCTGCCTGAGCCTGTTGGTATGACCATTAATTGGATCATGTTTACACCCCCATTGCCAACAGTGATACTTTTCTGTTCTCTGAGCTGCAGCCTTATTTTATTACAGTCATTACTGTCTATTACTGAGAGGTGTGACTCTCCTGTGAGTGGTGAATTGTAAGTCTGTGGTTTCCTAACAGGGAGGATCGGTCAATCTCTACAGAATGACAATGCACAGCAAGACACAGCATCTCACTTCAGCTTTAGGAAGACAAAGCTGAGCATCTTCTCTTTGAGAAAATCATTGCCCTCATCATTTGTCTAGTGTCCTAACTACAGGGAGAGAAAAGTTGCCTTAAACCCCATCTCTTTTCCTTTTTCAAGCTTTATATGTCTCATCAACCTAAAGAACAGTTCTTTCAACAGAATACTGCAGCAAAAATAAAACTCATAATAAGAAATAAGAAATTCATAATAAAACCCCACAAGAATTCCATTAACCTAGGTACCACTCACCTTACATGGCCAGACTCAGACTACATTGGGTGCAATAATAATCCACATTTTAATAAGCTCAGGAAGATACAATGTAAGTACCGGTTCTTCATCAAGTTACTTGACCAGCCTCAGCTTCAGTTTCCCCATCTGGAAAATATAAGGTGTGGGCTAGGTCATCTTTAAGAGCTCTTTCATTTCCAGCATTTCACAGTCAGGGTCCACAGACCCATATCTTGTTCTGCTTGCCATGGAAAAAAAGTAGAAAAGATGTAAAACTACCACCACAACATCACTCCCCAAAACAAGAGCAACAAGAAGCTTCCCTGGAGTGTTTGGTGCTCCATAATAGGACACAGTTAGAAAATGCTTATGTCAGACGTTTGTTTGTGTTTTTTTTTTTTTTAAATGTGCTTGTTTCACTATGCATGCAATAATAGAAACATTAGCAGACAAAGACCCAAAGCAAGCGGAAATACCACCCAGAGCTCATTGCAATGTTTAGGCTATAAATTGAAATTAAAATTACAAAAATGACACACTGGAAATTATTTTTAAAACTAAAAACATCTTTAAAAAATTGAAATGGCATTCCAATTCAGTGGTTCTGCAGGCGCCCCCCAACTTAGACTGTCTCAATTACAGCAACATCGCTGTTACCTTCTCAACTGAAATTGCACATGAGAGCTGTATAATTTACATTTGCAGTTTATAAAATAAATTAGGCAGAAAAGATTCTCATAATCTCAAACACATTCAGTTTACCAGATTCTACAAAGGTAAATGGACGAAGCATGTGATCCTTAAAGCAGCAAACAATAATACTAATGATTCATCAATATGTTCATTAGATGAAATTTAATAAATGCATAGATATTCTCTTCCAGACAATTCTCAGGCAATGGATCAGCAAAACTCTCCAAGACATGCTCCCTCCCAAACTCTGAATCCCACTGTTAATTACATGGCCTTTGATAGGAGTGCTAAGAGGAAGACTGACAGCTAAGTTGCTGGGGTTTCTGGCCTGCTATTGATATTTTTCAATGCTGTCTATTATGTTTAGGACCACATAGAACAGGTATGTGTGGATCACTGTTCCACCTTCGCCCTGTTGCTACAGGGCTCCCCAACTGGTCTCCTTGCTGCCACCCTTGCCCTGCCTCTATCTCCTCTCCACAGAGCAGCCAGAGGGATGCCTTAAAAATGTAGGTCAGTTCATGCAACTTCTCAGCTTGACTCCACTTGGAGGAGGGGCAAAGCCCTCAAGGTCCTACATGATGGGGCTCCATCTCATCTTTCTGACCTCATTTTCTATATCCTCCCCCCTTATTCATTTTGTTCCAGCTACACAGGCCACTTTGCCATTCCTGAACTTTCCAGGCAAGCTCCTACCTCAAGACTTCAGTGGTTGTGGTACTCTCTGCTCTTCCTTCATACATTCGTGCAGTGACTTCCCTCCCCTCCTTGAAGGCTTGCCTCACAGGCCCTGATCATTCTCCTTAATGCCATTACCTGCCCCTTCCCCCAGGAAATCTCACACCATATTACCCTGGGTGATGGGGTTTTTTGTCCAATAAAATGTAAAGCTTCTAATACACTATTTAATTGACTTATTTTTATGTCTGTTGTTTAACATCTGTAAGCTCCAGGAGGGCAGCAATCTTGGTTTTGTGATGCTGTATCTCTAGGGCCTAAAAAAGTACCTAGGAAGAGTAGACACAATAAATATGGGAAGGAAGGGAGGGAGGGAGGGAGGGAAGAAGGAAGGAAGGAAGGAAGGGGAATATGTATTAATAAAAAAAGCTACATTAGAATGGTAGATTTATCATTTTTTTTATTTCTAACATTTTATGCTATTATTATTATTAAATCCTATTATAATTTAACTCCAGAACATCTACATGGCAAACTATTGGCATTCTCAGATGGTATGTCTTAGAACTGCTTTTTGTTTTTCAGTGGGTTACTCAGTTTGAGTGTGTCAATGAGAATTGTAAATAAGAATCTTAAACTGTAGTAAACCTTTGCAATACTCCGTCTGATAAAAATATAAGTCAGGAAATCCTGCAAATAGTGTACACTTCCAGAGACAAGGGAGAGCGGTCCCAGGAGAGTGTGCACGGTCCCTACACGCTGCCTCCAGTCTCTGTACTCTCCACATCCTTGTTGCTCAGTCAGTGTGGGGCTGTGGGTGAGGACACTGCCATCCCTCTTTGTTCTGCCACATCAAGTCAAACACTCAATCCATCTTCCTAACCATGTTTTGCAGGCCTACTGTTCATGAACTGTTTCTTACACTTTTCTGAGTATTTCTGGACCTTATAGTCCAGTTCCCAGGGTCTAGCATCATAGACTCAATTTATGCAAATTCAAATATATGCACGTGACCAAGGAGGAGGGAGAGAAGAAGGGAGGGACAGATGGGGTAGGGAGGGAGTAGTGGGAGAGAGACCCTGGAGGAACACTGGCCATGAGTGGCTTGTTGAGAAACACCAGGTTGGTCCCCAGTGTGCTCAAAGGAGTGACACATGCAGAACTTTATGAGCAGTTCAAAGGATTGTCAAAGGCCATTTAGACACCATGCGATGCCTCTTTCATGCTCTGATTTTAGAGCATAAGCCTGGAGTTGGATTGGGCTCCATTATCTGTTTTGTTTTCCCAGGCCACCTCTGCCTCGGATTTGCACTTGGGTTTTGCACCAAACCCACCACTTCACATTAGTGTCCCATACCCACTCATTGTTACTGAGGACACGTTGTACACACACTAGCTCACCACTGGTCTGAAATGGATGAGATGTCACATACATTATAGGTGGTGAGGAAGAAGGAGGATGTGGGTGGAGGGAGGAGCACCAGCTGGGCAGCAACTGGTCAAGGAACCCTTAGTGTACTTACATTAGAAGTGCAAACACAGAAGAACTTATTCAATGAACATCTTGGAGGACCACCAACTCAGTGCCAAAGCTACTGAATGAGTAGAACTAATCAATGAAGGATAAATAAATGTGCAATCAATGACTATTGTGCTAAACAAGATGAGCTCTACAGGCTTCAAGCCAGTTCTAGTTCATTCAAATGAGTTCTAGAATGTCCAGCCAACTACAGAGACTTTGGAGATTCGACAGCATCCACCAGTTTCCTTGGAAAAGCTGCCAAGGTAGTGTCTGTGACTCCCCTGATGTCCCGGAAGAATGGCTCATATAGTCCCTCACCTATTTATTCATGTATATATTCTATTCAGTACAGAATTATAAACTCCAACCCATTCAAAACTACTTTGATGAGCTGATTTAGTCAACAATTATCAGTAGAGCAACAATTTTATGTCAAGAACTTGTGCCAGAACTTCTTCTCTGTGCACAAATCCAGGCAGTTCCTTCCACAGAGATCAACAGTCCAGTGTTGTGCACATCAAGAGATGTGAGAGTAAATTCAATGTCCATTGCACATTTTTGCATTTCTACACTATGTCTTTTTTCCCCCTAAAAAGCAGGGAAACACCCTCTTTAGAACAGAAGCATCAAGGAGCCACTACTTACATTCATAACTCCTGTTGTTTCACTATTTCTCCCTTTGTCCTTATGCATTTTTAGCTTCTATTTATAAGGACCCAAATTAAAATTTCAAGGTCAAAATGACATCTGACAGAGACATGAAAATTCTTAACTAGTTGTGTGGAGATGGTACTTATGAAATACTCAAAGGACATGTTGTATATTTTTAACTTGCTCTTAAGGTCTCTGAATTCAAATGTGAGGGCTTGTATCAGAGAACGAAGACAAATTATGTTATATGAAAGAAGAAAGGTTTTTTTTTTTTCAAGAGATGAAAGATGCTTCCCACCTCTAATGAGTCATGAATGACTCATCTACTCCTGGGAAAATCTGAAGTGGCCAGTTATTTGATTGCTTTTTCTGCTGTAAACACATCTAAGAAGTAGAGCATAAGAGATAAACAATAAAGGACGCTGCAAAATTCAAATAATGTTGTTTCTGTTACAAATGACACTACCCTGAAAATGATTTTTAGTGCAAAATATGAGCTCTCTTTCATACTGGCAATATTTAAGTGTGGCCACTGAACCAACTGATTTTGGCTGAGTGCAATTTGGGGGGAGGGGTGGTCCTTCTTATCCATTAATGGGATTCACCATAATATTGATCCAATTCAATCATTTAATAAATGAAAGCCACAAGATGACTTTCATCTTCTCTTATGTCTTGTCGGTGAGACACTATTCTACATTCATTTCTGTTTCTTTTTGTCTCCAGACCCTCTAACTATTTTGATAACTTACAAAGCTAAGAAATGTTCAATGTTGAAGAAAAACACCAGACAACTTTTTGAAATTCACTGTACCCCAAAGGCTGACGGCAAGAAAATACTTTTGGTGCGTAAGAAAGAAAAATGTATTTGGTATGACTAGCTGTTAATATGTCATCAGGGTAAATCAAAAGTATTATTCTTGGGAATCGTAATAAAAGAAGTCACTTGAGACGTGGAAAGTACAAAACTAATCACCAATAGCCTCTATCTTTGACTAGAACCTGGGGAAATTTTGAAAGTGTTCATTCATAGAGACACTTAAAGAGACATTGCCCAAATTTATCATTGTCATAAATTCCTGCTGACTAAAAAGTTTCCTTAGAGTAATTTACAATGCCCATCATAAAATAATTCATCAAAAGGAAACATTTAAATTTAATACAAAACTGTAAACTCCCAAGGACTCAGGGACAATGGTCTCAGCCAGTCTCCAGAGAAAATGGAGTGATCTATGACTCCCATGCACCTCAAGACTTGGTCTCACTTTCATCTGGCATTCCTACCTTCAGGGTTGTCACACAACTCTGGTGTGTTTGTTTCCCTTTGGGACTCCAGAAAGAGATGGGATTTTAAATAACACTCTGGTTCTTCACCATCCATCTCAGGGGAGGGGACAGGAAAGATGCTGTCATCTGGATACACTAATGGGGTGACCAAAAGAGCTAACCTGCGATTAGTAAAGCAAATACCTTGTGTCCATGTTCTAGCCTCATGGCGGAGGGAAACTATTCCACACTGGATGTTTCTGGAAGTCCCAATCACTCTATCTAGGCAGTTGGTTTCACTTTGTCTTCAGGCCAGGAAAGCTATTAGTTGGCTAATAGGTCCCTCACAAGATAAAGAAGTCTACACACTGTAGAACGGGACCATCAGCTTTCTGTCTCTCTGCTGTTCTTCCCTACAATCTCTTAACGCAGTTAATCCAATGCCTCTGTGCTCTAACCACACAATTCCCACTGCAGCTAGACCCCTCCATCTAGGCGGTCTTGCTGACACCTCTAATTCCTTTCTTTAAAGTGAAGTTCAACATCTTCCTCCAAAACTGGCTGTTCTGTCAGGGTCTCATCACCTCCCTCTTTACTGCATTTGAAACCTCCTTCAATCCTGATGTCCAAGCTTTATGCATCTGGCTTCCTGAACACCCTCATAGCCTTCTCTCCTACGTAGCCCACTGTCAACAGGTTGGTCCAGCCAGCCATCTCATTCTCCACCTCAGAGTCTCTAATCTACTTTTGGTCTTTCCCTGAAGTAAATTCTGCACAACATTGCCTAATAAACCTGCCTAAAGCACAGCCCTGCTGATGTCACTCTGACATCAGGTCTTTCAATAATGCCATATCTCCTACCAAATGCAGTCTACACTTCTTATCTAGCTTTTCCCTTCACTGTGATAACCAGCTATCTAGTATCACTTCCCACTACTTCCTTCAAGCTACATGTGGATGCATGAAATGTTTCAACAGTACACTGATGCCATTGCCCCTGCTCCTTCCTTTTCCTGGAAATATTTATCTCCACTCCTAGCTGTTGAAATCCTATCTTTCCTTCCAGGTCAAGCTAAGGTATCATATTATCCACCAAAGATTCCTTTCCCTAGTACCCCCATCAAAAAGCGGTTTTGCTTTTCCATAAAACCTTGATCATATGATACTGACTGAATTTTGATTCACTTTTTAATCTTTGTACATATACTTCTTCTCCTATATTGGTCTGTGAGCTCATAAAAGGCAGGGATTCACCTTTCCCCTGATTCAGGTTTGTATTACTCAATTAACGTTTTATTGTTGAATGGATGGATGTATGGATGGACAGAATTCATGTTCAATACATATAGAGTTGATACACAAAACCACAGAGCACAGAGGTCTCTATTATAAAACCTTCAGTCCCAGATAAACAGTACTCCCTTTCCTCTTCATACCCATGAGTCCTGGATAACTCCTGTCTAAGTTGTGATGTTGGCAGTTAAAGAAAATTGCTGAAAAAGCAGCAGGACCAAGAATAAGGAGACAGAATGGAGCATTGAGATATGACTATTTTCCATAGAAATCTGAAGACCTGGCAATCTTCAGGAGGATGTTAATCAAGGGAAAACCTAGAATGTACGGTAGACTGTAGAAATCAGCCAAGTGAAGACAAGGGAATGGAGAGAAGAGACTTACAGACATAAGAAAACAGCCTCCACATATGCTCAGAGGTTCTGAGCATGGAATGTCCAGGGAAAAGCAATAGTTGGAGCATAGTGTTCAAGGAACTTGGTGATAAGAAATAAAGCTGACGATATGGAGAGGGGCATTCATTAAATATTGGCAACTTTCTAGAAACTACTCCCTTGAACTCATACCTTTTGCCTGAGTCTGGGTTGTTTTCCCCAAAGATCAGTTATCTGGGGAACTCAGAAGGGCCAGAGCCAATGAATAGTTTGCATCAGCACGAAGTGAGGACACCAAACTGAGCCAAGGACTCAGTGAGCTCATTGGGCATTGCGGTTGGTGTTGGAATTATTCAATACAATGGTTGAAAGGTTTTACTATGATATCACAACTAGGGGTGGGGTGGAGGGAAGGTGCCAAAAGAAAGCTGGTGAAGGAATACGTATGGAGAAGCTGCCATCAGCCAATTATAATCATTAATTGCAATCTAAGCTTCACTTTTCTCATAGGAAAAAATGGAACTAGCAATAATGACAACCACATAATAGACACTGCTCAGGTGTCAGGTACAGTGCTAAGCATATGATATGAGATTTTCTCCTCACAACGACTGTATTTGGCAGGTACCATTATCCATATTTTACAGGTGAGGAAACTGAAGCGTGCAGGGATTAAGAAACTTGCCCAAGTTCATACAGGCAGTTCATGTCTGAGCTGGGCTTCAAACCCAAGCAGATTCATGCCCTAGGGCCCCATAGCATTTATTCCCCTGGGCTCTACTCCCAAGCTTACAAAAGGCAGGTCTGAGCCATCAAAAGAATTGAAAAATCAGGCTCATTGGGAAAAGAGAAATTAAAAAGCCTTTGCTCTCCAGGCCCTAGTTATACACAATCAGGAAAAAGAATCAGCTCAGAGGGCCAGCAAGTTATCCACAGCCCCAGAGCGATAGTGGATATCCCTTAGCCATCTGGGGCTAACAAACGGGAGGGATAGAGTTGTAAATAAGTCCTTGCAATGATGACACTCATTACCCCATTCTTTAATAGTAATGAGAAATCAGTGAGTTACAGCAAGACCAGCAACACACACTCTATAACCCTGCAAGTCAGAGAGCCCAGGGAGACCCTTCTGGGGCTGCAGCTCTCATGCAGCAGGCCCAGCAGCATTGGGTCAGGAGGATGGGAGAGGCTGAGGGTCAGACATCAAGGCCTCTTGGAAGAAGAGAATTTTGATGTGGTTCTTCTGGAAAGTGGCAAATGTAGCCTGGTGTAAGGGCCTCAAGGCATTGCATGGAAGGAATGAAGAGCACGGAAGGAATGACAGCAATCTCTACACAGTGGTGATGACCACAGAAACTGCAGACAGCTCCGAGCCAGGGCTGCAGCCCACCTCTCACAGACCCTCTGCATGGTGATGGACAGGAGACCAGATGCCCAGGTCTCCCTGCAAGGCAGAATTTACTGTTCCAGCTGCCGGGGGAGCTGTCAGCAAGCAGCCTTGAGCTGTCAGCCCTCTCAGGAACTGCCTCACCCAAAGTCACACATCAACGTCAGATGGAGGCAGGGGGATAAAGGCCAAGCCATTTTGGCCCAAAGCAGGACAAATCTGATGGGCTGTATGGGCTCCGGAGCTCCTGTGTCACAGCGCAGCTTTCCCTCTGCGCATCCACTTCCTCCCTCTGCCTTCCACAGGTGTTGATCCAAAGTGTGCTCCCTAATAAACACACCACATGTCAACTCTGTCTCACAGACCAATTCCAAGGGCAGCCACCCTGCCACAAGCACATGGCCTGTGTTTAACTGTATCATTGGTTTTCTCCTATTTGCCTACCTTAATTTTATTACGTCCTACACATCCCTCCGTATTAGGTAACCAGATTCAGGGATCTTCTGTGGTAAGAGAGAGACTAAAGGAGCAATAGGGTCAACAGAGAGAAGCTAAATGACCTACATGATAAAGGGATGGGAGGGAAGTGGGATAAATAAGAACAAATCCTGCACAGGCTGGGAGTTGGGGGGGGGTGGTTTCAAGGGTTGATGGATAACAATATCTGGGCAAAAGAGGACTGTATTGGTGATAAAATAGGTTTTAAGAGGAGGTACTAAAATTATGAATTGTATCCCCATTGGTGTTTTTCAAGAGGCACAAGTAAATACTGGAATCACTTTTTAATTACTCCTGAATGGTATACAGTGTGTTTAATATGTGACTCGACACAGAATATGAGATCCAGACTTTTACTGGGTATATTGATCAGGGTAATTAACACTAGCTGCATTAATAAACACCCCCAAATCTCACTGGCTTAATATAATAAAGTTTTATTTCTCACGTGCATTCTAGTCAGCTGGGGGTTGGGTGGCTCCTTTTGGCAACTCTCCTCCAAGTAGTCCATCCTGTAATGCTGCCATTGTCCCCCAATCTCTGGGTCCCTTTGCCACCCTGATAGCTTCCCATTTGTCTCCAGCCGCATCGCCTCCCACCAAATCCTTGATCTACCTTTCTCCACCTTGCTATCTCCCCTGGAAGGCTAATCTCTATGGATTACAGATCACAGGGACCCTCTTGCCTCTGGCTTCCAGTTGAGTTTGGCCAAAAGGGATCCAGGCAGGAGGTCCCAGGAGGGAGAAGGAGGGGGAGGTTTACTTTTCCAGCTTCTTCCCCTGAGTGACTTGATAAAAGGTCTCAGTTCTCTCTAGGTGGTTCTCTCTCTACACCCCTCATTGTCTCCAGGCTGTAGAACCCCCTTGCACTTGGCCCTTCCAGCCTCAGATTACTAACAGTTCTATTATCCTTTGTGACCAGGCACTGTAACATCCCTTGAGGTTTCCCTAAACCCCACCCACACCTTTATATATAGCTCTTTAATTAAACTTCCTTGGATGATGCTAATTTGAATGTATCTTTTGTTTCCTGCTGCAAACAGGACTGATACCCCCAGGAAAGAGAGCTGAGAGGCAGAGTATTCTGTGGGCCCAGGAAAGAAGAATGTGACCTGGGATTTAGTACATTGAGCATTTTCTGTCACCCCCTGCCAGTGTTTTTTCTTGTGTTTGGTTTGGGGGTTTGTTTGTTTATTTGTTTTATTTGGAAAAGCAAATACTGTTTACTTGTAGGGATGACTTTCTTAGTCGTTTCTCTATATTTTACAATATAATTTTACATGAAATTTTTATCCTGCTTTATTTACTTATTTTCATTCAGTTCAACACACTTTTTTATTTCCATTGAGACTTCCTCTTTGACTCATGTGTTATTTAGAACTACACTGTTTAGTTTCCACACGTTTGGAGATTTTCCCATTATCTTTCTGTAATTGATTTCTAGTTTGATTCCATGTGGTCAGAGGATATCCTCTGTGTGATGTCAATCCTTTTAAATTTCTTGAGGTTTGTTTTATGGCCCAGGATATGGTCCGTCTTGGTGAATGCCCCCTGGGTACTTGAAAAGCATGTGTACTCTGCTGCTGTTGGGCAGAGTGTTCCATGTCGATTAGATCCTGTTGATTGATGGTGCTGAGTTCTTCTATATCCTTGCTGATTTTCTAACTGTTCTATCAGTTGTTGAAGAGAGGGAGGTTGACGTCTTCACCTACAATTGTGGATTTGTCTATTTCGCCTTTCAGGTCTATCAATTTTTTTTTTTTGCATGTTTTGCAGCTCCATTGTTAGTTTCATACACATTCAGGACTGCTATGTCTTCTTGGTGGACAAACTTTTTATCATCACGTAAGGCCTCTCTTTGTCCCTGATCATTTTCTTTATTCTGAAGTCTCTTTTATCTGATGTTAACATAGCCACTCCTGCTCTGATTGCTTTTGATTGCTGATATATCATTCTTCCATCCTTTTACTTTTATTCTTTACTTTTCCTACCTATAATGTCACAGTTGCAGTAAGCTCTTGTTCATGCAGTTGTATCATGTTTTTTTTTTAATTCACTATCAATCTCTGCATTTTAATTGGTGCATTTAGACCATTCCAGTCAATGTATTTACTGACATGTTAAGGTTTAAGTCTGACATTTTGTTTTCTGTGTGTTCTCTCTGTTTTTCATTTCTGTTTCCTTTTCCCTGCCTTCATCTGGGTTACCCGAACATTTTTTTAGAATTTCACTTTGATTTATCTGTAGTGTTTTTGAGTGTATCCCTTTGTATAGATTTCTTAGTAGAAACCTTACTTCCATTCTGCTATTGAGCCTATCCATTGAGGTTTTTGGTTTTTGCTTTTTGTTTTTTTTAAGTTCAGTTATTGTATATTTCAGATCTGGAATGTCCATTTGGTTCTTCTTTAAAACTTCTCTTTTTTTAAAACTTTTCTGAAGCATTTTATTTCTTTGCTGAGACTTTGTATTTTTTTCACTTGTTTCAAGCATGTTCAAAATTGCCCGTTGAAGCATTTTCATGTTGGCTGCTTTAAAATCCTTGTCAGGTGATTCCATCGTCTGTGTCACCTAGGTGTTGGCATCTGACAATTGTCTTTTCTCATTCACATTGAGATTTTCCCAGTTCTTGGTATAATGGGTGATTTTTCACTTGTATGCTGGATACTTTTCTATTATATTGTGAGACTCTGGTTCTTATTTAAGTATTATTTTCTAGCATGCCTCCTCTGATTCTACACTGCCTCATTACTGCCAGGTGGGGATGGAAGTCTAAGTTCCACACTCAGCCTCCATTTAGGGGTGATGGGTGCCTCATTAATGCTGGAGGGTGGGACTCCAGGCTCACCATTAAGGCTCCCCTGGTACCACCATGGCTGGTGAGGGAAAGGCACCTCACCTCCTTACTGCTCCATCCTTGGTGAGAGTGGACATTTAGACTCTCCACTTGGCCTTTGCTAATGGGGTAAGGCAGGGGTCACAGATTTTTTTCATGGTGTTTGGATGGCCTGTCTTGCTACACTGCCCCTTTCCTGGCCTTTTGGTTAGAGAGAGAGTAGGCCTTTCTTAGGGAGTTTTTTTTTTTTTTGGTCTGCACCTATTACATTTCCAGCTTTGCTGGCTTCTCCTGAACCCAGTCCAGGATATATGAGACAAAAAGAAAACCCAAGGAACTCCATTGCCGTGTCTTAGGTCTGAAGATGCCTAGCTGGTCTGCTTTCCCCCTCCACCTTTCAGAGTCCTTTTATGTTTCTTTTATGGATAATGTTCAAAGGTTGTTTGTTTGAGTATATGTGTGTGTATGTATATATATATACACCATAGTCTGCCCTCCATATCCATGGCTCCACATCTGCAGATTCAACCAACTGGGATCATCATGTAGTACTGTAATATTTACTGGAAAAAAATCTGTGTATAAGTGGAGATGCACAGTGAAAACCCGTGTTGTTCAAGGGTCAATTGTATATATATATTCACTTTACCTCTAGGGTAATGTACCATGGATATTTTAAAACATACACACAACATTAAAAGTACGAAAAATTTTTAAATTTTAAACAAAATTCTATGGATCACCTTGTGTACCATACTGGGAACCACTGCTTGTATTCCATTTGAAAAGCAAGGAGAGAAGGGCCTCCCTCATGCAACTGGCCCTTGGATTCCACTGTGTTCCACAGACACCCCTCTGGAGCCTGTTTCTGTGATGTCCAGACATGTGTTCCTTCTGTGTGGCTCCTGTGCAGATCATGAGGAGAAGCTGCAGGTGTGACCCTCTGCCCTGCAGGGCGCCTAGGGAGGGATGGACAGGCTTAATGTACCCCCTAGTAAACAACCAGTTATGTTGATAAACAAGACCCTGAAAGGGACACTAATCAATCACAGAAGGCTTTATGTGGTGACTCTTTCTACATAATGCCCCATGGGTAGCTGTAGTTTTAAGTACTCAAAAAAAATCAGAAAATCTATTCCCAAGCTTGGGTCCTGCTGAGTTTCTGTGGCCTCCAGCAGCTCAGCCTGTTCTTCAAGGGTGGTGTCAGTGCTGCTGCAACATTTTGCATCTTTAAACGGCCTTAAGTGAAGGCAAAGGAGGCTGCCACCTATGGGGCAGGATTTCAAGTTAAAATAGAAGACTTCATGGCTTCAAATTGCTGCCTCTACTCTACTTCAAAGGCCTGAAAAACTTGCCTTCCTTCCCTCCCCTCCCTTACACACTCACTGGTATATAAGTACATACCTACATTTAGCATCTGTTTATTGAGCTTCTACTCTATATCAGACAACATCACTAAGCACAGCATTGAGAGAAACCAAACCTGACACAATCCTATTATGAGCTAGTGAGAGAGGGATTCTTCTGTTGAAGCTCTGTTGCTTTAACTTATGGATGGCAAATACACGGCACATATGCTACACCTCTCCTCATCCACAGCAGACATCACTAGTCAATCATGTCATGATGCACCACTGAGCCTGCATTTGGCCTCAGATTCCTTCTCAACACACTTTCCCCTGGAATCACTACCAATCAAAAACAGTTGGTCCACAAGATGGGATGTATTTGCCATCTCCAAAAGAAGGCTTTGTTCTCTGCTTCAGCTCTGCTCCCATTTAGATCCTTTGGATGGTTCCTGGAGAACAAAGAGCATCCATGTTCCTGAGACTCGAGGCTTATTATCTGGAAATGCTCTGATTGGTGGAAGACTTGGTGTGCACTTGATTATGCTTAATGTGAATCCTCCTCATAAACTGACATATTTTTAAATCAGGGAAGCAGAACATCTCTAATGCAGTGTTGTCCCTTCTTCTGTCAACACATTATCATGAAGTAAACTACAAACTTGAGAACAAAGTTGACATTTAATAAATGTTTTCTTTAAAAAGGAAAAACTGTCCATGTGCACATTTGCAGGCTCCCTTGGGAAAGCCTTACTTTGTCCCAGGTTCCAAGATCTCATAGATAACCCAGCAAGTGAGAAATGAGCAATTCCATGTCTCACACATGTACTTTCCCTTGGCCCTGGGCTGGCTTGTTTTGTCTATAGTTGGGCTGCAGAATGGCACAAATCACCCTAATGGCAATTCCAGCACTGCCTTCTCTGGAGAGAAGTATGTCTTTGTGGTCTGCTAATATGGAATGGAACTGCAGGAAACACAAATTTGAAGCAAAACTCTGAAATGAATTTATTTAACTCTTCTTAGGAATAAAGTCTATTCTCATTATCCACAGTATTTATGTTTTATAAAATCACCATGAATACTGTATAAGTAAATACTGAGCCACTGCTCCTAGAGGAAATATAGAGTTAGGTTCCTGCAAGCCTCTGGTCATAAATTTTAGTCAACCAATTACTTTACAAACTTGTTTTATGTGTGTTTATATTTAAAGACACCTTGTTTAATACATATTGTTGATTCATTAACATTCAGTGCATGGCCAACTTCACTATAACTCATACCTGAAGGAAGCTTATATTTTCTATATAAGGCACATCACAGCCTTCTCGCACTTAGGAAAACTAGACACTATGTCTGCACTTGTGGGCCATTTGAAGTAGCGAAATCACCAACAAAAAGCACAGAAATGTGAAAAGCAGGGCACTAAATAGACTGCAAAAGGACAATACTGTTTGCAGTATGAAAGCTGAAACAAAAAGAAAGAAAGTCCCCTTGTTCGACCTCAGCTGGAAACATGTGTAGGACACTTTACATTTTCCACCACTTTGCTCGTGTATGCAAATAACCAGAAAGTGCCACAGTATTGATATGGGGATTACAAATAAATTTCAGCAAGTAGGCAGATTCACAAATATAGCATCTGCAAATGAGGGGGATCTACTCTCATGTTACCGCATTATTCAGTTTAAGCAGCATACTGTCACATTAGGAGGTCAGGAGAATCTCCAAAGACTTTAGTATGAAGAAAACTATTTTCAAATATCTGTGCAAATCCAGAAGAAATGTAGAGTTCTGTCACTCTAACCTGCTGAGGATTTTTGTGTCTCCATAAACCACCCCACTCCCTGCTCCCAAAGTACCTCTAGGTTTATAGTACATTTGTAGCAAATGCTTACTTAGGAATTCTTTGTGGATTGTTTAAATTTTTCTTTCCCATTCTCTTTCTCTCTTTCTCCCTTTCTCCTTTCCTTCCTTCCTTCCCTTCTTTCTTTCTTTCTTTCTTTCTCTTTCTTTCTTTCAGCTGCTATTTAAGTATTCTTGTGGCACCCATTACCATTTTAATTTATTTGTTTACTTTGAATAGTTTTGCTAATTAGTAGTTAGTAAGTAGTTAAGCAGAGGCCACTGTAAGGATGAGAGAACCCCTAGCAATCAGAGTATCTAACCCTGTGTGACCTAAGTTTTAGCCTCTGCAAGACGCCTTGTCTCATCTAGCTCCATTCCCTGGAAGGGAAGCCTGAAGCTCACTGACCAGAGTGGCCTGTGAGAAAAGAGAACCAGGTCAGATAATGTAGAAGCCCCAAGGAATAGCTGGTATGGACCCCTCCATCCTTGAACGTCTCAGGCACCTGTGCCTGGGGAAAGGATTATGTTGTGTTTCACTCTGGGGACACTTCTCAGGATGGGGGCAGATGAGAGGCTGGTAGGAAGAGAATCTGTGACTGGGTTGAGTGCTGCAATAGCCCCAGCCAGAGCCCTTTCCCCTTTGTCTATCGAGTAGGTTGGGTCAAGGGAAGTCAGCACATAAAAAATGAAGCAATGTCATGCCAGGGTGTCTACTGATTAACACTTCAGGAAGGCAATTCAACTTGGAAGCTTTGTGCCAGTTGCAAATCCTGCAGGTAATGTCCAAGAATGAATTTTCCATTGGGAGGTGGAGATGGCCATGCCATTGCTCATTGAGAATATGTGTGCTTTGGCTCCCTAGTACCTCAAGATCCATCCCCTAGATGCTAAGGGCTGTGGGTATGAAGGAGAGGATGAAAGAAAGAAAGAGAGAGAGAGAGAGAAAAGAAAGAAAGAAAGAAAAAAAGAGAGAGAAAGAGAGAAAGGGAGGAAGGGAGGAAGAAAGAGAGAAAGAGAGAAAGAGAGAAAGAAAGAGAGAAAGAGAGAGAGAGGGGGAGAGAGGGAGAGGGAGAGAGGGAGAGAGAGAGAGAAGTAGAGAAGGAAAGAAGGAAAGAAAGAAAGAAAGAAGGAAAGAAAGAAAGAAAGAAGGAAAGAAGGAAGGAAGGAAGGAAGGAAGGAGGGAGGGAGGGAGGGAGGGAGGGAAGGAAAGGAAGGAAGGAAGGAAGGAAGGAAGGAAGGAAGGAAGGAAGGAAGGAAGGAAGGAAGGAAGGAAGGAAGAAAGAAAGAAAGAAAGAAAGAGGGGTTTCCCTGGTGGTGCAGTGGTTAAGAATCCACCTGCCAAGGCAGGGGACATGGGTTCGAGCCCTCGTCCAGGAAGATCCCACATGCCGCAGAGCAACTAAGCCCGTGTGCCACAACTACTGAGCCTGCTCTCTAAAGCCCATGAGCCACAACTACTGAGCCCACGTGCCTAGAGCCCATGCTCCGCAACAAGAGAAGCCACTACAATGAGAAGCCCATGCACCGCTACAAAGAGTAGCTCCCACTTGCTGCAAGTAGAGAAAGCCCACGTGCAGTAACGAAGACCCAACACTGCCAAAACTAAATAAATAAAATAAATTTATAAGAAAGAGGAAAGAAGGGAGGCAGGGAGGGAGGGAGGCGAGGGGAAGGGAGGGGAGGGAGGGAGGGGAGGAAAGGGAGGGAGGGAGGGGAGGAGAGGGAGGGAGGGGAGGGACGGGAGGGAGGGGAGGGAGGGGAGGGAGGGAGGAAGGAAACGCAAGAGAAACAGTTAGATTGAAATACTATGTGTCTAAACAATGCTACACACATAGTGGGCACTCCATTATATGTGTTTAATTAGGTTGAAAATATCTTTTGTGGGGAAAAAGAAAGAAGACAGCCCCAGTAGTTTGCTGCAGGTCGATTTTCACTGTAGGCAATGTTGCGGTGGGGTTGAAATAATGGCACCAGCGCTTTAAATTGTTTGTGCAGGTACGCGTGAGCAGATGTTTGGGAAGAAAGCCAAATGCGCAGATTATCTTCCTTTTTCTTCATCAGCCTCCATTCCTGTCCTCCTCCTCTCACACACACTGGACTTGATACATAGCATTGATGTGGTCTTCCTAGGTGAAGTATTGGGGTGCAAGAGTGTGGCAGCCCCCAAGCTGTAAGCTTAATCAGCTTTCTGCTTTCCGGAGAACTGCTTGTCTCTTTCTAGGTATGCACTCCTGACTCTGTGGTTTTGAGCGTAAAAAAGGAAATGGCTGGAGGCCAGTTTCGTTCCAGGAGCCTGCTCTGGATCTAAAGAGCCCCTGGTTGTTCCCCAGAAGAAGGATGTGCTGCCCTGAAGGGAAAGTCTGTAACTCCAAAGAATGGCCCATAAGGCATGCTGACGCATAGACAGGTGGCGACAGGATTATGTGGAAAACAAGGTTTACTGATTTATTGCCTTCTTTCTGTTCCTTAACTAACCTATATATATGATTATGCTCTTTGAATAAACTTGCCTTGCAACCATCAGTTGTCTTGGCCCTTCTGATCCCATACTGGTGCTTTTCAGTTCCTTACCCCTCACCGCCAGGAACTCCCAGCTTTCTGCAGCCAGTCTGCGGCACAAGAGAGAACAGGAGCTTTAGGCTAAGTGCCTCCTGGATATGCACTGTGGGTTTTTCTTCCTTTGTAGGAAACATTTATATCAAACTTTTCTCCATCTCCCATATTGATTTCATCTGGTTAGCAGCCTCTGCTTCCAGCTTTGCCTGATTCTCTTTTCAAGCTGCACACAGCAGGCTTTTTCCAAAGTCTAATGAAAGACTTCACCTGGCTGTTGAATGTTCTGTTTTCACTTTCTTAGTAAATCTTTTGGTAATGTAATGCCATATTTATGGATTTGAAAGTGAAAGGACCCCTAACACATCTTAAAAGTCCCTTCATGCGTAAGAGTTCTTTAGTAAATGGGCTTAACAAATGTCCGTTAATTAGATGTTCATTCTGTTTTCTTCTTGCATTTGTCATTTTATTTTTATCATATCACCAGCACACAAAGTGAGTTAGTTTAGTATTTGTGTTACTTTAAGTGTAAGTAAGTAAACATTTCCTGTACCACTGAGTTGCTGCTATTACAACTCACACACGAAATGACTAAAAGTTACTAGTTGGGAATTATGACAGAACGGCCTTGAGAACATAAACCATGTAAACAGCAACACGTGAGCTGTCCAACAATGTCAGGTGTGAGTTTACCTGTACAGACTCAGGAGAGAGATGGATTTATTTACACTGGTATGTATTCTACTCGCATTTTCATCATCTAACAATTTTCTACAAAAATAGCAATTAATCTGTAAACACCAGAATAGTTTCCAGCTGGTCTGTGATTTTTGACAGGGTATTTTACTTTATTTATTTTTTTATACAGCAGGTTCTTATTAGTTATCTATTTTATTCACATCAGTGTATACATGTCAATCCCAATCTCCCAATTCATCCCACCACCACCACGTCCCCTGCCATTTTCCCCCCTTGGTGTCCATACGTTTGTTTGAGAGGGTATTTTGTTTTCATGTTTTGTCGTGGTTGTTGTTTTCATTTCCGTTTTCATTTTTTGTTTCATTTCTGTAGATCTGTTCATAAAGTTGTAGTAGCTAAAGCTTTGCCTTTCTGGGAAAAGAAAGTAAGAACTAAGTGTGTACGTGACAACTAATGTATAGGAGAGGAGATACTTGAAGGAAGAAGCTTTAAAGAGAAAGTCAGGTGGCAGTTGTCAGGTTGTGAGAATTTCTTTTCCTATGGGCTACAGGATTTTGAATAAGTAAGTATTTCTCCCAAAATTGGGAATACGCAAAGTGTTAATAAGTTAACTTTGTATTGTATGCTCCTTTAAAAAGGAAAATACATAGTATAAAAGAGAAAAAAGCTTTTATGAAGAGTTTTATAAATGGATTTCTTACAGGATGACTTGTTCTCTAGCTGTGATCTTACCACTTCAAATAGTTGTAATTTGAATAAATTTCATAAGGGAAAGAATCAACAAAAATAATTCTTCAAGGAAAAAAAAAAAGAAGTCTGAAGTCAGGCAGTCCAGAATTGGTATGGGGACTGCCATGGTTATCAGGGATACAAACTTCTTTTATTTTATTTTACTTCTGTATTATTTTTTATTATATAAGTTTCATGTGTACAGCATTAAAATTCAACATCTGTATATACTAGAGTGATCACCACCACAAGTCTATTTATGATCCATCATCAGCCTCCTTCTGTCTTGATGCTCCATCAATCTACAGCTTTACCTCATGGTCTAATGATGGCTGCTCAAGCTCCAGCCATCATGTCCACATAGCAAGCATGCAAAGGTCAAAACTGCCTTCTCTCAGTGAAGTAATATACCATCATACAGCCTTCCCATGTGTTCTACACAATACTTTATATCCAAAACTGGCCCCATTTATCTGCAAGAGAAGCTGAGAAATATGGTCTTTCAGCTGGGCATATTGCTGCTCTGAGAGAATTCAGAGTAGGAGGGATGAATAAATATTGGGAAGTAGCTAGAAGTCTAAAAGTTTTGGCTAGGAAGGAGGAAAAATGACACTAGAGCTCCCTGTCCTCAGTGGGCTCACCGGGGAGACAGAGGTAATGAAAGAACCACACCAATAAGGTGAAATCACAGCTGGGGTGAATTAGAGGTGAGCCTATTGAAAGGGGACTTTGGAAACTGAGCTGAGATGTGACTGCAGAGCTGAGGAGTTGATGAGGGGCTGTAGGACGGAGAAGGAAGCACTTCCTAGTAGCAAAGAGAGGTGTAAATCAGGCCAGACTGGGAGGCACAGGCCAACCCTGAGGCCCTACAGGTGAAACATGCTGACTTAACTCCTTCTAGGAGACTTGGGAAGCATTTGCCAGAGTGGAGACGAAGATTCCATTACTGTATTCCCACTTTGGAAACATTCTGGCTGATGGGATGTGGGGAGGGGTCTTTTGGGGAGGTTACTGCAAAAATCCATGCAAGTGGGTGGTCACTCAGGGACTGACAGCGAAAATGAAGGAAAGCATGTAGTTTCCAAAAAGAGCGCCTGCCCTGAAGCACTCAGGGCACAAAGCAAGGGCTTTCTCTTGGGAGAACCACGCTGTGGGAAGCTTCCTTCAGGCAGGCGAAACTATCATTTTCTGATCTGTATTTCCACCTACCTAATCCTGGGCAGCCAGGCACATTTCTGAGGAAATTGGGCAGCATTTAGAGACATGGGCTCCCTGTGGTCTCTGCATCATCTACTAATGGGTCTGAGGGGGGCTTTAAGAGGGAAACCAGCCTGGGTCTACATACAGCTTGTGATTTTTCTCTTCGTGCACTTTCCTGGCCCGCCCGCTGGGTTTCTGATGTAGACCGAGAGGCTCAGCCAGGTGAGCACACAGAGACTGGCAGGGGTCTGCAGGGAGCTCTCTCTGACCAGAGGCATCTGCAGCTGGTAGGAGGTGAGGGGATGGTGAGGACTGAGATGAAGGGGTGCTCACTGTTTTACCTGCAGCAACTGCCTGGCCCAAAGCAGGCTCTCAATACATTTACTATTTGAATGAATGGATTAATCCATTAACTGTTGTGTCATCAGACTGGCGAAGTAGTAGAGGAGAAAGGAAGGGAGATTACTAGTGGAGAGGATAAGCCAGGAGGAAAGGTGGAGCCTGGAAGGAGAGGTTTTGCATAAACTCTGCCTGCAGGGCACCCCCACCAGGTAAAGAGCTGTGCCTGCAATAGCTTCCTCTTCTGGTTCACACCGCCTCTGCCTATGTAGGCCCCATCATCAGTGTCTGCGATATTCTCTCTAGCTCTCTGCTTCCCTGAAGTTCCCACTCACAATGCCTTCTCCAAGAAATCTGCCCACTCTTTCATCCCAGCTTCTCACATCCTTCCTCCAGCTCAGTCCAAGTCCAGGAAATGCATTTACCGCGATAAATCCCTTTTGGTTCAGGCTCTAGCAGCAATATCTCACCTGGGGCTCTGGAGTCAGGCAGACTTGCTGGGGTTTGGATTCCAGCTCATATGTCTACAAAACTGGAGGTAATCATAGTGCCTGGTTTATCTGGTTGTGATAACTTAATAAGAGGATCCCTGTGAAACACTCAGCACCATGCCTAACTCCTAGTTCTATTACGGTTACTGCAGACAACCATGTTGCCTGTCCCTCTCTACCCCACATTCCTTCTTAACTTCAGGGCTGGTGGCTCTTTTAGCACAACCCACAACCCTTATATTGGGCTATAAAAACAGTAAACTCATTTCATACAAACAGCCTTGCAAGAAAAGTTTCATTATTATTGCCCCCATTTTACCCGTGAATAAAATGAGGCACAGAAAGGTGAGGCAACTTGCCCAAGGGCACACAGTTTGAGCCAGAATTTAAATCCAGGTAGTTCAGCTCGAGCCCACCCAATTAACCCCAATACTCAATCCAGAAGAAATCACCATTCTTAGCTCCTCTCCATCTACAGAGATGTTGTTTTGTCAGTTCTCCACTGAAGAATCTGAAAAGCCAAGCCTCTCCCCTGCACAACCTCACGTGAGAAATCTAAAGCCCTCCCAAGATGAAATTTCAAATGTCAGTGTCCAAGACTCCAAGTCCATGGGGCAATAGCAGGGACAGATCCCAGGCTGAGAGAGAGAAGGAAATCAGGTGGGAGGGAAGATGGAGACAGGTTGCTCAGGCACGATCCAGAGCAAATCTGAGCATACTGAAAGGCAACCAGCTGGGAAAAGGAAAGAAATGTTTGCACCGTTCATTCATTCACTCATTGTTTGTTCTATTATTTAGTACAAGCATGTGAACAAGAAAATACTCTTGTTCTCACTAAGCTTACATTTGGGTGCAGGAAAAGAGCCAGCATTCAAATCAGAAAAATAGAAAATGTAGGTATTAGAGGGTATTAAAATAGGGTAGTGTGATAGATCAGAGATTCTTTACCTCAGCTGCATATTAGAATCACCTGGGCTGATTTTTTTTTTTTTAATCCAGATACCCAGGATGATCTCCAGACCAATTAAGTCAGAATCCATCGTGGGTCGGACCTGGGCAACAGTGTTTTTAAAGCCCCCAGTGTACAGCCACGTGGCAAATTCCTTGATAGCGAGGGACAGGGTGGCTGACTTGGACAGGCTGGTTGTGGAAGTCACCTCTTAGGCAGCAGCACTGAACAACGACTTGAATGTCCAAGGGGAGCAAGACATGCCAAGATCCAATGGAAGATCCTTCCTGGCATAGGGAAATGTTGGTCCCTAAGCCCTAATGCCCAGACTTCCTGTGTGTCTACAATTAGTAGCCACTAAGCTTATTTTCTCCTAGCTAATAAAGAGTGTTATCTACCAGGGTTCTGAGTGGCAAGCAACAGAAACTAGTTTTGATATGTTAAGCAGAGAAGTAATTTAGAGGAGGAAATTGGGGTTCACAATGGATGAAGCCAACTTGGGCGGATGGGAAGATGAAGGACCCAACTTGGAAAACGGGCATGAACCAAGTCAGTCTTAGAGGTCCAGGTGGCAGCAACTTTTGATAAACCAGCCTGACAAGGATTCTACCACCAGGCTACTAGCTTCTCCTGCAGCTGCCATCAAGGAATTCTATCCATTTGTCTGACCCCATTCAATCCTGACTGGCCAAGCCTTGGGCATATGTCCATCCTCTGCTTCCAGAGATTCACCCTGCTGTAGCTTCCACAGTGGGAAGCAGGATAATAATTACCACCAATACTACACAATCTGGAGAGGAATTGGGTGGGAGACACCCAGGAAATGAGAACCATCCACCACAGACAGCATCAGTGTGTCCTTCCCAGCATGTGGTGCATGGGGTGTGATTATGTCAGTATTAGCTCAATGAAAGCGAGGGTATTGCCTTTTGTTTCTCTGCCTTATAATCTTCTTACATTGCATAATATTTCTCTTTGCAAACTGCACATCTCAAGTAAAGATTTGTTGAATGAATAAGATGGTTTTCATCTGTTTTCTTGCAAACGCCATCATAGAAAAATTTAAAAAGAAAGTCTAGATTGCTTTGTGACTCCATTACTTTCTTTTCCTTCCCCCATTCACCCTCCAAGTTTATCTTTCTCAAGGTTTAAGCTAATTATGGCCCTGATGCCCTTTCCCTAAGAATCACCCCATCAGCCTTCTCTCACAGGCTGGAGTGAAGGTCACGGGATGGAAGGATTCTGCCATGGGCCCCTCCCTCCCAGTTTTCTTCCCAGCACCAAGATGCAATTGCGCCACAAAGCAATTTATCCTCTTTGTGTACAATGCCCAAATAACTTGCCTTTTGAATGGTTCTGATTAAAGGATGAAAGAATTGCATTCTAAAATTTGCAAATTCATAATATCCTTGAAAAAATGAACCTTGTGAAGTTAAAGTTCCATTTAAAAATATACTCTGAAAGACCTACAAGTTACAAGGCCGGTTTTGACAGACAGCTTTTACTGCCTTTGGCATTTCAGTAATGACCCCAGAACTGCCATTGACCTGCCAGCACACTTGGTAAAGTGACAGCCTGCTCGATTTCTTCCCCTATTAAAATGTGGTGGGAGCAGGCAGGAGGAAAGGGAGAGAGAATGGAAGGCAGGAAGGGGAAAGAGTGAGGGGAAGGAGAGAAGGAATAATGACTCCCAAAGATGTCCACATCCAAATCCTCAGAACCATGTTATGTTTCATGGCAAAACAGAATTAAGGTTGCAGATGGAATTAAAATTGCTAATCAGCTAGCTGACCTTAAAATAAGGAGAGTATCCTGGATTGTCCAGGTGGGCCCAATGTAATCACAGGGGTCCTTAAAAGTGGAGAGGGAGGCAGGAGAGAGAGTCAGAGGGGATATGACTACGGAAGCAGGGTCTGAGAGATGTGAGAAGATGGCTTTGAAGATGGAGGAAGGGGTTATGAGTCAAGGAATGGGGGTGTCTTCCAGAAGGTGGAAAAAGCAAGGAAGTGGATTCTCTCCCCTGAAGCCTCCAAAAGGAATGCTGCCCCGCTGACACCTTGATTTTAGCCCAGTGAGACCTGTATGGGGCTTCTGACCTACATAACACTAAGGTAATAAAGTGTGTTGTTTTAAGCCACCAAGTTTGTGGTCATTTGTGACAGCAGCAATAGGAAGCTAATATACAAGGCTAGGAGATGAAGGAAGGAAGCCTTTCTTGGTAACACTTGTGGGTCAGGTACTGGGCTGGAGGAACTAACATGAGCTACTTTATTGGGCATTTGCGGTGCATTCTGGACATTTGAAGTAGATTCTCTCCTACGCAACTCTGAGCTCACTTGGATGTCAAGTAAGGAATGGCCATCCCTGGGCAGAAATGTAAAGCCAAAGGTTAGGGTGGACATTTAGATGGTAAAAGGAGATCATAGATAGAAAGTGAAAAGTCTTATTTGAGAGGCAGGAGATGAGATGGAGCATGACTGGGAACCTCAAATATGGAAAACCACCCTCCTGCATCTAACCCACGTGGTGCATGAGAATTTACCATGACCTACGCACCAGGCAAGATATGGAGAGACGGTGCCAAAAGAGATGGGCACTGGCCCCATGGAAAGTCAAACTTCAAAAGATGCTAAATTCCAAGCAGGTCACAGCGAGATGCCAATCTACATCCACTGAGATGGCTATAACCAAAAAGACAGACAACAACAAGTGCTGACAAGGATGCGGAGAAACTGGAACTTTCCTACTTTTTTGATGGGATTGTAAAATGCTGCAGCCACTTTGGAAAACAGTCTACCAGTTCCTCAGAAAGGTAACACAGAGTCACCATATGACCCAGCAATTCCACTCCTAGGTATACACCCAAGAGAAATGAAAACATACGTCCACACAAAAACTTGACTATTCATAGCAGCATTATTCATAATAACCAAAAGGTAGAAACAACCCAAATGTCCATCAACCAATGAATGGATAGATAAAACCTGGTATATCCATAAAATGGAATATTATTCATCCATAAAAAGAAATGAAGTACTGACACATGCTAGAACATGGATGAACCTTTAGAACATTATACTCAGTGAAAGAAGCCAACACAAAAGGCCACACATTGTATGATTCCATTTATACAAAATGTCCAAATAGGCAAATCTATAGAGACAGAGTGTAGATGAGTTATTCCCTAGCACTGGAGTGGGGGATGAGAGTATTAGAGGGTGATAGCTAAGAGTAAGAGGTTCCTTTAGGGGGTGATGAAAATGTTCTAAAATTGTGGGGATGGTTGCACAATTCTATAAATATACAAGAAAACATTGAATTGCATACTTAAAATGGGTAAACTGTATGGTATGTGAATTATATCTCAATAAAGATGTTACCAAAAAAAAAAGCAAGCAAGCATAAAACACCTGAGCCAGGATCAAGGCTGAGCAGAGGCAAGCACAGGCTGATGGTGGATGCCACAAAGGTTTGTCTGGGGCGACTCTTGCTACCAGGGGTTGCTGACTTGAGAATCCTCATCAAGGCTGACAGCCAAATCTGCAGGGGCAGACTTGCTTCTTCCTTTATCTGAGGTATCTGACAAAGCTGAAGTCAATGGCTCAGAGGCACTCAGCTGCATGGTTCTCTTGGCGCCCCAGAATTCTGTCAGTTCTGAGACCACAGGAGGTCATTTCCTGTAGTGGCTCTAAATGGAACTTCCCAAATGGACCCTGTTGCATGGTCACCTTATGCCTCATCTACCGTAAGCTTCTCGGTCTCTCTGCTATTCAGGAGCTGGGGCTGTGAGGGCCTTGTGGAAATAGGGTCGGCCTGACAGCGCTATCAGAGAAAGGTATTCTAGTGGCCCCTTTTCTAGCCACTTTTGAAAGTTCCAATGCTTTAAGAAGAAGAAGAAAAAGGAGGAAGGGGAGAGGAGGAGGGGGCACTTGTGATCACAATGCATCTGAGGCGTCATTTTGTCATTGTCTGAGGCCACTAGTACTGGAAGCCCCTGGAGGGCAGGCCCTGTGACCACAAGTTCATTGCTCTGCCCCAGCTGTCCCAGCACCTGGCACATAGTGTGCTCTCAATAAATACTGATTGATTAAAGCAAAGGAGTAAACAGTGGCAGATAATATAAAATTCCAGTCCTTTTTTCCTCCTGCTGCCTCTAGTCTCTGTACAGAAATTTATATTTCAGCCATATGAATTATGACCCCCTCCGAGCAAAACAGGCAACAGCCAGTTGGAGTTTAAGATTACATGTTATTTTTACTTTGGTGTCCTTATGAGCACTCTGTCACAGGAAGGGCAGCTGAGAATCAGATGCACTGAGTGTCCCAGGGCTGGGGTGGAACCCACTGAACCCAGAGAAAGAGCAGGATGGCCAGTGCAAGACCTCAGTCTCTTAGCAACTGAACTTGGGAAAGAGAAAGCATCAGAAACTGGGGTGTATGTATGCTGGTACCAAGATGTCTTAGTTAGGGTTTCTCTATTTGGAGGTTTTAAAACATGTCTACAGTCCTCCCTTCAAAATGAGGGCCTAATTCTTCTCCTTTGAATGTGTGTTGTACCTAGTAACTCATTTTTAATTAATGTGGAGGAAAGGCAGGTTGTGGTCAGCTGAATAATGTCCACATCTTAATCCCTAGAACCTGTGAATGTTACCTTAAATGATAAAGGGGACTTTACAGATATGATTAAGGATCTAGAGATGGGAAGATTATCCTGGATTATCCAGATGGGCCCTAAGTAGTTGTGAGGTCCTTATAAGAGGAGGATAGAGAAGATTTGACTACTGATGAGGAAGAAGCAGATTTGATAAGGCCAGGAGTCAAGGAATGAGGACGACCTCTAGAAACTGGAAAAGTCAAGGGAATAGGGTCGCCCCTCAAGCCTCTGGAGGAAACCTTGCTTTTAGCCCAGTGCAACTGATTTTGGACTCCCAATCTACAGAACTATAAGGGAATAAATCTGTGTTGCTTTAAGCCACCAAGTTTTTGGCCATGTGCCACAGTGGCCACAGGAAAGATACATGTCATAAAAGACATTGCTGCTTCCACCTTGATCTCTTGGATTGTCCAAATGCCAGCTTCCATGTTGTGAAGATACTCAAGAAGCAATATGTTTTCAAGCCAGCGACCAGTGCGGGCAACCGAAGCTATTCCACTGGGAAACTCTGGCATTCATCGTAAAACACGCACCTCGGCATCAACCCACCTGCAGGCCGAGGCAGCTGGGGTGTACACAGCAATTCTCAACAATCATTGGGGAAGGACTGTCCCTGGCACGAGGGGTGGGGAGGATGTTAATTCCTCCAGGCTGCCAGTCTGGTGGAGTAGGTTCTGGTGACCACGAGAAGAAATGCAGGTTCTGGCAGTTGGAGGTCAGAAGGGCTTCCACTGAGAGGGAAAGGGCAAGGGGATGTGGGCAGGGTTCTGGCAGCTTCTGCTACACCAAGCGATCAAGAGTGGGGAGATGCAGCAGAAGAGGAGTGCCCAAATCAGAGTCTGTGAGCAGGACGAGCAGACGGCAAGAAACTCAAATATGGATGTACTCGACCATTACTGCATTCCAACTGTGTGCCACCAGCAGTTAATATGCAGAATCCCTAATTCTTCAACAGCAAGGGTGGGGGAGGGGGTCACACCATTTCCATTTTGAAAATGGAAACACTGAGGCTCAGAGAGTTTAAGAGGCTTGTCCAAGATCACGCTAGGCTGGTGAGCACAAATGGGAGAGCAGCTCGTTTCCGAGTGCTCTCTCCTGCGTCTCCGGCAGCTGCAAGGAAACTGTCTTTAAAGCAGTAATAGCTTGTGTCTGTCTCCCGACAGCCAGTGCCCTTTCTGACTTCATGCCCCACGCATGGCAGTGTCATGCTACATTACTTCTAAATGTCACCTGCCAACCCACCTGCCTCTAATCACGTGTGCACACTTGTGTGTGTGCAGGCGTGTGCATAAGCACACAGTCTGCTGTGTCACAGACATCACAGAGAGGCCCTTCCACACAGGAGGCCACACGTGGCACTCATCTTTCAGAGTTTAACCAGCTTACACGGAAGCAAATATTCGAAGTTTACCAAACATAAACCAAGTAAAACCTAAGTCAATCAAAAGTGACTAAACACCTCTTTAGTCCAAATACATGTTTCTAAAAGGTCACAGCTGGTGTAATTATCCATGCTAGACTTAGCACACATTCAGCTGTGTGCTTAAGACTGCCAAGAACTGGAATACATTCAGAATCCTTAAATAAGAGTCACCTTGTTTTCAGAAAATGCTTGGTTAAGTCAGGCCCAGGAGTGGGGGAGTTACTGGGGGAAGCCTATTAGAGTTTAATGACACTTTGAGAAAATGTAGAGGGAAACTTCATTGGAGAAGGAATAGAAGTACATGTCAGAGCCAATTTCTCATAATATGTGGGTTGAGCCCTTTTTCGTCAAAGAAAATAACTCCTGACAAGTACAACAACAACAACAACAAAAGAACACAATGACAAAATGAGCAGCTCGGGAAGTCAGTCAACAGGAGGAAAAAATGAATACCTAAATGCTGACTCAGCAAGTGACCTTGGGAAACTGTGACCTGGGTCAGGGGAGGAGTGAGCAGCGATCACCAGTTTTCCCCCATCCTTTGGCATTTCGATAGGCAGAGCCCCAACCCAAAGGGCATCTTGGTGAGCATGCAACTTGTGCAGAAGTGGTTCTTAACTGTGTTCTGTGGCACCCTAGGGTACTGTGCCAGAGCCTTGGGAACCGCCACAGAAAATGATGGGCAGGCAAGGGTAAGCGGTTCCCAGCTCTCCTACCTCACTTGTACCAAAACAGTTCTTCTCTTACCTGCTTTAATAGCTTAGACTTCCACCTACAATTTTGTTTCAAGACAAGGTTGTTCTATTAAATAGATACCGAATTTGAAACCCTCAGGTTTATATAATGTCTGAGGCTCATGCCTGCCCTCGTGCTAAAGAGGAATTTACACCCTCAGTCAATGTCTTTCTGGAGAAGTAAAGGCCAGGATAAGAGAACCAGGGATAAATGGAGGAGTTTAACAGGCTGGTAGTTAGATTGCAGAGCACAGAGTTTGGAAAAATGTGGAAAACAGCAAGGGAGAGAGTACTAAGGGATGTAGGAATGCGAGCACTCAGAAAGGCAGGGATTTTTGTCTGTCTTCTTCACTCACTGCTGCATCCAGTGCCTAGGAAAGTACCTGGCACACAGTAGGTGCTCAATAAACATTTGTTAGTCAGTGAGTGAATAAATGAATGAGTGAGGCACTCAGTGGAAGAGACCAATGGAGAGGCCATATACAAGGATGAGGCAATGGGGTCAGCACTCTGGGACTGGGATGGTTAAATGGAATCAGCCAGTGGGGAGGAATGGCTGGCAGCGATTTGAACTTGGAGAGACCACCGGAGGCAATGAAACAGAGACTTGGGGAAGGGGACTGTGCATTCTCTAGGACACCTGAGAATGTCTCTGTGGGTGAGAAGGGAGCTGTTGAAGGCATCGACCTTGGAACAAAAGTTTGGCCATTTTCTCCATGGCCAGAGGGAAAAATAACCAAACTCATAGGAAACGGTATGGCAGTTCCATGTTTAAAGGACCCAAGTGAGACCCAGAAAACTTTCCCCTCAGAGGTCAGCCAACTCCAGGAGAGTTAATACCTGCATAAGTGGAAATGAGATCAGGGACAGGGTACAGCCAGGACTTAGATGGAATCTGTAATGCTTTACCGTAAAAAAAAAAAAAAGAAAGGAATGAAGGAAGGAAGGGAGGGAGGGAGGAAGGAATGGGAAAGAAAGAAAGAAAGAAAGAAAGAAAGAAAGAAAGAAAGAAAGAAAGAAAGAAAGAAAGAAAGAAAGAAAGAAAGAAAGAAAGAAAGAAAGAAAGAAAGAAAGAAGAAGAAAGAAGAAGAAGGAAGGAAGGAAGGAAGGAAGGAAGGAAGGAAGGAAGGAAGGAAGGAAGGAAGGAAGGAAGGAAGGAAGGAAAGAAAGAAAGAAAGAAAGAGAAAAAAGAGAGAGAGAGAGAGGGAGGGAGGGAGAGGGAGGGAGGGAGAGGGAGGGAGGGAGAGGGAGGGAGGGAGGAAGGAAGGAAGGAAAGGAAGGGAGGAAGGAAGGAAGGAAGGAAGGAAGGAAGGAAAGAGAGATAGATCTAAAATCTCTGGAGGCAGCTCACTGTGGTGGTGAAGAGCACAGATTCCTTGAAGCCAGGCTCCCTGAGTTCAAATTTAGGGTCCTACTTGCTAGCTGTGGACCCTTGGGCAAGTGGCTTTAAACCTCTCTGGGCCTCAGTCTCTTCCTCTGTAATATGGGGACAATAAGAGTACCTCTCTCACACAGTTGTCAGAAGTAAATAAGTTATGCCATGATCACCTAGATAAGCAATAGCTATTGTTATGGATATGGCACACTGCTGACATTTGTTAAATACAGGAGATGGCACAGTGGTGTTCATTATAATTTTCTTGTGTTTCAAATAATTATAGTTAAAAAAAGCCAAAAACTTCCCCCAACCAAAGTCATATCCTTCTGGTTATATTCCCAACTCACAAGGAAATTAACCCTTTGAAACTACCAAAGAAACATATAAGAGGAGGACAGGGAAAATATATGCCAGCAGTTCTCAAATTGGGGTCCTAGGGCCAGTAGCACCAGCATCACCTGGGAATTTGTTAAGAATGCAAGCTCTCAGTTCCTGATTCCACTGAATCAGGAATCTGGATCTGAGGCTGGGCAATCTGGCACGCCCTCCAGAGGATTCTGATGCATGCTAGAGGCCATCACCCAAGAACAAATGAAGAACCATGTGGCTTGAGGTACCAAAGTGACCCATGCAGCTGAATGTCTCTGATACGTACTGATGCTGCCGCTGGCCGGGCATCTTTATCGGCATCGTTGGGGAATCTATTCTCCCTACTAACCCTATTATCTACTCACAGGGGGTAGCTGGGAGAACTAGTTTGCCCAGGAGAAACTGCAATGTCACTTTTCCCAGCCCTACCTGGTGGGGTGGACTTGGCTTGACTAAGGTGATGGGACACCTCTTGTGAATTTCTCTTAGTAGGACTATCTGACCCTAACTCCAGAATATTTCATAGTTCATTCACAGAGATCAAAATCTCTTAAATTCTCTCAGTGCCCCTGCATGCCCAATCCCCCAACCACCACCAGGGTACACTACACAGATGCCAGCAACAACCCCTGAGCCTTAAATGTTGCTTAGGGCAGTACTATTTGTCCTACCCGCCCCTACCCCGGCATTTCCAGACAGGGAATTTCCAACAGTGGTTGCTGGAAATATGAGAGAACTATCAAAATGCTCTAAAAGCATCTTTGTAAGTTGTAAAGTAGATAAAATAAAAATTATGGGATTTGTCCTACAATGGTATACAGGCTACAAATTTATCATCAGGATAGAGGTTAAAAACAAAGACAAATTGTGAGCATAGTCTTCTGGGAAAGGTTGTACAGGGTTAGGAGTAACAGAAAATGATGGTTTGGGATGATTTAGTGCCTTTACCAGTGAATACTGAGAGACGCCCAATAAATATTTGTTGAATGAATCAATAAAATGGGCTATTCACAGTACACACCTGTGTCTTCTCTCTCTCTCTCTCTCTCTCTCTCTCTCTGACACACGCACACACACACACACACACACACACACTTTAACAAGCCTCTACCAATCTATCTATGCCTGGGCATGAGGTCATGTCCTTTACTATGAAACTGGACATTTTTAGATGTCAGTCTTAGCCCTTCCAGTTGCTACAAAAATTTTAGAAAGAAGAGTACAAAAACATTATGCAAAGATAGAGGAGCCAAATCCAGAACAAATATGGAGGGAGCACAAAAATAAAGCAGTGCTCATTGAACAAAGATGAAATTCTACCTCCTTCTAATAAAATTAATGATAATGAACTTCTGATCTAGAGAACTGGGCTGCTTGTGCCCAATGAAAGGACTCAGGGGGTGGAATCGCAAATGTCAGCAGAGTTAACTACAAAGAAGGACCTTAAGTGGATCAATCAGAGTTGAACTACTAGATAGAAGGATTAAGTGGCTAATAAAAGGGATGTTCTACTGACCTCTAACACAAGAGGGAGGAGATAATGAGATAAGTAAAGCTGGTGAGGATAATAAGACTATAATTATGGCCAAGTTCAAACTACTGAATGTACATTAGAGAACCCTCTAGATAACGTGAAGAGAGAGGAATTTGGCCTCTGGAAGTTAATGCTGCCTGCAACATTTGAGATGCTCCCAGCTGCATCTCCCTCAGACCAGTGTGAAGATAAAACCATCACAATGGAAGTTTCAAACACGTTAAGGTGGTGCTGGTGGTTCAATATGCTGAAAAGGGAATGCAGAAAGAAGTGAAGCCTCATCACCAGGAGAAACTCATTGTGCTCAGAAGTCTTGCCAAGGAATTATTTTTAACAATAACTGTTGTGGCCACTGTCCATAATCTCTTAAATTCTCTGAGCTTCTGCTATGTATATGGTGGTGAGGTTGGCCCTGTACACCCTGGGATGTTTAAGAAACACACACACATACATGCAGTGAGATTCCTGGTTTGAAGATAAAATGCAACAAATTAATAAGTTGATTCTTTCTGAATGTGGGAATTCAGGGTCTGATGATAAAACAGCAAAAAATAAATTTATTAAAGGAGAAGCATTTGGTTCAGGACCAGCACACAAGTCTCCCTTTGCATCTGTTTTTTGCTGCAGAATGCTTTATATAATTGTTCACTTAATCTCTTGGGTGAAATAAATGTATGGCAGCTTTACTACACTATCGATTCAAATTCTTACTGTAATGACAGAGCTATCCAGGGAGTTGTCACTGGGTTTCTTGAGTTGTCCTGATGGCTGTTGTATGCATTATTAAGGAGCACTCTGAAAAGGAAGTCCCTCCCTGCACGTCCCGAGCCAAAATCACTGATGGCACCACTGGGTGTTAGGGACCCTGGACTCGGGCCCGGTTGTCATGACCCAAAAGGGAAACTTTCAATGGGTTTGCAACTGTGAGGTCAATGTGCCCAGTGGAGTGACCCTAAGGGACTCAGCTTCCAGGTTTTAGAACTGCAGTCCTGAAGACGTGATTGGACATCCACAAAGACAAGAAGAAATACAATTTATAGGACAGAGTTCCTGCAGGAAACAGAGGACACACTTGGGTCCAAAAAGAATTTAAGAAGGGCCTGTTTGCAGATGAGGACGGGGTTAGCAAACCAGCAAGGGATGATCAGGTATCCAAGAGTAGCATCAGCAGAAAGCCCTTACCACCTCTAGAACTGAAAGGACACAGGGAGGAAACGGTACTTCAAGAGCCTGTTGGGATATGAGCACAGAGGCCACAGGTGAAGAAATGCCCTGCTCTCTCTCCTCTTGCCCACTGACCCCTGCCACTGCCCCACCAACCCCAGTGGCTGAGCCCCAGTGGAAGCCAGAGGAAGGCCACAGAGGTCAGATTCCAGAGAGGTCAGACCGGGTGCAGAGTGGAAGAGGGCAGAGAATGGATCTAAGGGTGGAGCAAACGAGTAATAACCAGCCCCCACAGCTCAAGGGTTCAGAGTTTGAGGGCGAGGGAAGGCCTGAGGGGCCGATAGACAGGCAGGCAGGCTACAAGATCAAGTACAGCATCACACTGATGTCCCACTGACATCCGGAAGCCAATTCAAAGGACAGTGAAGACTCTTCTCATTCTGGGAGAGAGAAGCAGTCAGGAGTCTGGGATTTACAGTTGTGCAGACCTGGGATGGAGTCCTGGTTCAGCCTTGCTCTGGCCGTGTAACCTTGGGCAAGCTATTTAACTTCCCATGGCTCAGTTTGCACTTCTGGAAAAGGAGCATCATACAGGATTATTTGAAATTGAATAACGCTTATAAAGAACTTAGCCCATTTCCTGACTTATAATAAATGTGCCAAGATGGTTGTTACTTATACAAATTAGGAAATCAGTATCCCACTGAAGCTACTTTAGAGGAAAGGGGGGAGGGTCATTATGAGGACGAGGAAGGTCCAGGAGAACTCAAGGGCAGGGGCACGGACTCTCTTCAGAAAGAGACCCCAGGCAGGACCCCAGGTGGTATCTGCTCCCCGTCTCCTGGTTGTACTTCTTTCTGTGCGTCTTCATCCTCCTCCCTCTCCGAGCACTTGCTGTCTCTGTTTTACTGTCCACACCGTGGACTGTGGCCACCCAGTAAGGTTCCTGAATATTGTCCAGTCATAATAATTTCCAGTCACCCAACCCCACTCTCTGGCTGCTCCTCAGCCCTAGCGCTGAAGTCCTGGGAGAGAGATTCGACTGGGCTGACTCAGGTGAGGAGTCCACTCAGGTCTGGTCACCCTCAGCCTGCTGGTTCTCTTCAGGTGGCCCCTGCAGATTCACTCCCAGCCCCTGTTTGCCTGTCCCCTGCCCTGGGAGGACTGCATCAAAGTTCTTCCTTGACTTTGGCTTCTGCTTGAGTGTGGTCAGTGGGGAGCCCCAGCAGAACAATGGAGGAAAGGAGAGGATGAGGCTGGGACCCCCTCCCTGCAGGGTCAGCTGGGGCGGGCTATGTACCTACACGGAAGCCACAGCTTCACTCAAGGAGACCCTCTCGGCAGGATGCTTAGGTTCCAGTAACCATTCCCTCTTCCTGCCCCTTCAGGACCAGAGGTTTTAACAGCCTGGCTATTGCTAAACCTTGAGCACAGGCACTGTCCCTCACGGTCTCCCTACACCCCGCTGACCACACATTTTTAAATGGCCCCTTTGTTGGACACTCCTTGAATTAATTTGAATATGCTGTCTGTATCCTGCTGGGATCCTGACCAACACACAAGGCCAGGGAATGGAGATAAAGACTCTTAATAAATGAGGCTCCTAGGCCCTACACCCACTGGAGGTCGGGGGGTTATTGAAGGTAAAAAGCTCAAGGTGTTTCCTATGTTGTTAATGTTGCTGTCATTTTTATTATTACTAGTATTATAAACATCATTAATTGCTTAGAACTTCTACCCATTCTCAAAGACCGGATATTGGATTGGAGTCAGCCTCTATTTCCCACACAACTCAAATACAAAAGGCCTCCAAGAATACAGCCACATGCATCCTTAAGGCTTGTACACTGTACTTCTCCTAGCTTCTTACATGAGCCTCCACAGTCCTTAACCTGAATTTTTTGCCTTTGAAAGAAAGTTATACTTTGAAAAGCCTTGGTGATCCCCAGTTTCTTGGGCCAAGTGGTGATACTGGCAGAGCTCTGGAGGACCCAGGGCTGACCCAGCTGCCCAGAGAACACAAATTTATATGCAAGATGACAACTCTGATCACTGGCAAGAGAGGGGATACAGCTCTCCCCTTTAAAGCAGGGCTCTCAGAATTACTGTCAAACCATGAAAAAGCTCAAAGCCTCAACCTCAAAGACTCTTCCATTCTAGCTGATCACACACCCCTCTCTCTGCTCTCATTTCCACCTAGAAAATATACTCTTTTGTCGGTGATTAAATAAACCCACTAACCTGCTTCCAACATTAGGAAGAGGTTACTCCTATTTAACTGTTTACAATGCACCAGAAATCGCTGAGGGCACTGGGTACAAAATGCATGCTCTCCTTCCACTCTGAGATTACATGCCTGCTATAAGAGGTAGAATGACCCCCAGTACTGGGGTTAAACATGCACATTCTTGATGACAAAATATATCGTTCCACATAGCAGAGGTCATTTTGTAAAATTAAAAGCAAACATCGAGTGGAATCATTTTTCCTGCCCAGGATGAGCCTTATAAGATGAAAATGAAAAGTGGAGAAAATAAGGATTCATTTACTAAGCCAGTCATCTGATTTTTTTCTAGCTTGTTTAAACATTTGTGAGTCCAGCATGGAGTCCCACTCTCCAAGCTCAACGTTTCCATCCAGTTGATCCTGCAAGAGAGTTAGCAACGTGACCTGTTGCCATGGAAACAATGGTGAGGTCACATGCCCAGCACAGTGACTTTTTGGTGACTTTAGGAGAGTTAGAGCTAGTTGAAAAATCTAATTCTGTCATTTAACAGCTGTGTGACCTTGGGCACATTAGTGTAACTCTCTGAGCCTCAGTTTCCTTACCTGAAAATTGGGAATAATGGTAACGGCTCTCTCTAAGAGTTCTTATAAGAATCAAATGAGATCAACTGGGTAAAGTACTTGGTATGATTTTTGGCACTATATGTGCTCAGGAAATGTTATCTGCTCGTTGCTATTATAATTAGGAAGTTAAACCATGTTTTCATTCATTCATTCATAATCTAATTCATTTATTTCACAAATAATCATTGAGCTTTACTATGTTGCAGACGCTGATCTAGATGGTAAAGATAAAATAAGGAACAAAATCGACAGAGTTCTGCCTTCACAGAGCTTATATTCTAGTGAGGGAGAAAGACAGTTAACAATAAACCATATATACATGAAATATTCTATCCGGTAGTGGTACATGCTATGAAGAAGCTTGCAGCAGGATAAGAGGAGAAAGGGGGCCGGTTGAGGGACAAGGGGAGCTATTTCAGATAGCATCCTCTCTGAGGAGACATTTCAGGAGAGACCAGAAAGCCCCATGACAGGACAAGCCTGTGGATGTGTGGGAAAGAGCAAGGGCAGGAGATGAGCGGAATAGAAAGTAGGTTAGGGAGACAGGGGCACAGAGAGAAAGGGAGAACACTCATGTGTCTAATGTTAGGAAGCAAGGACACTTGTGCATCTCAGACTTGTGAATGAGTGAGATAATGGAGGTTGTCAGAGCAGTAACAGGAAACAATACAGCATGGCGATAAAGACAGAAAGCCCCGGAGATTCCTGCTGTCTGTAAGAGAGTCTCAACTCTGCCACTGTCAGCTCTCAGTGTGGTCTCCCAATCAGCAGTAGCAGCATCACTTGAGATCTTATTAGAAATGCAGAATCTCAGTCCACACCCTAGCCCTACATTTCAACCCAGATGATTCATAAACTCGCTAAAGTCTGAGAAGCACTAGCCTAGGACTTTTCACTTAAACTCTCTGGCTCTTAGAAACACCGTCTTCAAAATGGATATCATAAACATAATTCCCTCATAATATGGTTATTGTGAATTTTAAATAAGCTTGTAACAATAGAGTGCGCAGCCCAGTGCTTGAGACGTTGTGATTGCTCAATGAATCGTAGCTTTTGCATTTAATCCTTGGTAGGTTAACACACCAGAGGGCTAGGTCCTGAAGGTCTGAATTAAAGAGGATGAAATCCCTGTATCCTTCATGAAGCCCTGTAAGAACCCAGGATGCTAAGGGAGTGTTCCCTTTGGATTCCTGGGAACTGTCACTGTTGCTTGTTGACTGCTTTGACCTCTACTTGGAACCTGTACAGAGGGAATGGTGACCAATTCTGCTGCACCTTCCCTGAGACTGCTGGCTCCAGAAAGACCCACCCCCTTGATTATACAATGAAGGTCATCTTCACTTGTGAAGAGAGCACTAGAGCTTTATATCAGCAGTGCCTGCAGGAGGAGTCAGGTTTCTTTTAATGAAGGTGGTCTGCCGGGACCCACCCATGCTGCTTGATGCGGCTCCCCTGTGATTCATAGCTTTCACCAATGGTTTTCCTCCATGGGAAATTAGCTGGCTCTGGAGAGGCTCAAACCTGAATATTGGCCTGGATACCACAATATTTCCAAGTGCAAAAGAGTGTTTCTCTAGCCAAGATGGCAGCTGTCAACCACCTCATTCCCAGATGTGTTACTATAAATCTCAAAACTACAAGTGTGTAGAAAAGCAAAATATGTTACAAAATATGAGCTTGTAACTTTCAATTAAGCACCACTGACAACATAATAGAGTAGCTAAGCAGTCGACTCCGCAGACGGACTTTGATTCCCCAACCCAACTCAACTCTCTAAGCTCCTTAAAGTTCAGTCTCCTCATCTGAACCTGGGGGGGTGACAAAAGGACCCACTTCACAGGGGTGTTGTAAGAACTAATAAGATAACACTTATAAAGAAACTTTGAATGTCCTGAAAGACACTCAACATTCTGGAAATTTGAGCAGTCACCATGATTGTTATTATTGTCTGTG
Source organism: Eubalaena glacialis (assembly GCF_028564815.1). Lineage (NCBI taxonomy): Eukaryota > Metazoa > Chordata > Mammalia > Artiodactyla > Balaenidae > Eubalaena > Eubalaena glacialis. Next base: position 6,396,149 of record NC_083733.1, read on the forward strand.
ATCGCTGAATCAAAGAGGAAACTCTCAGATAGATGGGGCCCATTCTTCAGCTATGAGAATATGAAGAGCAATGTTCTCCTGCCAATAGGGATTTAAAAAGTGATAAAATTGAACTGGGATGATCACAATGAGAATGAAGGGAAGCAAACATTCAGGAGATATTTCTGAAATAGGGGCAGTAGGACTTTGTGACCTCTTGTGTGCAGGGGGTAATGAGAAAGAGAGTCAAGATTTCTAGTCTACATTCTTACATGTTCCTACATTCCATGGGGAACATAGGGAAAGGTTCATGAAAAAGGACAATGAGTTTAAAGGCAGTCTGCAAACTTTGTGGGGGTACATGCTCTGAACAAGAAATGTATAGCTGTTCAGAATGCAGAGTTAAATAAACATAAGAAAATGTGCCAAAATCACTTGTCAGGAGGGAAATGCAAAGTGCAACCACAGTGAGGTACCAGAAAGGCTAAATTTAAAAGGACTAACAATATCGAGAGTTGGTAAAGATGTGGAGGAACTGGAACTCTCATTCACTGCAGATGGCAGTGTAAATGGATATGACCACTTTGGGGAAATGTTTGGTCGTATTTATTAAAGCTAAAATATCTTAGCAGTTCCACTCCTGGACATGTACACAGCCAAAATGAATACATACTCCACAAACATACAGGCATGAAAATGTTCCAAGTGGTATTATTCATAATTGACAAAAACTGGAAACAAGCTAAATGTACTAAATGTAGAATGAATAAATTGCAATGTGTTCATACCATGAAATAATGCACAACAATGAAAAAGAATAAGCTACTGAATATCATAGCCAAAATATTGACTGAAAATATCCAGATACCAAAAAAAGCACTGAATGATGATATTTATGTAAAGTGCAAGAACAGGCAAAACTAATCTATGAGATTATGAGAGTCAAAACGGTGGTTCCATTTAGGGGGTATTATCTGTGAGAGAGCACAAGAAAGCCAGCCCTCTGGGGTGGTGGACATGTCTGTATCTTGATCAGAGTGGTGGTTACCTGGATGTAAACATATGCCAAAAACAAAAAAAAAATCATTGTGCTGTACATTTTAAATATATGCAATTTATTTTATGAAGGTTATACCTCAATTAAAAAAGTAAATTTAATAACACAGGGCTAAATATTTGAGCAGCTCTTGAAAACAATAACATAAGAAGACTTGGCAATTCTGGAATGCAGTGGAACCACAAGGCTGAAGTGATTATTTAGCAATCGAAATAAGTTTTTGGCTCTAACAGGCCTATCAAACACTGTTTAAGGTCATTCTTGGAATGAATAGTTGTTTTGGTGTTTGTCAAGCATGGTCCCTGTGGAATCTGTAATAAGCCTCCAGAAGGAGGTAGATGAAGAAGGCTGTGTCTCATAAGCTCTCTCTGTCCTTATGAACCTGCAAGGAGCGTGGAAGAGCTGAGCACATATAACATGGCTGCCACTAGAGGGCACCACTGGGAGCCTCTGCCAGGACCAGCCCAGGAGCTGTGGCTCCCACTGGCTCCAAAGAGATAACCTTTGTACCACCCATCTCAATAGTGACCCACGAGTTTATAGTTCCCAAAACAGCAGCAGATGGTGTCTCAGCCTGAGGTGGGACAATGGTGTGAATTCTTCTGGGATGGCTTTGGTTGAGCTTCTTCCTTTCCTGGGTCTCACCTTTTAATTTTGCAAAAAGAAAAAAAAAAAAAAGCACAGCTCCTTCTAATCCTATAAATACCAAGATTCCATGATGCTGTAGCTGAGGAGCTCCTCTATTAGCTATCTGTTTATCTGATAAATACTATATGAGCACCTATGTATATTGGGGACACAACAGCAAACAAGACAGAAATGGCTCCTATCCATATAGAACTTACATTCTAATGAGGGAGACAGACAGGATGTGTTCAGATTGTAGTTAGTGATATGAAGAAAATGATTAGGTCTGATGTGGGGAGGTGACAATTTTAGTTAGGGTGCTCAGAGACTGCCTCTCCAAGGAGGTGGAATTTAAATTGAGGCTTCAACAATGTGAAGAAAGTGGCCATCCCAACAGCCTTGGGGAGAGCCTGGAGCAGGGAGAACAAGTGCCAAGACCAGGTAGGAAGAGCTATGCTTCCCTGCCACCCAGCAGGAGCCATCTGGGGGGGTACGGCGGTTAGAAGTGCCTGGCCCAGCTCTCTGCACATTTTACTTGGTAACAAGAGGTACCAAGGTGCTCTGGCTTTCCATCTGTCCTATCACAGGGAGGAAATGGCAATTTTCCACCAGCAAACCCCAGTATTTGGGAACTAAACAACCCAGGAGTTAGAACTCAGCAATGGGAGCAGGGAAACCTACTGGATTTAGAAATGCATTTGCTCAGAAAAGTAGTATATACACCTAGAGACAGTTCCAATGGGAAATAAACAATGAAATAGCAATTATGTGTTGGGTTCCCAGGTGGAATTACTCCTATGGAAGCAGAAAGGACTCTCAGCCCTGGTTCGTGCCCCCTTCCCCAAGCTCCCTTAGCACCACAGGTTTACACCACCTCTTAGTAATTATCACATTCGATTGCTATTATTGGTTTACATGTCACTCTCTCCTCATTAGGGTATAAGCTGTTAGGGGCAGAGACCACGTTGAGCTCGTCTTGCTGAGTGCAGCTCCAAGTTCATTAGCTGGTGCTCTATACACACTCAGCAAATGTTGGAGAAATGAATGCATGCACACATGTGTGAGTTAATGGATCAACTCAATTCAGCTGATACTTACTGAGTACCTACTACATGCAGGTATTCCTCCAAATGCTGAGGATACAGCAGTAAGCAGAACAGAAAGAAAAAAATATTCCTGACCTCGTGAGCTTTGCCTCATAGTGGGGGATATGGGGCAGACAGACAATAAAATCAATAAGTGAGGAGGCTGGGGTGGCTGCTGGGGAAGGAGCGAGGGTGAGAGTAGCAGGTGAGAAGCCAGAGAGTTAACAGAGGGCCCCAGGGTGCAAGACCAACAGGGCTTGTTAGGACTTGGCCCTGACTCTGAGAGAGATAAAAAGCCACCAGATAGCTCTGAACAAAGGATGATATGATCTGCCTTATATTTTTTAATGATCAGGAAAAATTAACTTAGTATTAGAACTGAGGGCTAAAGCACCCATTCTGTCCCATAAGCACCAAAAGAGAGGCGCTCTGACAGGCACAGGAATAAAAGAAACACATCTGAGGCTCTCTCTGTGAGCCATGCAGAGAAAAAGCAGTCTGAACGGGACCCTGAAGGGACAGGCTTCAGAGCTTACCTGCCACGGCGCCAGCAACATCATCTGTCTCCTCACTCATTTTTTCCCAATTTTATTGAGATATATTTGACATATAACATTGTATTAGTTTCAGATGTACAGCACAACGATTTGATATATGTGTATGTTGTGAAGTGATCACCTCAATAAGCTTAGTTAATATCCATCACCTCAGAGTTACAATTTTTTTTCTTGTGATGGAAAGTCTTAAGATCTACTCTCTCAGCAACTTTCAAATATACAACACAGTGTTGTCACACTGTAGTCACTCATTTTGAGAGGTAAATGCCCAGGGCGAAGAGTGGCCGCCTAGAAGGTGAGCATTGCCCAATCTTAGCCTCAGTCTGAGGGTCACTTCAGAGGCAGGAGCTGTCTGTCAGGGTTTCCAGGAGTGTGCAGAGACCAACAGGGCAGATGGAGCTTGTCTGGGGTGTGGAGCCTACTCTGCAAAATCCCTTTTCAGCAGCCACATAGGAGCCAGGGGCCAGGGGTACCATCACCTCACATGTGTCCAAAGGGATCACTCAGCACGGCCACTTCTTTCTCCTGTCCACCAAGAAGGGGGTCCTTCCTCCTTAGGGCCATACACTGAAACAGAAACCCTAAGGACCCCCTCACCCCTTTGTTAGCCGTCTCTTGACTTCTTGCCGCACCTTCTTCATCAGTCTCAACAAGTCCCTGGACTTACGCCATAACTGCTGTCTGTGATTTGCGGTTTTTTAACTGTCTCTGATGGTCAGAGAGAAACCCCCATTTCCATCTCTGGTTTTTCTTAGAGCCAGCAAGAGTCCACATCCCAGTGCATCTGCCTCCAATCCTGTCCTAGGCACCTACTGTGTGTGCCTACCCGGCTGGACTTTCCTTTGGGAAGCACCCTCCACCTCGCAAGTCCCTGAGGTTCCAGTGGGGCTGCTGTTCCCCTCCTGTGGTCAGTGACCTAGGACTGGCCAATCAGAATCATGGTGACAGATTCTGGTACAAGCCAGGCCACTGATGGCCACCCTTTGCTGATACTATTTGGAAAGGGTGCTCTTTGCTCTGCCAGAATTGCTAAAGTGACGAAATGGAAGCCTGTAGCTACTGATGGGCCCCGACTCAGGGAAAGTCTGCCTGTGAGTAAGGCCAACACAGAGGAAAATAGAGCTAGGGTATGAAGAGGGACAGCTTCATGGCCAGTTCATCAGAGCACCTGCAACCAGCCAAGCCTGAAGGTGATGCTACCCTGGACCCTTTAGCTACAGGAGTTGTATGAGTTTCCTATGGCTGCTGTATCAAATTACCACAAACTTGCTGACTTAACACACATTTATTCTTACAGTTCTGGAGGTCAGAAGTCTAAAATCAAGGTGTTAGCAGGGCTGTATTACTAATGGAGGCTTCAGGGGAGATTCTGTTTCCCTGCCTGTTCTAGTTCCTTGACTCGTGGCCCCTTCCTCACATTACTCCACCCTTTTTCTTCCATCCTCACATCTACTTCTGTACTCAAATCTTCATCTTTCCTTTATACAGACCCTTGTGATTACATTGGCCCCCCAGATAATCTCCTCATCACAAGAACCTTAATTTAATCTACACTGCAAAGCCCCCTTTGCCATTTAAGGTAACATATTCATGGGTTCTGGGGATTAGGATGTGGACACCTTTGGGTGCCATTATTCAGCCGACCACAGGAGTCAATGAATTCTTTGTTTGAGACAGTTTAGGCTGGGAATCTGTCACTTACAATGGAAGGAGTCCATGTACACATTCCTAAATCTACAACATCATCTTACTCCTGGGGAACACACAAACCCTAGTATTCAGTTTATCCAAAGTTCTAATTTCTTTTTATCCCTTCAGTGTTTTTTAATTTCAGCTGACAGTACAGAGTAGAGGTTAGGAAGGCAGATTTTGGATTCAGACAGCTTGGGTCTACATCCTGCCCCTTCCACTTACGAGTTAAGCTTTTTAAGCTACAATCCTCTTGATCTGTCAAATGGAGGTAATAAAAGCACCTACTTGAGACAAGGATAGTAAAAATTAAAAGAGATAATGAATGTACAGCGCTCACAGTACAAGGCCAGTGTTCGATAAACAATGCCGAGATGCATTCCTTCCATCTGGCATTACACTAATTTTACATACAATGTGTCTCAATTAATTGCTACATTTTTATTTAGCTCTTTTAGAAATAGCTCTAGACTCAGAGAATGAACCTCAGTGAATCTTCACACCATCTTCATTTTAAAGGTGTTGTCAAGCACTTCCACAGAACAAACAATTGAATCAAATTTTTGTGAGTTGCCCATGCCTCCCCTCCTTATCCTCTCCCTTTACTGCTAACATCATTCTGCTTCCAGAGTAACCCTCTCCTATCTGTGAGGTCTCTATTTTTCAGTCACTCTAGGCAGAGTCTCCTTCATATCTATGTAATTTTGCTCTTTTCTCCAGCTTACCTAATAACCACTTTTTCATATTATAGAAAATGTGATTGCTCCTCCCTTCTGCCAAATTCCACTCACCACTTAATGCTCTGGGGTTTAACTGCAGAAACGATTTCGGCCTCACACTCCCTGAGTATCCCATTCGTCATGGGATGCTGCCTGGGTGGAGTCATGAGGTGTTCTGGTGGTCCACGCCTCAACAACATAACAGGGAACAACAGTCAGTGACCTTACTGAGTGGTTCAAGTTTACTGAACTTGGGCTGGCAAGAGGCAGTCATTTGTGACAAGTGACAGTTATGCTGTACAGCTGATGGAGGCGGATATTTTCCTGTATTTTATACCCCAGATGCAGGCTAACTGGAAGAAACACGACAGGGAGTTCCTAGAGAAGGTCAATTAATACTGAACTTTTACTTGGACACCTGCACATCACAGAATCCAACCTACCCACTCTCTCCTCTCCTCAACCCTCACCACAAAGAAATTCTTTGACATTTATCCCTACACATTTAAGAATTTTTTTTTAATTCTTTTATACAATTAATCAAAATATACTTGTAGAAGACATCTTTATTTCTACCCAAACAGCTAGTAAACCCTGTATGAATGAGGTAGAGAGCAGAAATCTCTTCATCTCACAGAAGGCATCAGGTCCTATCTCAGCTTCAGGTTGGTCTAAACTACCATGGTAGTTCCTTTCCTCTTGCCAGCAATTGGCCTAGGTGTAGGCACGTAACCAAGCTCTGACCAATGAAACATGAGAAGTCTACTGAGAAGCTTCTCTTTGCTGATAAAACAATAGAGAGAGCCTCAGGTAGAGAAAGTCTTTTTGTTTCCCTGACTTCCTGCTTGGAATGGAGGGCTTGATGCTTGGAGCAGTGTCAAGCCTTTTCCCCTGTGAAGTAAAGGCCAAAAATAATCTTAGAGACACAACTCCGACTCTGACCTCATTGAGCTGCTAAAACAACTTCTTGTTATGTGATATATTTAAATTACCTTTATCATTTAAGCCACTATTAGTTAGGCATTTTGTTGCTTGCAACTGAATGCATTGTAAATGATATACCATTTAACTCTGTTTTCTAGGTGGACCATTAAGGAAAACTTAACCCTCCCCATGTCTGCCTTTAAAACTATGTGTTTACATACGGTGGCAGCATCAGTCATCTTACTGAACAACTTTTTAAATGAAGTCAAGTGTTAAGAAGTCCCCCAGGGCTTCCCTGGTGGTGCAGTGGCTAAGAATCTGCTGCTAAAGCAGGGGACATGGGTTCGAGCCCTGGTCCGGGAAGAGCCCACCATGCCGCGGAGCAACTAACCGTGTGTCACAACTGCTGAGCCTGCGCTCTACAGCCTGGGAGCCACAACTACTGAGCCCACATGCCACAACTACTGAAGCCTGTACGCCTAGAGCCCATGCTCCACAGCAAGAGAAGCCAACGCAACGAGAAGCCTGCACACCACAACGAAGACCCAACGTAGCCAAAAACAAAAAACAAAAGTCCCCCAATGGTAGTTATATATCTTTGGATGCTCAATTCCCATTGAGTTGACTGAACAAGGCCTTTACCTCCCCTATGCAGTGTACTGAGTGCATTGCTGGGTTCTTATCACCCAAATATTACAGTACTTGATTGATTATCTCCCTCCCTTTCCCCTATCTTGGCCATGCAGTGAAGTGTCTTGACCACAGCTTGCTAGCTATGTAGAAATAAACAGAAGGTAAAAAAACAAAACCAAAAACCTAAAATTCCCAGCTGTGAAGTAAGAGGAAAGCCCCAGCATGGAGCTGATTTCAAGAGAAAATGAAAGGAATAGAATCAGAAGCCATATTTCCCATGGACATTGCTAATTAAAAATGGTGGCTTAATCACACAGTCTCCAGTTTAGATTGTAACTACCACATGACTTTTTTTACTGTGGCCTTGCATCTGATAAGGAAATTAGAAATCCGAATATAATGTTGTCAAGGGACAAATTAAAAATATTATTTGGGGGTCATTGGGTTGGGGGAAGTAGTTGACATAAGGCCTAAACATTTTACAACTTCCCTAAGGCACATCTACGAAAAGTGTTAACATGCCTGATGATACGTAAGACTAAGACCTAAAGCACTTAAATGAGCATGAGCTCACAAGCAGGGGAGTCTGGTGGAACTGCAGCTGGAAATCAGATGTTCCATACTGAGGAAACTTCAAGAAACACAGCCACAGACTCCCAAATGCAGATGCGGGTCAACCACTGCATCTGCCATGAAACAGGCCATGATACAGCAGAAACTAACACACCACTGTAAAGCAATTATACTCCAATAAAGATGTTTAAAAAAAAAAAAAAAGAAACAGGCCAGTAGTTTACGTTTCAAAAGGCCTCATGAAGTGAAATTCATTCCCTTGGTGAATCTACTGGCTTCCAAGGGCTGACCCCTCAGTCTTAGAGGCTCAGAAAACTGACTTTTCTAGCACAGAAAAATCAGTTCCTTCTTCAAATGTGGAACTGTATTACTAAAGCTCATGAGACTTGTTATAAAGCTGGAATGTCAACTTATTAATGCAAAGTGATAAATGACTGGCATGGGAACTTTTAAAAGTTCTCCCAATTAATCCAGCCTCTTTGTAGAGCTCAACTTATAAGGGGGCCAAATCAATTTTATCTTGAAATATAATGGATTCAAAAGGCACTGGATTTGTAGGAGCATCACAAGAGATAACCTGATCCAGGCAATGCACCTTGACAATAGACCAAAGTCAACTAACTTTACTTCCTTCAACCATCTCCACAAGGGATGCCCTTGCCAATGGGAACAGAATTCTTCATGTTGGTTGGCAGTGCCACTTTTCCCTGGATGTCCACTGCTAAAAATTGCCTCCAAGATTGTCTTTTCCTTTCTCTCTGCTTTTGTGAACATATTAAAATCCTTTTTGAGCAACACGTTTTTCATTAGATATGTTTATTCATTCTACCAGATTGCTGAGATGTCTTGTAGCCTAGAAGCCATTTCTACTTTTCCAATTGTTAAGACCCATTATGCATTGTTTTTAGGGCTTAAATCTCAGAATGTAATCCTGTTACCCTCTTTACCAGGCTCTTGGCTAATGTTCCACAAAAGCTTCCAAGTGGTTTCTATAAACTTCTCATTAGACCTTGAGTTCCACATTGGATCAGTAACATATGACCAACATGATTCTATTTCTACCTGTTCATTCACTCATGCCTTTCTTCCTTGCTTCACTCATTCATTTATTCAATATATACTCATTGGGTAGCTGCTAGATATCAGGTATTGTTCTAGGCACTAGGCATACAGCAGGAGACAAAACAAAAACTCTTATCTTCATGGAGTTTCTGTTCTATTAGGAGGAGACAGACAGTACACAAATACTTGTGATATGTGAAATGGTGAGGAGCAGTATGGAGAAAAATAAAGTAGGGAAATATATAGAGATTTTTGAGGGTAGAGTATGCAGTTTCTAAAATGTGGTATTGGAAACCCTCATTAAAAAGATAACAAGCCATGAGGAAATCTAAGGAAAGAGAGTTCCAGACAAAGGGAGCGGTGTGTGCAGCTGGAGCAGGGTGGGCCAAGGGAGAGAAGCAGGAGGTGAGGTCAGAGAGCTAATGCTGAGCCTGGGTCAAGTAGAACCCACACCTGCGTCTATCCACTACCAGATACATGGATGAAATTAAAACATACCATTGATGGAAATGTTCTCATTCCTCTGGTCCACGTAAACAGGTGGGCTCTAGATCTTCAAATATTGTATTAGACAAACTAAAGGTACAAGCTGTCCCCATGTTCATTCAACCAATATGGCTGAGCTCCTAGCATGTGTCAGCCCTTGGGCTAGGCCTGGATTATACCTTGGTGGAGATGAGCTTGTAATCTAATGGGGTAGACAGACCTCAAGCAAATAACTACTTGATCTCAATCAAGATAACGGCTCTGCCAAGAAAGAAACTATGGATGCCTCAAAAGATATAGTCTAGTTTGGGAGGCAAGGAGAAGGCTTTTTAGGAGAACAAACATTTAAGGGAGACCCAAAGAAGAGAAGTTAATGAGGAAAAGGAAGAAAAAGCAGCAAGGGAAGTGAATTGCTCCAAAAAGAGGGAAGGGGGTGCAAAAAGACTGGACAGAAAGAACAGTGTGGGTGGAGGAAGGTGAACGAGAGGAAAGGCAACAGCAGATTGGGCTGGAGGAGTTGGTGGGGGCCAGACAAGCAGGTGAGGGCAGAACATTTGAGTCTGGATCTTATGTCAGCATAGTGGGAAGGCAAGAAAAGTTTTGGATCATCTGTTTATACCTTCAACAGACATTTGTTCAGGGCCTGCTAGGTGCCAGAGCTGTGCTCAGCTCCTGAACATCACACTGTGTAGCTCACAGCCCAGCAGGGAAAGCAGGGAAGTGGCATTAACTGGGCAACTATGGAATCCACAGATTTGAAGCTCTCCACCATCTTAAATGTCTATAGGTCAGTGATATTATATTATTTACCACATTTATGTATTTATAAAGTCAACAGCGGGGGCATTTTTTCTCCATTTTACAGCTGATAAAACTAAGAGAGGCTTAAGGAATTTCCAGAACCACATAGACGGTATATGATAGATTTAGGATTTGTGGCAGACCACATTTTCCAAACTTGGCCATCACAATACATTCTATCCCGCACACTCCCTTTGCTAAGTGACCTTGACCTCCCTCCCATTGGGTGACAGAGACTACATCTCCTTACCTTGAACCTGGGTGGGCCTGTGACTGTGGTGGAAAGAATGGTATGTGATTCTCATTGTGTAGGGGAATATGTGTGTTTCTCCTTTACTACTCACACAGAACACTTCACCTCTGACACTTCTGGTCACCAAATGTGTGTGGGGTTTTCCCCACCAAGCAATTCTCTGTGATATTAGCTAGGTGTCCTCCAATTCAGTTCAATTCTGACACTGTCTACCTGGAATTAGCATCAGATTCCACAGATTAAGGGCTCAGTCCCACAAGACTCAGTCCCCTCAAGCCCCACCCCCCCCAACACACACACATATTTCAGATGCCAATCACAAGTTCCAGTTTGTCACCTGTATTTCTGACTGACTGGTTATAAACAAGCTTCCCACGACCCCCTCCTTGGGTTCCATAATTTGCTAGAATAGCTCACACAACTCAGGGTTTACTGGTTTATTATAAAAGGATATGATAGGGCTTCCCTGGTGGCGCAGTGGTTGAGAATCTGCCTGCCAATGCAGGGGACACGGGTTCGAGCCCTGGTCTGGGAAGATCCCACATGCCACGGAGCAACTAGGCCCGTGTGCCACAACTACTGAGCCTGCGCGTCTGGAGCTTGTGCTCCACAACAAGAGAGGCCGCGATAATGAGAGGCCCGCGCACCGCGATGAAGAGTGGCCCCCACTTGCCACAACCAGAGAAAGCCCTCGCACAGAAACGAAGACCCAACACAGCCATAAATAAATAAATAAAAATTAAAAAAAAAAAAAGGATGTGATAATGGATACAGATGAACATCCAGATGGAAGAGATACATAAACCAAGGTATGTGAGAAGGAGCAAAGAGCTTCCACTATTCCAGCACCACCACGTGTTCAGCAACTGAGACGCTCCCCGAACCCTAATACCTTTCGGATTTTTATGGAGGCTTCATCATGCAGGCATGATTGATCACTAAGTCAATTTCCAGCCCTTCTCCCCTCCCTAGGGGATACAGGGTAGGGCTGAAATTTCCAAGCTTCTAATCATGGCTTGGTCTTTCTGGTGACCACCCCCAATCCAGGAGCCTACCAAGCATTGCCTCATTAGAAAAAAAGACACTTCTATCACCCAGGAAATTTCAAGAAATTTAGGAGCTCTGTGTCAGGAACCAGTGTTAGAAGACCAAACATTAAAACAAAAGATGCTCCGAGTGTTCTTATCACTTTGGAAATTACAAGGGTTCTAGGAGCTCTGTGCCAGGAGCCAGGGGCAGAGACCAATGTGTGTGTGTGTGTGTGTGTGTGTGTGTGTGTGTGTGTGTGTGTGTACAGATGCCGACAGCCAGCATCAACCCCAAGATACCTGCTTGAGTGAGCCTTCAGACGACCCCAGATGTGGAGTCACTTCCAGTTTTCAAGCCTTCCCTGATAAGGTCCCAGATATCATGGAGTAGAGAAGAACCAACCCTGCTGAGCCTGGTCCAGATTCCTGCTCCACAGAACGTGTGAGCATAATAAACTAGGGGAGCTTTTACACCATGTGGATTGGGTAGTCTGGTGCACAGCTATAGTAACTAGAACAGCAACCAAGCTCCTATTTCCTCACTGCAGAGCTCTCGAGCGCATAAAGACAGGCAAGACAGCATAGCAGTTAGGTGCAAGTTCCTGACACAGAGCTCCTAAATTTCTCTTGTGTGATGTTGGAAAGTTAATTACTGCTTCTCAGCCTCCATTTCCATATTTGTAAAATGGGGACAGTATTGAGTTGTTGTGGTGCTAAATCAGCTGACACATATCAAGTCTTAGCACATTACCTGACTCACCAGACATGGTATGAAAAAGTTAGACATTATTATTATGTCTAACACATTCATTTAACAATAAATGAACTTTATACAAACAGACTTTACACAAACTTTCAGGTGACTGAGAGGCAACTCAGTTATTCCCAACACGTTGTCATTGATTAAAACCCTCTAGGAATTTTTTAAAATTTTTCTTTAGGACTACTTTATGTGTCATATTAGAAGATAAGGCTCATTATTTTATAAGCACATATCATTTTTACTCCACTTTGATCATCTACCTTATTGACCAGGCTATTTCAAAAAATGAAACCCATTTTCAGAGTATAAAGGAACAACCTAATAAAGAAATGGGCAGTAGACTTGAAAGAACACTTCACAAAAGAGGATATCCAAGTAGCCCATAAACATATGGAAAAGTGCTCAATCTCACTGTCATCAAGGAAATGCAAGCTGAAACTGTAAGGGAACAATACACACCAACCAAAATGACTGAAATTAATTTAAGAGACTGACAACATGAAGTGTGATGAGGCCACTGAGATGGAGAAAAGCCACCCCTGACAATAGGAAGCCAGCCCATGGTACCCTTCTGTTGAACAAGTTCTCCTGTCACACCGGACAAAAACAAGACCACTCTGTAGTCATATCGGAACAGAGACAAAATTAGGAACACTGTACAAGTCACAAAATGACCAAACACCCCATATCTAGGCTGTTATGGGCTGAACTGTGTCTCCACTAGAGACATGGTAAAATCCTACTCCCTGGTACCTGTGAATATGACCTCATTTGGAAATAGGGTCTTTGCAGGTATAATCAAGTTAAGAAGAGGTCATTAGTATGGGCCTAATCCAATATGACGGGCATCCTTATAAGAAATGGACTAGAGACAGAGACAGACACACAGGGAGAACACCGTGTGACGGTGGAGGCAGAGGGTGGAGTGATGCCCCACAAGCCAAGGAGTGCCACCTTGATTTTGGACTTTTCGCCCCCAGAACTGTGAGAAAATAAATTCTTATTGCTTTAAACCACCCAGTTTGTGATACTTTATTACAGCAGCCCTAGAAATCTAATATATCAGCTAATGAGGGAACTCTGCTTCTTTACAAATTCCGGTTTAACCCCACTCCATTCTTCCTGTTTTCTGGATAAAAATGGCTGAGAAACCCAACTACAGAATTAACCCCACTTCCTGACAGCATCCAATCAAGAGCAAAGCCCAGATTCCTTGAACCCTCCCTAAAATCACCTAACAGAATCCCAAATCTTACAAAAAGTCTTCATAACACATTTTTTCCTGAGACACTCCACAATCCCCATGGTGTGCATTCTCCTTGTTGCAACAAACCAATGAACCTAATTTTGTCTGACTACAGGTGTATTCCTGGTGATCTTTCGCTGCAGGGCATTGACAATGTGAATTGATATAACTACTATGAAAAGTTTTTGGTAATATCTACCAAAGCTGAAAATATACATGTCCAGTGACCCCAAAATTTTAATCCTAGGTATAAACTCAGCAGAAATAAATACCTATGTGCACCCCCAAAAATGTACAAAAATGTTCATAGTAGTATTATTCACACACACACAAAAAAACTGGAAACAACCCAAAGTTCATCAATAATAGAAAAAATGAAGTAAATTATGGTGATTGTAATTCTATTACAATACAATTCTATACAACAATGAAAGGGGATGAATTTATATAGATAAATTTCCCAAAACTGATACTGAGTAAAAAAAAGCTAGACATGAAATGATTTCATGATATGAATATGATTTCAATATTAGTTTCAAAAAACAGATGAAATTGATTTATGTAGCAGAAGCCAGAATAATGGTTACCTAGAGAAGACGTGTAGAGAGGCTGCTGCGAAGCTGATAATGGGTAATCTTTTTTATCTGAGTGGTGTTTACATCAGTATGTTTAATTTGGGATAATCCATAAAGCTGTATACTTATAAATTATGCAATTGTCAGGATGGATATTAATTTCAATTAATACGGTTGATTTAAAAATTATTTATTCACACATTGATTTTTTTTTATAAATTGAGATAAACTGAATTATTATACAAGGTATTCACTTAATAGACTTTACTGAGCACCTACTATGTGCCAGGCACCATGAAAACACAGAGCTCACATGCAATGCATGGCCCTCCCTTCATGTATCTTTCCTTTACAGTCAAATGGGGGACAGTATATAAAAATAAATGCACAGTAAATGAGGCAGAGAAGAAAAAAATGGAAAACGAAAGGAAGAGAGAAGAAATTCTTAGAGAAGCCTCTAAGAAATTCTTAGAGGAGCCTCAACATCGTACAAGTTCATGTATCTTGCATGTGAAAGGAAATATTAAAATGATATATTTGACTATCACAAACAGATATACTGAAACACATTGCATTGATAATAAATTGCAATGTGCTTCATAAAATGTTGATGTGGCTATATGTAATACATTTTCATCTCAAAATTTATCGCTAAATTATTTAACAGTTTAAAACTGTATATATAGATCACAATTTTGTCAAAGTGGCAAAAAATGTTTCTATTTAAAAAATTAATTTCTTTGGATAATTTTTTCTTTCTTGATTTTTAGAATATTAAAATATAACTACCTGGGTATGGGGGGGTGGAGCATGGGGAGTAATTATCTTCCATGCTTCTATTTTTAACCATATCATCCATTCACTTAGACATCTCCTCCACCTACTCTTCCCCTACAGCTCACTTACTCATGCATCGAAGTCCAGCCAACCTAGACTCACACTGTGACTCCACCAGAGCTATGTGATAAGTTAGGCAGAGAATTAGGAAAGAAAAATCACCCAGAAAATTTTAGTTCAACAGTTAAGAGCTCAAGCTCCAGAGATCAAGTGTCTGGTTTTAACCTTCAGCTCTGCCACCTGTTGTGTGACCTCAGACAAGTCCTTAATCTGTCTGTTCCCCAGTTTCCTCCTCTGCAAAATGGGGATAATAAAAATAGCGCAGTCCTCATAGGGTTATGGTATTAAATGGAAAAAAATACATGAAAAGCGTAGCATAGTGCTTGGCACATCACGGGTTCTTTCCCTCTTCACACAACCTCTGCTATTGGAAAACACACCTCCTTCTCTCGCTCCCAAGCCTCAGTCCATGCCATCTGGAGGCGAGCAAATTCTTCTGTCCAACGTTGCAATGGAAACCTTGAGCATTTTAGTCAAGCACCATACAGTTGCAAATAACAGAATCCTAAGTTAATACAATTTAAACAAAAGGGGTATTTAGTGGCTCTTGTAGCTGTGAAGTCTAGGGGTAAAGGCCAGGATTAAGGGACTCAACAGGCCAGCAGGACACTCTCTTTCTGTGTGGTTCTCTCTGTCTGTCTGTCTCTATATTTGTGTATACCTCTGTCAACCTCATTTTCCTGCATGCTCCCTCCATGTTCCATCAAAGATGGCCATCACCAACTCTAGATTTACCTGTTTACCAATGCCAGAGAAAAGAGAGTGTCTTTTTTCCAACCGTTTCATCAAAAGTCGCAGGAGTGTCTCTGATTGGACCATAGTGGGTCACATGCTTATGCTTGAACCAATCATTGTGGCAAGGGGAATGGAATGACCCTTGGAGCTTAGATGGTGAATTCATCCCCAACCCAGGAAGATGAATACAAATTAGAGCAGAAGTGCTTCCCCAAAGGAAACTGAAATTACTAAACTGCCTACACCAGGTGACTTTTCCCAAGAAACAGTTGACATCTCTGGCCTATTCCCCAAAGTCATTTCTATAATAGGAATTTTTCAAGGAAGAGTTCACACTGATTAAGTGGAATCACAGATATAGGACAGTAGAACTGGGAAATGATTGCGTGCAACCCCCTCATCTTACAGATGAGAAAACTGAACCTCTGAGAGGGGAAGGGACTCACCTGAGACCATAGAGTTGATTAGTGACAGGGACAGGAAAAAAACAAAATCTCTGGGTACCTGGTCCACTGTATTGTTTTCTCAGTTTTTATTTTTCCCACATTCAAATATATGTGGTTAATATCTGCCTGCATCATTTCTTTTAGAAGAGGAGTCCCTCTTGATATGAACAGAAACTACAGGTGATGCCGAACAATGACTACAATTGAATAATGCTTGTATACCCTCTATCAGGGATGAACATCCCATATAGATGCCTAATACACACCCCTCAATGCCCAGTGTAAAGCACTCATAGACTTCAACAAGGACTGTGACAAGGGAAAGATGAGACTTCAGTGAAGTTCTTTGGTTACTATCATATTCTAATTGAAGAGCAAGATGATCTGCCTTTGTGAGCATCATGAGGGTAGCAAAGGGGGATTCTTCGAACTTTTCATTCTTTGCCCTGTCTGGCCAATGGTATCATGAAACCTCCTGAAATAGAAAGGGACTTCAGTTTCTTATCTGGCTATGCTTAGGATGGGATGGACTCCAGGCAATCTTGGAGTTAGAGCTTATTCACACTTAACTTATATGAATTCAACAATTTGCACTCAACACAGAAAGGGGAAAAATTAAGCAGTGTGGATGATCTTGTAGTTTTTCACTGAAAAAACATCTGCTCCAAACTGACTGTGTAAGGAGAGGTATAAATCTGTACGTAACACCTTTATCCAGAGCTCAACCCAAGACAACACAATCAGATTTAATGCTGGCAGAAAAACTGTCTGGGTTGGACTTATCAAGAAATAAGACGGTTAGTCTCCAAAGGAATTTGGAGGTAATTTTGGCTATGTAAGGTATTCACCTTAAGTGCTGACTCTAGTAACTCCACCTACGATTCAACGGCACTGTATATAATGAACAGCACAGAGAAAAGGTCACAAACAGCATAATTAGCTGATAATAAAAATAGCTAACACTTTATAGGACTGTTCTAAGCATTTTTACCTCTATTAACTCACTTAATCCTTAAAAACAACCCTAAGAGGTGAGAAGGCAGAAGTCTTTATAGATGAAGGAAATATGACCTGCCCAAGGTCACACAGCTAATAAGTGGCAGAAACCAGGGTATTAAGATATAAATGTGTGTTGTGTTCTCCCTACTGCAGGTTAGGTTTCTCTTTGCAAGCTCAGAAAGGTAACTGGGTCTTTGTATAACATTGTCTTGGGTGTGTTTTTGTGGGCCAGAGACAAAAGCAGGCTTGCCAGGCAGGGAAGATAATGTCTTTCCTAGCTATTTTTTTTCAAAAGCTTTGCCTCTCTGAGGGATGTTATGGTGGGTTATACCATACTGAGAGAAGAAAAGTTGCTTGGACCTTTACAAGTAACTTGAATTGAGGACAGGTGAATATTCATCCAACAAGATGACAAGGACAAAGTCCTTCAGGGTTTCCATAAAGGCTGGTCCATGCCTGGTAGATGTCAGTGGCTGGAGTGGTAATTGAACAGTTAGAGCTTTAGCCCTGAGAACCACAGTGCCAACCAAACTTGCAACAGAAGCCTAGGAATTTTGCCTTCAAGTAACATCAGGGCTGGGACAAAGAGTCTGGAAGTCGTAACCTGTGTAGGCCAGAGACAAATGGACCTTTCCCTGAAAACGCTGTCTTGCAAGGACATCCTGAGCCTTCGTATGACCCTACAGGGGAAAGGCTGGGAGTGGAAGAAGCTCAGGTAAAGACAAAGATTGAATTTTCAGCTATTACAGATTAAACATGATTTGGATAACTCAAAGAATGTGACATTTCTTGCCCCATGGTGTTGTGGAATAAAATGCATCCCTGCTACATAGATAAGGAGCAAATTCCTGAGAGATGGGACTAGAGTTAACCTTGCTAAGAAAGCGGTAGAAAGAAGGTCCTGGGGAGATGAAGGAGGTGATGAAACAAATTAGGCCTCCACATAGATAACATTCCCGAACAAGACAAGATAAGGGAACAAAGGCATATCCTTGGCTGACTAGAGATAGGAGAACAAAGAAGAGACCACTTTGGGTTGCCTCCAGAGAGAATGATGGGCAGGGAGGGGAGTTAACATGATGGAAGGGAGCGAGGAGGAAACTGGGGGGAAAAGTGCTTAAGCACGTGTAATCAGTGTGCTGCTTTAAATCTGCCTGCTTTGTATGGCTTTTTCGCCACCACTGGTGGACTGATAGAAAAGACAGGATTGCAGGTAGATGGGGAGTTTGGTTTCATGACCTCTTTCAACACCAAGGTGACTTCATCTCTCCAGATAAAGACGGCGATTCTGTCTATGACACGTAACTGGTGTCATAATATGCATGATGCATGTGGGGTGGAAGGGCAAGAGAAGGATTGGTAGAGAAGATGAGTGAGGCAGAACTGGCAGGCCAGGGAGCCAATGGGCTCAGGTGGCCTAGCATCCCAAGGACAGAACCAGGGCCCATTCTACTACGATTTCATCAGGATATAGCAGGGGATGCCAGTTTTGAGATCAGAGAACAGAAGTGTAGAGACTCCAGGCTGACCTGACTCCCAGTCCTAAAGTTAACTGGTAGGAGAAATTGACCACAGTGGATGGAGGAGGGGAAAGGAACAGAGTCTAGACTGTCCATGAAATCAACAGAGAAGGAAACAAGAAGGGAGCTGGCCCTCAGAGGCCCCCCAGTGCCCAGAGCTGATGCAGGCTCTACTGGAAACAGTCTCGTGGGCAACATCACCTAATTCTAAGCCCATCTGTGTTTTAACAGGAGAGGGGTTAGTGGTGATGGTGAGCAGTTCCATTAAGCCTGAGCTCAGGATCAGTGTTCCTGAATTCAAATCTCTGCTCCACCACTTACAACCTGCCTGTGAAATCTTAGACTAGTTAACCTCTACCTACCTCACTTATCTCTTGTATGATTGAAGATAACTAATACTACCTGATTTATAGAGTTATTATTTAGACTAATTAAACCAATTCAAGTAAAGCCCTTAATATTCAGGGTAACCCTACACTCCAGTTTGTCTGAGTCAGTACAGTTCATGCCTTTACCAAATATAATTATTAGTAGAGCTCCCTTTTACTCTGAAAAGTGTCCTCATTTGATTTCTGTTTCTGGCCAAGATGGAATAACATGGAACAGAGTTACCATTCTGCCTGAAACAACTTTTTAAAGTGAACAAAGTATATATAACAATGATTCTTAAGCTATTGGATATCAGGGGAAAAGATAATGATTCCCTGAGAGATTAGCCCACTGCCTGCCTTAGCCTACTGCCTGGAGAAAGTTTCCAGGTCTCAATGTAGGTAAGGGAGATGGAGCTGAAAGTCCATGAAAGCCAAGGCAGCTAAAGTTCTCAGAGCCCAGTGCCAGAGAAAAGGATGCACAGAGAGAGAACTCAGCTGCATAGGGTCGACCTAGAGAACCAATCAACACATGAGTGAGGAAACTTCCCCAAGTGCAGGGAGAGAAACACCCAAAAGGATTAGAACAATACTCTGTATTAGTGGCTTCTCCCAACAGCCCAAATGAAAATCTCATAATGCATGGGACATTGGTTAGATTACTAAGAAGGGTCTCGCTTGAGTAGTAGGAAAAAAATTAATCCTAGATTAAAGGCTGCTATGGTCCTACCTAGCAAAGTTTAAAAGCAAGACCCACATGGATTAAGTTTTTTCCTAGAAATTTACCACGTTCTAGAAAAAGTCTCAAAAACATTTATAGGAATACAAAATACTGTCAACCTAGAATTCTTTATACTCAGCAAAAGTATCTTTTGAAAACAAAGGCCAAACAAAGACTTTTTTAGACATGCAAAATCTGAAAGAATTTATAATCAACAGACCTGTACTACAAGAAACATTAAAGAAGGTCATTTAACCAAAAGTAAAATTATTCCAGATATAAACCTGGACTGGGAAAAAGTAATTTAAAAAATCAAAAATTGTAACTGCCTGAGAAATACGATTTCTTTTCTTATCACTTAATTTTATCATTTAAATATTTATAAAAGATATTAACTGTTTAAAAAAATATATATATATACATACACATACATACATTATAAGTATATGTATGTAATATTATAAAGTTATAAAATTATAAACCCTAAAGCCACCACTAAAATAACACAATGAGACTTCCCTGGTGGTGCAGTGGTTAAGAATCCACCTGCCAATGCAGGGGAAAAGGGTTCGAGCCCTGGTCTGGGAAGATCCCACATGCCACGGAGCAACTAAGCCCATGCACCAAAACTACTGAGCCTGCGCTCTAAAGCCCATGAGCCACAACTACTGAGCCCACATGCCACAACTACTGAAGCCCACGCACCTATAGCCTGTGCTCCGCAACAAAAGAAGCCACCCCAATGAGAAGCCCACACACTGCAACGAAGAGTAGCCCCCACTCATGGCAACTAGAGAAAGCCCACATGTAGCAATGAAGACCCAATGGAGCCAAAAATAAATAAATAAATTTATATTAAAATAAATAAATAAATAAAATAAAATAACACAATGAAGAGTTACAGCTAATAAACCAACAAAGGAGAAAAATGAAATCATAAAAAATATTCAATCCATGGACTTCCCTGGTGGCGCAGTGTTTAAGAATCCGCCTGCCAATGCAGGGGAAACAGGTTCGAGCCCTGGTCTGGGAAGATCCCACATGTCGCGGAGCAACTAAGCCCATGAGCCACAACTACTGAGCCTGCGCTCTACAGCCCACGAGCCACAACTACTGAGCCTGCATGCTGCAACTACTGAAGCCCGCGAGCCTAGAGCCCATGCTCCGCAACAAGGGAAGCCACCGCAATGAGAAGCCCGCACACCGCAACAAAAAGTAGGCCCCCACTTGCCGCAACCAGAGAAAGCCCACATGCAGCAACAAAGACCTAACGCAGCCAAAAATAAAATAAATAAATAAATAAATTTATTTATTTAAAAAAAATTCAATCCAAAAGAAGGTAGAGAAAGAGGAAAAGAAATTTTAAAAGAGACAATAGAAAACAAATAACAGGATGTAGCCCACACAAATGTATTTAAGTCAAACACATCAATAAACAAATTAAATGTAAATGGCCTAAACTCCCCAATTAAAAATCGGAAATTGTCAAATTGGATAAAAAAGTAATACCCAATTACATCTGCCTATAAGAAACTCATTTTAAATATAAAGACAAGATTAAAGGTAAGAAGATGAAACTATATATACTATGTTAATATTAATCAAAATAAAGGTGAGAAAGCTATATTAATATCAGACAATATTAGATTTCAGAGGAAAAATACCAAAATTAAATATTGCCATTTAATAATAATAAAGAGGTCAGTTCAAGAGTATATAACAATTCTAAGTATTTACACTCCTAAACACAAAATACATAAATCCAAAACTGATGGAATTGCAATAAGAAATAGAAAAATTGGTATTTTTGTCAATTTCAACATTCCTCTCTCAATAATTGATAAGCCGTGAAATCAGAAAATCAGTAAGAAGATAGAAGACCTGAACAATGCTATCAACAAATTTAACCTAATTGACATTACTACAACACTCAACAACAGAACATACATTCTTTTCAAGTGCACATAGAATATATACCAAAATAGATCATATTATAGGTTATAAAACAAGATTCAACAAATGTATAAGGATTCAAGTCACACAATGTTCTCTGACCATAATGGGATCAAATTACAAACCAATAATTAGGAAGATATCTAGATAATCTTCCAAATATTTGGAAACTAAATAACACACTTCTAAACAACCCATGAGTCAAGAAATCAAAAGAGTATTCTGATCTCAATGAAAATGAAAACACAATTTATTCAAAAATTTTTGGATGCAAAAAAATTTATTACAGAAATTTATAGCACTAAAAGTACTTGTATTAGAAAATTAGAAAGGTCTCAAATCAATAACTTTGGCTTCCACTATAAGAAAAAGAGGAGAAAATAAAACCTAAAGTAAGTATAAGAAAGTAAATAAACATCATCATGGAAATCAGTGAATTAGAAAACAAAAAACAACACAGAAAAACAATAAAACCAAAACTTGGTTCCTTTATAAGCTCAGTAACATTGCAAACCTGTATCTGCTAATCAGGAACAAAAGAGAAAAGACACATATTTCCAACATTAGAAATAAGACAAGTGATGTCAATACAGATTCTACATATAGTCAAAGGATAATAAGGAATATTGTGAACAATTTTATGCCAATATATTTGACAACTTAGATGAGATAGAAAAATGACTCAAAGACACAAATTTTCCGAGTTTACTTAAGAAAAGCTAGACTACATTAATAGCACTATATCAAACAAAATTGTTGTTAAAACACTCCCACAAAGAAAACTCCAGGTTCAGGTAGCTTCACAGGAAACCCCAACCAAATATTTAAGGAAATAATAATACCAATTCTAGACAAACTCTTCCAGAAAGTTGAAGAGAAGGGAATACTTCTCATCTCATTCTATGAGGCCGCTTATGGTTTAAAAAAAGAGAGAGACAGACATACAAAACCAGAAAACTACAGCCCAGTGTCTCTCATGAATATAGATGAAAAAAATCTTAACAAAATGTGAGCATATTAAATCCAACAAATGTATAAAAAGGATAATACATCATGACCAACTGAGGATTATCCGAGGAAAGGAAGTTTGGTTTAACATTTGAAAACCAGTCAAAGTAATTTATGATAATTAGAATATTTTAAAGGAAAAACCATATACTCATTTCAACTGGTGCAGAAAAAGCATTCAACAAAATCCAACATTCATTCCTGATTTAAAAAAAGAAAGAAAGAAAACCTCTAGGCAAACTAAGAATAGAACTCCTCAACCAGATAAGGAACATCTACAAAAATAATATAGTTAACATAATTCTTAATGGTGAAAGACTAAATATTTTACCCCTAAGTTCAGGAATAAGCAAGAATGTTCATTCTCATCATTTCTATTAAAGATTGTCCTGAAGTTCCAGCCAGTGAACTAAGGCAAGAAAAATAAAGACATTCAGGTTTAAGCAAAGCTACTTTAATCACCAGTGACATGATCATCTATGTAAACATAATTAAATAAATTTTAAATGTTTTTTAAAATCTCATATAACCCCAAAAAAGTCACTGGAACTAATGCAAGAGTTTAACAATAATTCAGCATTCAAGATCAATATACTTAAAAACTGTGTTTCTACATACCAGCAAGAAGTAATCAGAACTTAAAATTTAAAAACAATACTATTTACAATAGCATCAAAAATATGCAGGACATGTACACTGAAAACTACAAAACATTGCTGAGAAATATTAATGGTCTAAGTCAATGGAGAAATATATCATGCTTGTGAATGAAAAGACTCAATATTGTAAAGATATAAAATCTTCTCAAAGTGATATGTAGATTCAACCCATTCCTAATAAAAATCCCAGCAGACTTTTTTTCTGGTGCTAAAATTCATTCAGAAATGCAAAAGACCTAGAATAACCAAAATAGTTTTGAATGAGAAGAAAAAATGTTGTAGGACTTACACTACCTGACTGTAAGACTCCCTGTAGGCAATAATCAAGATAGTTTGGTATCAGTGAGCAAGTAGACAAAGATCAGTGGAAGAGAATAGAGAGCCCAGAAATAGACCCACACATGTATGGACAATTAATTTTTTACAAATATTCAAAGGTGATTCAATTGAGAAAGAATAGTCTTTTCAACAAATAATCATACAAATATACATACATTCATATATACGTATACATACATACACAAATACATGTATATATACGTGTGTATATATATACCTCAACCCATACCTAACTCAACACACAAAAATTAACACAAAAATGAACAGAAAGCATCAAGCCCAGAAGAGTTCACCAGTAAACTCTACTGAACGTTTAAGGAAGCTATTATACCAAGTATCTACAATCTCTTTCAGAGAATACAAGCAGAGGTAATACTTCCTAACTTATCCTACAGGGCCAGCATTACCTTATTACCAAAACCAGTCAAAGAAATTACAAGAGAAAAGAGACCAGTATCTCTCATGAACATAGATACAAAAGTCCTCAACAAAATATTAGCAAATCAAATCCAACAATGTATAAAAAGAATACCATCACGAGCAAGTGAGATTTATCCCAGGTATGCAAGGTTAGTTCATCATCTGAAACTCAATTAATGTAATCCATTACATCAACAAACTAAAAAAGAAAAATCACATGATCGTATCAATATATGCAGAAAAAGCATTTGACAAAATCCAACACCTATTCGTGATAAAAACTTTCAGCAAACTAGGAATAGAGGGAAACTTCCTCAACTTGATAAAGAATAACTACAAAAATTCTACAGCTAACATCATATTTAATGATGAGAAATTTGAAGCCTTCCCACTAAGATAAGATACAAAGCAAAATATCCTCTCTCATCAGTAGTTTTCAACATTGTTCTGGAAGTTTTATTTAATGCAATAAGGCAATTAAAGGAAATAAAAAGTATACAGATTGGGAAGGAAAAAATAAAACTGTCTTTTTTCATAGATGGCATGATTGTCTTGTAGAAAATCCAAAAGAATAGACAAGAAAACTCCTGGCATTACTAAGTGATTATAGTGAGGTTGCAGGACACACGGTTAATATACAAATGTCAATTGCTTTCCTATATACCAACAATTAAAAAGTGGAATTTGAAATAAAAAAACACAGTACCATTGGAGTTCAGGTCTTTTGAGCATGAGCTGCCTATATTCCTTGCTTGACCCTGCAATATATGCTATAATTTCCTTCATCCAAAACAAATAACAACAACAACAGCAACAAACCACAGTATCATGTACATTAGCACCAAGGAAAAAAAAAAAAAAGAAATAATTAGGAATAAATCTAACAAAATATGTACAAGGTCTATATGAGGAAAGCTTTAAAATTCTGATGAAAGAAATCAAAGAACTAAATAAATTGAGAGATATTCCATGTTCATGGATAGAAAGACTCAAAATTCTCAAGATGTCAGTTCTTCACAACTTGAACTATAGATTCAATGCATTCTCAATCAAAATCCCACAAGCTATTCCGTAGATGTTGATTTTAAAGTTTATATGGACAGGTAAAAGATCCAGAGTAGCCAACAAAATACTGAAGGAAAACAACAAAGTTTCAGGACTAACACTACCCAACTTCAAGGCTTACTATAAAGCTAGAGTAATCAAGACAATGTGGTATTGGTGAAAGAATAGACAAATAGATCAATGGAACAGAATAGAGAGCCCAGAAATAGACCCCCATAAATATAGTCAACTGATCTTTGACAAAAGAGCAAAGGCAATTCAATGGAGCAAAGACATTCTCTTCAATAAATAGTGCTGGGGACTTCCCTGGTGGTCCAGTGGCTAAGACTCCATGCTCCCAATGCAGGGGGCCCAGGTTCGATCCCTGGTCAGGGAACTAGATCCCACATGCCGCAACTAAGAGTTAGCATGCTGCAACTAAAAGATCCCGCATGCTGCAACTAAAAAAAAGATCCCACCTGCTACAACTAAGACCTGACGCAGCCAAATAAATAAATACCAAAAAAAAAATTTTTAAGTTTAAAAAAAAATAAAAAATAAATGGTGCTGGAACAACTGAACATCGACATGCAAAAAAAAATGAATCAGACCTTAAACCCTTTACAAAAATTAACCCAAAATGGATCGCAGACCTAAATGTAAATCACAAAACTATAAAAATCCTAGAAGATAACATAGGAAAAAACCTAGATGACCTTGGGTATGATGACGACTATTTAGATAGAAGAGCAAAGGCCCAGTGCATGAAATAAATAACTGATAAGCTAGACTTCATTAAAATTAAAAACTCTGCTCTGTGAAAGACAATGTTAAAAGAATGAGAAGACAAGACACAGACTGGGAGAAAATATTTGCAAACTACACATCTGGTAAAGGACTGTTATCCAAAATATACAAAGAACACTTAAAACTCAACAATAAGAAAACAACCCAATTAAAAAATGGGCCGAAGACCTTAACAGACACCTCACCAAAGAAGATATACAGGTACCAAATAAGCATATGAAAGACACTCCACATCATACATCATCAGGGAAATGCAAATTAGAACAGCAATGAAATATCACTACACAATTATTAGAATGGTCAAAATCCAGAACACTGACAACACCAAATGCTGACGAGGATGTGGAGCAACAGGAATTCTCCCTCATTGCTGGTGGGACTGCAAAATGGTATAGCCACTTTGGAAGACGGTTTGGCAGTTTCCTACAAAACTAAACATTCTATATGATCCAGCAGTTGCACTCCTTGTTACTTACCCAAAGGAGTTGAAAACTTATGTCCACACAAAAACCTGCACATGGATGTTTATAAGCTGCTTTATTCATAATTCCCAAAGCTTGGAGGGAAGCAAGACGTCCCTTAGTAGGTGAATGGATAAATAAACTGTGGTACATCCAGCAATGGAATATTATTCAGTACTAAAAAGAAATGAGCTATTAACCCATGAAAAGACATGAAGGAAGCTTAAATACCTACTTAACTAAAAGAAGCCAACCTGATAAGTCTTCATACAGTATGAATCCAACTTTATTCTGGAAAAAATAAAACTATGGAGACAGTTAAAAAGATCAGTGGTTGCCAGGGGTTAGAGGAGAGTGAGGGATGAATAGGCAGAGCACAGAGGATTCTTAGGGCAGTAAAACTGCTCTGTATCATACCATAATGATGGATACATATCATTACACATTTGCCCAAACCCACAGAATGTACAACACCAAGACGAACTTTTATGCAAACCATGGACTTTGTGTGATTATGATGTGTTAATGCAGGTTCATCAATTATAACAAAGGTACCACTCTGTTAATGGGGGAGGCTATACATGTGTGAGGGCAGGGAGTATATGGGAAATCTCTGGACCTTCCCCTCAGTTTTGCTGTGAACCTAAAACTCTAAAATATAAAGTCTTAATTAAAAAAAAATAAGAAAAAATAGTAGTAGTATAATCCTACCTGCCACGGTCATAAAGGTGCAGAAATGAAGCTAGGTCTGATCTAAAGATAGGCCCTAACAGTAGATCTAGGAGTGGGGAGTTGGAGAGGCAGTACAGTACTAAGATGTGTACTAAGAGCTTGAGTTAGGGGGGTGGACAAAAATAGGTTAAAATCCTAGCTCTGCCATTAACTAGCCATACGACCTTGAACAGGTGCCTAGCCTTCTCTGAGTTCTCAGATTCCTCCTCTATAAAGAGTGGTAGTGCACCTAGGGTAGCTGGGGGAACCAAATGAGATGATGCAGGGAAAGAATGGGAAATCATATCCTGCATACAATAACAACGTGGCAGCTTTTTTAAAAGAAATAGAAAAACATAGCAAAGGTCTGGGCCAGGAGGGGATGCTGAGCAGAGATACTTACTTGGTCACTGGAGGCAAAAGTGAACCCCTAAGGCAGTATGCACTGTAGTGTGACCCTTGAGTACCAGGCTCTCTGCTAAACCTTGAGAGGATTAACAGGCTTGGTTCTGTTTTCAGGATGAAATTGTAATAGGAAAAAAGTGTGAAGACTCTTTTTTTCTTTTTTTTAATAATCTAGCTAAATGTGTTACTCTTCCTAAGCAAGTTGCTAATGGAACCATTCCACTGGCCACAGCATGTACTTAGCAGAACTGTCACAAAGGTTTAGAAACAAGAATATCCCTCTATTGATGAGGATGTCCTGTTCTTGAAAAGTGGAGTGTCTTGGGGACAGACAGTGATGCTAGGGGACAGAAAGTAATCTGATGACAGCAAGGGAGAGACAGACAGAAAACTAGACATATTTGTTTGCATAAAGCAGCAGATGCAAGGCTGAGCTGACCTCTGAAGGTCATGCTCCTCTCAAAGTCCTTTTCTTAGGGGTTGTCTTGCCTGTGGAATACAGGCTGTCGATGTATAATTTTCCAAAGTTAAAAACATAATTCTCATATAAGCAGTGAGTACATGACAAAGTTTTATTTAGCTTATCAATGAAAGAACTAGCAGGGTGACAAAACTGGATACAGAAATTGATACATATAGGGCCCCTCTATATGCTGGATGAAGATTGCTGAATTAGATTCTAAACTACAAGGCAATAAAAGCATAACCATTGGTGTTATTTTTCTACTGCACATAAATCATTTGCATCTCTATCAGATAAAAACAATTTGTACCTCATCAGTTATTAGTAAACAGTCAAACAAAGTTATGTTCCCCTACAGCAGAGGTCAGCAAACTAAGGCCCATGGGCCAAATCTGGTCTGCCTCATGTTTTTGTAAATAAAGTTTTATTGGAATATAGTCACACACATTCATTTATCTATTGCCTATGGCTGCTTTTAAGCTACAACAGCAGAGTTGAATAATTGTGACAGAGACCATATAACCTGTAGAACCTAAATTATTTATTATTTGGCTCTTTACAGAAAAAGTTTGCCAACCCCTGCCCTAAAAAGTCAAATAATCCTTAGGTGGGCTTCTTAGTCAGTACTCTAGCATGACATTGAAAGGATATGCAGGGATCAAATCATTACAATGTACACTTTAAATATCTTATGATTTTATTTGTCTTACTATACCTCAATAAAGCTGAAAAAATAAATAAAATAAAATTCTGCACAGGGAAAAAAACAAAAACAAAAAGAAAGAATATGTTAGAACCCTTTGGCTTTACTGCCAAATATCAGCTAGAAAGACAGACTGATTAATCTATCAGATAGAGAGAGAGAGAGATTTTTTCTTTTAACAAGGCTAATTGCCAAAAACTATAACTGAGGAAATGCATGACTTTCCTTTGGAAAGGGTGTGTGTAGACTGCCTCCATTCCTAATGCAGAATTAACAGAAGGGTTACAAAGATGCTGAGTCAAAGGGTAAAATGTCCTGAAACTCTCCTTTGCCCACAGCTTCATCTTTTTTGTTCAATTTTCTTTTGGTCAGGCCATGCCCACATAGCACTGAGCACTGAATTTGACCCTATCTCTGACTGGGATGGCAGCTACTCCCTGAAAGTCCTGGAGGACACTTGGAGGCTCTCTTTGAGAGTGCCTTAAGTAAATGCAAGGGGGTGGGGGGCAGGGGAACTACAAGGATGTCCATCACAGAATTCATTATTGGCAACAAAGTAGAAATTATCTGAATTTCCAATGACAGAGCGTGCTTAAATAAAAAAGGCTTAAATCAAGTCACACAATGAATACTCTGCAGTCGTTATAAATGGTGATAATGCTACATATTTGTCAATAAGGGAAGACATTCATTATATATTGTTGAAAGAACAAAGCTGGTCCCAAACAGCATACACAGTATGATTTATTGTTTTAAAAGATATAAAGGTATAAAAAAAATGTGGAAGCACAAGCATGAACTTGATAATAGTTACTATCACTGGATAGTGAATTTTTATTTTCTTCTTTGTGATCATCTGGTTTTCTTTATCCTAATTGTGCTATAGTAGGTATGAAGAACTTGTATAATAAATAAAATTAAGGAAAATTTTTAAAGGCTTTCCTCAAAGGAGCTGTGTTATATTAGCTGTTTAGAAACAGTAACATGATTTTGACTCACAATATACGTATCTATGTCAATACAGACTTTTTTATAAGAAGTATGTGTACAAATACTTCCCCTCAAATAATCTAATGCATCTATGTCATTATAAACCATTTTATATGAAGAGTAACTTTCCCAAAGAAGACAGGCTGTCATAGAGGAGCCAAAGAGAGAATGAAAAAAAGATTAGTAGGAGTTTATGTGCAATGCTATGGCAAATACTGAGGGTCTAATGAGCTCGTTGATCCAATTAAGATTCTAATCATTTGACACAAATATAAACCAGTACTTCACATGACAGCATGTAGACTAACCCATATGACCTTATATCTAAAGAATGTGCCATATAAAATGGTGACTTTTTAGGGACAACAAATACTAAAAATGCAATAACATTCTTCTTCCTTTTCTCCCTTCCCCCCTTGTTTTTCAAGTGACATGCTTGACCTGCACCTGGCATCCTGTGTATTGCAATATGTCAGGCACTGTAAGGGTACAAAGAGCATGGACATCAATCCAACACCCCCATTCCAATCTGCTTGGATCTGTTGGCCACATACAATCTGTTCCTGCGGTCAAACAAATTCCAATGAAATCTGAACAACTATTTTACTAGGAATTTTCTGTTTTCACAAAACAACAAATATAAGATGACATGACTAGCACAAGATACATGTTTAATACATCCTTCAACTGCATGAATTGTAAATCTTAAATACAGTAAATGAATGTCTAGGTTTTAGTGAATGGTACTTCAAAATAGGAAAAAAATGGTTTTTTCCCCTCCTTTCTTTGGAATAATAGAGGATAAGTATAGAAGTGACAGTGTCCATCTTTGTTCTTATTTCTTCCCAGGGTAGAGGACATGCGATAAAAGAAAGGACTGCAGAAAGAGGGGAGTTGTGGGAAATGCCTTGTAAATTTTATTAAAATATGAATAGTGACACATTTATCATTTTTCGTATGAGAGCAGCACTGAATAGGATAGACAGAACAAAACAGGCTTGGGTTGGACAAAAGTTCTTAAGGATGAATTTTAGTAGATTCTGATATCTTAGGTAAATTTTTAGGGAGAGGTACCTAAATCAAGAGGTTGTAGAATTTAGATAGACAAAGGAGAAAGAGCTAGAACGCACGCACAATTAAAGGAGGTTTAGACAATTTATATTTTTAAATGCTAGTTGATTTATTCATGTTGCTATGTTAATGCATTTGAAACGAGCATTGACAAGGGAATTGGGAAGGTGCCCAAAGGAATGATTCCACACTGGAAATTCGTGACCAAGAGGGGCCTTTTTTTCAAACTGACATTAGTTTTTCAATGAATTAATTGCAAATTTCAAGAATTATGAGATTTCCTAAGTTATTTGTATTAGGAAATGAACAGGAAAACGTAATTATTTTTTCCCTCAAATAATATTTGAGATCTGAAAAGAAGCTATGAGCTATGTCATATTTCTTGAATCTTTCTGACAGTTTGTAATTACTTTTAATGCTGCTGTTCTCTAAATTATTAATGCTAATCTATCATGACAGGGGTTGAAGAGAACCAGTGATTATATGCCTTTTTACTAGCAAGGCTGGCTTTAAATAAATGTCTTAATCACAAGAAAATAGAAGAGTAGTTACTTTAAAAGAAATAGACTTTACCTTCTTTGGGGTCCCTCCCATCCCTTAAAATAAAATAAATGCACACTGACAACAGTTCAAGCAGGATGACAATCTATGCAATAATTTCTGAAAGTGACATCGTGTGATGACACCTGGTGATTCACAGACTCAAAGAGTTGTAAGGTGTCTTAAAGCTCATCAGCTGCCACTTGCCTTTCAACGCCTGAACCATCTCTATTAATCATGGCCAGTGGCTACCTGTTCTCTGCTTGAATATCTTCAGAATCACAGGAATTCACTCCCTCCAAAGGCATTCCTTTCTTCCTTATTTTGAGTCAAGATCTTGCTTCCTATAAATTCCACCTCCTGATCTTAGCTCTGTGTTTTGGTAGCACATAGAACAGGCAGCTCTTGTCACCCAATACATCCTTGGCAACCCTTCAAATATTTGGATATATCCTCAGTATTCTCTCTGGGTCTTCTCATTTCCAGGCTAAACACTCCAACTTCCTTTAATACGCTCCATGAGATCAGGGGCCCTCTGTTTAATTCATCCATCTCTAGCACCCAACATACCATAGATAATAAATAATACAGTCATCCCCCTTATCCGCAGAGGATATGTTCCAAGAACCCCAGTGGATGCCTAAAGTGGTGGATACTACCAAACCCTACATATACTATGTTTTTTCCTATATATACATACCCATGATAAAGTTTAACTTATAAATTAGTCACAGTGAGAGATTAAAGAAAACTAATAAAAAATAGAACCATTATAACAATATACTGTAATAAAAGTTATGTGAATGTGGTCTTTCTCTCAAAATACCTTATTGTATAAATTTAATGCCTTTTCCATCTTAACTAAGAACTTATCACGCACTGCACTGTGGTCATAAATTTTGCAGTTTGAGATGTGACAGCAAAACTAGCATGAATTTCTTTTTCCTTCTTCACAGTTTCACGGATAGAGGATTCTCTCTTACCATAGATCTTAGTAACCTCAGCATAAGATTTTTTTCTTTCCTTATTAAGTCAACAACTCTCACCCTTTCACTTAAAGGAAGAATTTTATGGCTTCTCTTTGGTATATCCAAATTGCCAGCATCACTAGTCTTGTGCTTTGGGGCCATTATTAAGTAAAATAAGGGTTACTTGAACACAAGCACTGTGATACCACAACAATCGATTTGATAACCTAGAAGGCTACTGAGTGACTAACAGGCGGGATACGCTGAACAAAGGGATGATTCACATCCAGGGCAGTTGGGCGCAAGATTTCATCACACTCCTCAGAACAGAGTGCAATTTAAAACTTATAAATTGTTTCTTTCTGGAATTTTCCATTTAACATTTTCAGAATGTGGTTCACCTCAGGTAACTGAAATCACAGAAATCAAAACTGCAGATAAGGGGGGAGTACTGTAATTGAAAGAATAAATGTAATGAAACCGAAACCATGCAACTCAGAGTGGGACTTGAACCCTGTGCCGGGATTCGAACCCGGCCTAAACCCAGATTGGGACTTGAACCCACGGTCTTTTAATTGAGATCACACACCTGGTCTCAGGACTTAATGAAGCTCAGGTTCTTGATGTCTCCCTGCAGAAAGAATTCAGTGAGAGACAAAAGTGACAAGTAAGAAGTGGATTTATTTAGAGAGAAACACACTCCACAGACAGCGTGTGGGCCATCTCAGAAGGCAAGAGGCCCCGAAATACAGGGGTGGTTAGTTTTTATGGGCTGGGTAATTCCACAGGCTGATGAGTGGGAGGATTATTTCAACTATTTTGGGGAAGGGACAGGGATTTCCAGGAATTGGGCCACTGCCCACTTTTTGATCTTTGCTGGTTGGCCTCAGAACTATCATGGTGCTGGTGGGTGTGTCACTTAGCTTATGCTAATGTATCATAATGAGAATATAATGAAGCTCAAGGTCCACTGGAAGTCAAATCTTCCACCATCTTGGACCTAGTTGGTTCTAACCAGTTTTTGTCATGTCCTATGACTATGTCATTCTTTGAAAGGTTGTGCCCTGCCCACTTCTCTCCTGTTTCAGTAAGACTGTTAATCATCTCTAGTTTTCCACATGTTTTCATTTCCAATGACTAACAAACCTCTCCAATCCTTGGCCAGTCACACCCAAACTCCTCTGTTAGGAGATGATCTCACCCCAATCCGCCAAAGAATGGGAGATTCATTCCCTAATTTCCTCTTTCTCCGTGTTTACACTATTCTTACTTACTTTACTTTGTTTCAAAGAAAAAGGCCTCTTATTTAACACCAAGGCTAATGCCACCATCTGAGCTGTTCTCCCTTCCACTCCTCCATCTGTTCTATTTCCAGTCTACACTTAATCTCTTTACAGACACTCCTTCAGTTTATCAATATGCTTGAGCTGGCTTCCTAAAAACTAAACTTTCCCTTCATCTTGCCTTTCCCTCAAAAAACTGCCATCTTTTTCATTACTACCAACATCTGCAATCATTTTCTATAGACATACGGTATGTCTCCTTTATAAAATTATCAATATGTCATTGTTAATAAACACACACAAAGGTAAAAAAAGAGAAGTGCCACCCAAAGATTCAGATTCTGTGTGCGGTAAAAATGATTAGTGAGAGTGGATTACTAATAATGAGGTGTCAATCGACTAAATTCAGAGATAAACTGAAGGGTGAGACGAAGTCCTATTATCTAATAAACTAATGTTAACACTCTGGAAAAGGTTTTTATTGTTCAACATCAACGCATATTTATGCAGACATTGGAATAAAACTTATCTATCCATGAATATATTTTTTACAAAAACATACAGGCAGAATTTTGATGGTCTAAATTCTGTTGCAAAATGCAAAAGTGTGCCTTTTCTCCCCATTTTAAAATTCATTGTCAAAATTAAATGAATACCACATCCATATCCAACTTTAATTTTCAACTTGTGTTAATAATATCAGAAATCAAACCTCTAGAATACATTCTTATGTTTTCTTGTTATTAACTCCTCGTAACACATCTACATGTTTTACATTTGTCCGCATCTCACCATTTCTTCATGGTCAGTAAAACAAGATCATGCTTGGGGGTGGGGGCAGTGGTCCTCAGAGCAAGAGGTTGTATTAGGGAATCAGAATCAGGCACATATTTGACAATAATTAAAACTGTAAGGCTTTTAGGAGGCACTAGGCTAATTAACTTGTGTGCATTCTTTCATTGAGTCCTGGAAGGTATAATACTGCCTCCATTTTACAGATGAGAAAACTGAAATTCATAGACGTTAAGTAATATGACATCCCAGGCTACGCAATCAGTAAGGAGCAAAGCTGTGACTCAAATACTAACTCTAAAATTAATACTCTTAACTAGAGCCACATTCCACTCCTTTAGTATTATTTAAACTCTTTCCCATGAGTTAAGAATTAGGACTTGGAAGTGCAGAGAAGTGAGTGGTTTATGCAAGCTCACCTACATTGTTAATTGTGAGAACCTAGATCACACAGCATCTGGAAGAAAAGATGGTTTCCAATCATCCCAGCTCCTTTCTCAGGATCCGCTTTCCCCTGGAAACCACTGGAGTTCTGATTGGGGAGCCATGGTCAGCTAGGAAGTAATGAGAAACTAGAGTTTGAGGGACAGGAGAGAAAAGGGGCAAGAGCTTGAGTCCCATTCCTTATTTGCCTATTCCTTCAGCCCTTTCCCCCACACTGTGACTCCACACTTAGGAAGCAGAGAATTAAACAAAAGCCTCTGTTGCTTCAGCATTTTTTCCTACGAGTATAGCTTTAACAGCAGCCTCTGTACTTGGGGAACCTGGCAATAGCAGACAGAGCAAAATATCCTCTTAGTAATGAAGAGGAATCATTTGGGTAGCCTCTACCCTGAAAAACACCTTTCCCCACCTAAGGTAAAAAATTAAAATCTACAAAGCCCACACCACTGCCAAAGCCATAGAGAATTTTTGCTGAGAACTTTTTCTGTACAAGCAGAAGACATTTTTGCAAACACATTTGCATTTGAAAGTACCAACACATCCTAAATGTGCAGCATATGCACAGATCTGTGCAGTAGCAATTAGGCACAGAAATAACCAGTGCAACTGAATTAGAGTTGATGAGGTTTTTGGTGTTCAAGGCAGCCACCTCCTTTATATGACTAATCCCTACACATTCTTGGAGTTTCAGATTAGACGTTGCTTTTTCTATGAAGTTTTCCCAGACCCCGGAAGTCTAGGCTGTGTGCCCATCTGATGAATTTCCCCTTGCATTTCTCCTACTCATAGCATTTGTCGCCTGAGATCAGTATTACCAGTTTACTTCTGAGTCTCTCCCACTAGTCTGTTGGCTTTGTGAAAGCTGGGACACGTCTTATACACTGTATCACTAGTATGTCTCACAATGCCCAGCACAAAGTAATTGCTGAATAAATGTTTTTGAGTGGATTAATAATAAGCAGAAATGGGACATGGGACAGTTGCTTACAAAAAATTTTAAAATCTACCCAACTCTATTATCAGCTCCAATTACAAAATGTCATAAGACCAGGATGTGATGAAGTAAGCGGTGGTCATATAAATGAGTCACACATATAGAACCATGAAAAAGAAAATAACAGGTCCAGACTGTGATAACATCACGCTCATTCCTGGATAAGAACTCTACTCAAAGTCTATTCATGAAGGCATTGGTAGCTGCATAACAACTATGAACTGGTGTTTACCTAACCTATCTATGCTATCTATCCATCTATCCATTTGTCCATATATCTATCTATCCATTATCTAGCTAGCTATCCATTTATCTATCAATTGTCTGCCTAGCCATCTATTTATCCATTCATCCATCCATCTATCCACCTGTGATACGTAAAATTTTAAAGATGCCCCCCCCAAGATTCCCATTCCCTGGTTATTCAATCAAACACAAATCTAGGTATTGCTGTAAAGGGAATTTACAGGTGTAATTAAGGTTCTAATCAGCTGCTCTTAAAATAGGAAGATTATTCTGCATTTCCTGGTGGGCCCAATGAAATTACACAAGCCCTTAAAAGCAGAAGAGGAAGCAAAAGAAATGAGGCAGAAGGGGAAGCAGGGGAAGAGTGAGAGACTTGACCTGCCCTTGCTTGCTGGGGTCCTCAGTCTTATGATGATAAGGAACTGAATTTTGACAGACAACCTAAACAAGCTTGGAAGGGTATTAATCCCCAGAGCCTCCAGCAAGGAACACAGCCTGGGTGATACCTTGACTTTGGACTCATGAAGCCAGGGCAGAGAAACCAACCAGCTGACCAGATTTCTGACCTATAGGACAATGAGATTTTAAAAATCTATGTTGTTTTAAGTCACTAAGTTTAAGCTACAGCAGCAATAGAAAACTAACACACCATCCATCAATCTATTAACTATCTGTTTAGCTATTATCTATCTATTATCACTTATCTATTACCTATCTATCAATGTTATCTACTGGTCACTTATCTATTACAGCATATATAATCTATTATTTATATATTATCTATCTAAATAGTATCTATCCATCCATCCATCCATCTTTGTTGCCTGACCTGGCCCAGAATTCTTAACAGCAGTCTTTTCTCCCTGAACCTCCCACCCCTGACACAGCACCCCCTGCTCCTCCCCCACCACCACACACACTTTCCTCCCAGGAAAGACCAGCAACAACCACCAGAAATCCTGGGAACCTCTCCAACCTGCACTTGCCCTGGTATCCCCATATCTTCCCATAACCTCTTCCTCTGCTTGACATTCCCTCTGCTTGATCTTCTTCCCTCCAGTTGGCCTTCACTCAAATAGACTGCTCAGCTCTGGGTCCTGACTCCACCCCTGGATGCTCAACTTCACCCAGTAGGTAAGTACCCACTACCCCATCCTTAACCAACCCAGACTCAGTCACCCCAACCAATGAGCAGTACCTCCAAGGCCATGGCTGTCTAAGAAGGACCCCAGAAAATCATCAGGACATAGTTCATTTACTTCTATGAATTGGATCCATTTTGTTCTCAATAAATCTTTTCTCTTTATAAAGATCTGATTTCAAACAACTCTTTCAACTATTAAGAGATACCCAAAGCAGGAAACTGTCACTTATATTCACCATTCTGGTACTAAGAAGCATTACATCTTTGAGAATGGTGCCAGCACAGGGCCAAGGGGTCTACTGGGATGTGTTATCTTTCACAGCGACACTTAGGCAATATTTCTTTATAAAAGATACTGTGCTATCGTTCTAAGATCACATACCAGAACTGAAATGGCCATGTAAATCCAACCTCATAGAAGAAGAGTCAATTTTAACTATTGATGCCCTTAGAAATATAGGTCTCACAGCATATTACTTGCCATAGACATGAGGATTTTATATAAGTATGTAACTGTGTATATATGTGTGTATTAAAATATATATAAATTTTGAGTCCTTGTTTCATGCCAGGCATCAGACATACACACTATTACCTGCATTTTCTCCTATAACCCTTACAACTCTATAAAATTTGTCCTGCTATTACCTGCATATTGGAGATGAGAGGTTAAGAAATAAATCTGCCCAAGGTCACACAGCTAGAACATAACAGAGGTGGGATATAAACCCAAGGCTTATTCTCTCAACTACTGTACTCCGTTTTGTTCTTATCATGATGAGAGTCACTGGGATGTTATGAAAGGAGCATCCTTGTTCCTTGGATAAATCACATCACATTCCTGGCCCTCACTTGTGAAATGAGGGAGATGGGCCATGTGCTCCCTCAGGCTCCATCAGATCTAATGGTCTGCAGTTTCCTGGATTGGCCCCTCTGATTGGGTCCTGCTCTAACCATGATGCCAGAGACAGATGGGGGTTACTATGTATCATCACTGCCTTTCTCTTTTCTGCACTAACCTCCTGATGTCATGCACCTCATTGTCGTTCCCTTTTTCTAAAGATCATTTAACACTCCATTTAGTCACCCTTGATAATGCTCTTCTTTCCAAAGTTACAGTGAGAGGAGCCGTTTCAAGGTGATTTCTCTATACTGAGCACATGTCAAGCTCTGGAGATTAACTGGCCAGCATCCTAGTTCTGGAGCAGGTAGATGCAACGAGGCCAACACCAACAGCAGAAATAAACCAGGCTAGGGAGAGACAGACCAGTTATTTATCAGAAAAGAACCAGACTGTAGCTGACAATACTCACTTCTAGCAACACCCTTCAGGAACCGTCCATCCTGACCCTGAACCACCAGGGGAGTAGTATAGCGTGATGTAAGGAGCGTAAACACATTTCATCTAAGTCACCAACTCCAATTGATTATGAGTGGGCTCCTGGAGTGCTGAGGTGAAACACACTAGAAGACA
Source organism: Eubalaena glacialis (assembly GCF_028564815.1). Lineage (NCBI taxonomy): Eukaryota > Metazoa > Chordata > Mammalia > Artiodactyla > Balaenidae > Eubalaena > Eubalaena glacialis. Next base: position 6,434,811 of record NC_083733.1, read on the forward strand.
GGTCTCAGCTCAGCAGGAAAGAACACTGATCGATTAATGATGTCTGTCAGGGGCAGAGCATTTGAAAAGAGGCACCAGGCTCCTGGCTACTCACAGACCCTGCAAAATCAGTGAGTGGCACAGGCCATGCAGTTAGATCGGCATAGGTTCAAATCTCAGCTCTCCCACTTACTAGCTGTATAATACTGGGAAATTTTCTTAAACTTCTGAGTGTCAGCTAAAATGGAATGGTTTAAGAATGAAGACTGAAATGTTTGGGCAGTGCTTAGCAAGGACCCACTAACTCATTAGCAATTATAAGTTTTCCCAAATAAAAAGCAGTGAAAAGAACACTGCTAACTTTAGCTGGGTGAAAATATTTTACTTCTCTCCATCTGTTGGATTGGCACAGAAGTCACAAACTGGCAGTCATGGGCTTAATCTCACCTTTATACCTATTTAAATTGGCTCATGTTGTTGGTTTGCACAAAGTCTAAATAATGTTTGAATTAGTTACAAGCTTATTTCACATTTTTTTTAAAACCCATATATCTTACTTCTTTGAAAAGCCTGATGTGACAACATTGGTCCCATTCTCAAATGGCATCAACTGGGGCTAACTGGTGGCTGCTCCCTTTGGGGGATTCCTGAACCTTTTTTCCTTCCTTTCTTCATTATGATATATGTCATATATTCAAAAGAGTGCATAAAATATATGTACAGTTTAAAGAGTAATTATAAAGCCAACATCTATGTAACCAAGTCCCAGGTCAAGGAGTGGAACATGGCCAGCACCCCCAGAAGACTGCATGTCCTTCCAATCACAGACTCTACCTCTCTCTAGGGTCACCACCATTCTGGCCTTCGTGATAATCATTGTCTTGCTTTTCATTACGTTTTTACCATGTAGGTATGTATCTCTAAACTACGTAGTTTGGAGAACTGTATGGACATGAATTCTTATGGAATGTCTTCTTTTGGGTCTAGCTACTTTTACTCAACATTATGGTTGGAAGATTCACGCTGGTTGCCATATTCCATTTACTTTCATTGCTATGTGGGTCATGCACTCTTCAATTTCACTCTCTGTCATCTCTCCACCTGGCCCTATTATAAGCATCCGAATTTGTGCTTTTATATCAGGATACACATCCCCCCAGATGCAGGGAAATAACTGCCATTATAAGCATGTTTGATCACTCCAACTAAGATTCCCAGCTTGTTCCACAGCCCTACTGTGAGCTCAGCTTGCTGATAACCCCCAGGAGGCTTCAACCTAAGGAGGCTCAGTCTATCCAATTCCTCCTCCATGTCTCTCCTCAATCCCTGGTGACCTCCCCAGCCCATCCAGTAAGTGATCGGGCAGCCAAGGCTGACTGCACCATATTTATCGGTCCCTTCTTCTCAATAAGGAATTAAGAGACTCAGTGAATCCAAAGCCACAACACCCCTCTAGTAGCACATGGGGAAACTTGCAGCAGCTCTATCCCTGGCTGTTTATCATTACTTTGGCTTTATGAGTCTTCATCCAGCTCTCAATCTGTGCCAATGGTTCCTCTGCCAACCCAATTTGAATTAATTTGACAAAGCAAAATTTTGTGATAAAATGTATCAGCTGCATTACTGGAATAAGATCTATGACTTCTGTGATCCTTTCATCTTCTAATTTAGCCATTCTATCAATAAAAGCAATCAAGTTTTCTTGGCAAATTTTTCTTTATAAATCAGCTTTATGGGTCATGTATCCACATTCTTCTTGATGTTTATGGATTTTCATTCCTAATATCAATTCCATTGTTTTACTACAATGGAAGTGAGACATCTAAGACAATGAGAATAGGGGTGCTTTCCAATATACTTCTGGCTATAAAAGTCAGGATCAGAGTTTCAGGAATGCTGAATGGCTTTAGTCTACCAACCATCTGCGGCAGGTAGGGGAAAAAATTCCAACCTTTCAGGCTGGCATACAAAGTCCTTTGACCATCTGACCCCAGCCAGCCTCCCCAGTCTCATCCCTCTCTTGCATGAATGACCGGACAAGGCCCTGGTGTGTCATAGTCATTAATCCTTTTTTTCTCTCTCTGCAATGTCCCTGTGTCAGTTAGGACTCTTTAGGTTGTGAGTGATAGAAAGCCAAGGTAATGACAGAAATTGGCTTAAGATAAAAAGGAATGTATTGGAGCATGTAATTCAAAAGCTCAGGGACAGTACTGACTACCGACTTCAGGTATTCAGGTACCACTGGATCAGGACTTCAGCAAAGAGATAACTTTCCTCCCCTCCCCTCCCCACCCTGCCCCTCCCCTCCTCTCTCCTCTTTTCCCCCTCTCCCTCTCCCTCGCTCCCCCACCCACACACCCATTCTGCATTACAATTACATAAATGCTTTTGGTTTCTCCAGCATTTACATCTTCTCGCTTCCAGTCATGAAAGATAGAAAGTCTCTATGATACATTGGATGGTTTTTCTAAATTCTTCACTCACTCTGTGTCATAGAATTATACCTGTACGGCAGTAGTTCTCAACCGAGGGTGATTTTTCCCCAGTGGGACATTCGGCCATGGCTGGAAACATTTTCGGTTGTCACAGTTTAGGAGGCACATTACTGAGGCCAGGGGTGCTGTTGATATCTTACAATGCACAGGACAGCCCCCACCACAAAGAACTGTCTGGCTCAAATGTGAATGGTGCTGATGTGAGAAACCCTGCTCTATGCCCTTAGCTGTGTGAACTGGCCGTGACTACGTTTCTCTCTTCCATTAGAGGCTACAAAATGCTGGGTCTGCTGCCCAGGCACAAACTGGCCTGGTCCACTTGGCTTGGACCACACAGTCTATACATAGACACCACACACAACTGTGCACAAGCTGCCCAGCTGAGGGGCGAGTGGGGCTGACCTGGGTCTGATGGCCCATGACCAGGTAGAACTCTCCAACCAGAGAGGATGTCTTTTCCCAATTTTCATGGATTCCCAGAAGTGGCAGGAGAAGAAGCCAGGCTCTCTCCTGCATCTCTAAGTTTATATTTTCACTTCTTAAGGTTTCTAGATAGTTCATGTTATTCTTTGTGATCTTAAGAAGGACCTGATGAACTGCCTATTGCATTAGTAAGCAGACCTGGTAGATGACACATGTGGTTTCTAGGTAATTAGCTTCTAAGCATCATTCTAGGGTTCCCTTCCTTCCATCTGACAGCCTCACCAGAAGCTCATGGTCTTCTAAGAAACACTGTCTATTGTTGTTGTTGCAGGGTGAGGATATGGTTAAACACCATGGTGGTAGGCAGAAGTGTGAGATGCCCTCAGGTTTCTCATCTCTGGTATACAAGCCCTGTATAATCCCTGAAACTATGAGTATGATGAGGTATCACTCCCATGGTTATGTTATGTTATAAAGACAGTTTACAGATGTAATCATGTCTTAAATCAGTTAACCAGAAGATAGGCAGATTATCTGGGTGGGCCTGACCTAATCACAGGAGCCCTTCAAATTTGGGTCTACAGGTCAGCAACAGAGGAGGTCAGAGCTTCAAAGCCCAAGAAGAGTTTAACATACCATTGCTGACCTGAAGATGGAGGGGCCAAGGTGGCAAGGAATGTGAGCAGCCTAGGAGTGGCCCAGATGACAGCAAGGAAACGGGAACAGCAAGGAAATGGGAACCTCAGGCCTACAACCACAAGGAATTGAATTCCACCAAAAGCAAGAATGAGATTGGAAGCAGATTCATCCCTAGAGCCTCCAGATGAGAACTCAGTCCAGCCAACACCTTGGTTTTAGCCCTGTGAGACTGTGAGCAGAGAACCCAGTTATACAGCACTGGACTTCTGACCTACAGAACTGTGAGCTAATAAATGGGTATTATTTAAGCTGCTAAATTTGTGGTCATTTGGTATGCAGCCAGAGAAAACTAATACAACCATGAATAGACCTGTAGTCACAGCAAATACCTCAGGCCCTTTGCTAACCACAAAACATTTACTTTCCACTAATCCCTACTCTCTTTCCACACCACTATAAGTGTGGATGATTTACCTGAGGTCTTGCAAGCTCAGTCACACCTGAGTAAATTGTTTCAGCATAAAACCAAAGGAATTTACTTTTCACAGAGCTAAACCACAGTTTCCTTTAATATTCCATTAATACTCAAGTTGCACCTGACCTTAATCACCCAGTAACGCTCATTTTTAGAGTTTAAAGCATATTACTTCTAAAACAAGATGCAAATATAGTATCAAAAAAGCAGTCACCCTAACGCTGGGCTTTATTGGGTGCAGCAGGATTTCACGGCAGGTCCTCCTGATTATTTAATATTCACTTTGTCTCCACCAGAGGCTGTGAGGCTGAATAGAGATGATGTCTCAGGATTGTTAAACATAACTCCAGAACGTGTGCCTGAAACACATTCTGGTTGCTAGAAGATGTAAGATATAAGAGGCAGGGCTGCTCTATGCTGATGTAACTCTTCCTACTGAATCCCCAAGCTCAGCCAGAGAAGAATTTTTAAGTATTTGGGCCAAATGTTCACCTTCTTGCAATCTGAGAGGTATTTAAAAAGTTATCCACCAGCTCCCACTATAATTTGAAAGATATATTGGAAAGAACTATTGCGACTTGGGAGAAGATGTTTTGATCATGAATTAAAATTTCATAACACCACTACAGCGTTTTTGATGGTACTTTTGTCTGCCTGTGAAGCATTTCCCTTGAGTTCAGCTGTGCCATTTGCATTTTTAATATTTAGTTGTTTCTAACTCATGCCCAGACTTTTTGACCATGTTTATATTAGACTCTAAAGAAAAGCACTGGCAGTTCCCAGTTGTTTTCTACAGAATGCTCCTGTAAGTTGCTTTTAAGCAGATCATTGCACAAAAACACTCCTTTTCTCTTGGAAACACTTTTGTAAAGGAGTAAAATGTTCCTGACTAATGATTAGCATCAGAAAAGTTATAGTTATAACAAATATGCAATAAAAGAAAAGATCTACCATAAACTCCTCTGGATAATTAAAAACTTACAGAAATTATACTTGTTTCATAAAATGAACATAAATATACCATATATACAGATTATGACTGTATTTAATATAAACCAATATAGTGGCTATTATTTAACAATTGGGCTTGTTTGTTTATATTTAGAAAGACTTTTTTAAATGTTGTGAATGGTCTATTTTGTTTTTAAAGTTTCTCAGGAGTTTTGGACCAAATGTCAATATTCCCCCTTATAAGTTTCCTGGAGCAAGGAAACCATCATATTAATGGTCACAAAACTACCCTCAACTTCAGAATTATTTTTTTCAACAAAGCATTGATTAGCTAATTCGTGTACATGTGTTTGTGTGTGCAGGTGTGTTTGTATATATGTGCATGTGTGTGTGTATCTACACAGGAGAACCAGAAGTCTTCCTTCTCCTCTTCCGATTTCCCTGCCTATCCTCCATACGCGACCCTACTCCACCCACCCACCTCCTCACTCTTCTCTGTCTTGACATCATACTAGTGCAGGTCCTACATAGCAAAATGTGAAGAGGTGAAGAGGAGAGGGATACTTGGCTTAACGGAGGGATGGCTTGTGGAGCAAAGGATGAGGAAAAGCGGGCTGGTGCTGGCTTATTATGTGGATATTACTATTTTTGCACCAGTTGACTACAGTATTTTCTCTACATCCTGCTTCCTCTCTGCTAGAGATAGACCCAATAAATAAATCAATATAGTGGGAAATGAGGTACCAACACTAAATAAAATTAAACAAGCTTAACAATAAAATTCAAAACTTGAAAAGTGGCAGTAATCCCTATTCATTCTGCCTCTTCATCAACCTTGGAGACTAACTTAGAATTCTACTCATGTCAGTGCGGGGATGAGAGGGAGTGCAGGGTAGGGTGAGATACCTTTTGTGGTTTGTTACTTACTTTTCCTACCCCATATATTCCTCTCTTTTCCCCTTCTCTACTCACAGGGGTGGACACCTGACATGAGTTTACCTATCGGAGTATCCTGTTTTTCTGAACACAGTGACGTAGGGCATGTGATTCAAGAACGGCCAACTGGGTTTCCTCACTGGAATTGACAAACAGATGATGGAAGAGGGAAATTCCCTTTATGTTGGTATGAATAATCTGGGGCTGCCAACAGCCATTGTCCTTAGACACATGGAAAGAACTTGTCTGCCAGATGAGGAGAGCCAAAGACCAGCAGAGATAACAGAAAGGGATGGATAGAGGGATGGGTGGATGGATGGAGGAAATGGATAGATGGATGGAGGGATGAATAGAAAGATGGATAGATGAATGAATGGATGGATGAGCTCTCCCTTATCTTCTTTTAAGGGAACAGAGGTGCCAAAAACTGTGTCCCAAAGCATGAGGGTGTCTCTCTCCAATCTGATATTACATTCATAGACCATGGTCTTTAACCAAATTCATCAGCTACTCTGGCTTGGTTCCCCAGTGCTGGCAACTTGAATTCTCAAAGTCCCAGGGAGATTTTGAATGAGCCCCTAACCTTGAGCAAGAAAAGGATCTGAGTAACAGGCACTGTCTTCCACCAGCCTTCAAACCCAGAGCCATCACATTGCACACTTCCAGGATGTGAATGGGGTCACATTGCATGCTTCCAGGAGATAAACGGAGTCTACTGGCATTGGACCAGGTGGTGGCCAGCCCCACCTTGTGTCCCATTCTTGTGAGAAACTCTTTTATCCTTTATCTAAGTCTTTTCCCAAATGGATCTTCAGCTTCTCATCAAGTAGCCTCTATGGTGGTCTTTCCCTACCAGTGCTTAAAGCATGTCCAGATTTCAGGATAAACACTACTTAGGCCCAAGCTGGAATCCTGGCAACCTGCGCTCATCTCCTTTTCTACCACTTGCCCCTCTGGCCTCTGCTGCCATTATTTGGCAAATGACGTGCTTGCTGGGCCAATCACTGGGCTGTAGAGGGGTAACATGATGGCTTCAGCCCCTAAGCATTTATATGGGACTTCTGAGCCTAAAGGAAAGACAAAACTTCCCAAGTATGAGGAATGATTTAAAGTCACCTTCTCAGAACATACCATCCAAGCATAATGTTTAGAACTTGTTTAAATCCTGATTCAAACAAACCAATAATAAAAAACACCATGTATGTTCCTATCAGGGAACTGAACACTGATTGGATACTTGATGCTAATAAGATATTTTCATTTTTTTACATGTGATAATGGTATTGTGATAGTGCTTTTTTTTTTTAAAAAGAGTTCTTATCTTAGACATACATACTGATGTATATGCAGATGAAATTAAACGATGGCTGAGATTTGCGTCAAAATAAACCTGTCAGGGTGAAAGAGGTACAGAGAAGTAGGTGGGGAGAGAGATAAAACACATCTGTTGAGAATTGTTGAAGCTGGGTAATGATTACATGGGGCTTCATTGTACTAGTATGTCAACTTCTGTCTATGCTTGAACATCTTCATAATAGAAAACTTAAAAATAATTTCAGCCATCTCAGAAGGCAGGGGTTCCAGAGTTTCCTCACTATAAGCAAGGGGATATATCTACATTAGCATTTCCCAGATGCAGGAAACTTAGCTGCCCAGTGGAAACTGTCTTGAAATGTCTAGTTCTCACCAAAAATATATAAGAAAGTCAAGCTCTGTACACCATGCCAAGGTAAGCTAGAGAAAGCAATGTTCTATCAAACCACAAAGATCTAGAAAATATCTGTTTACACTCAAACTAAACAAAATTTTAGTAACATCTTAGCTCAAGCCAAAACACCGTATCTCTACCTTCTGGAGTCAAAGAAGAGGGTATGGTTTCTAACTGGAGGCAGAAAGATAGTCCCTTTGAACACATCCAGTGACCAGAGGAACCCCAGGAATTCCTTCTCAGGTGGTCAGTGTAGACTAGATATTCATAATGTGGGCTTTCAATGCACCAACCACTTCTCAAACATTACTACTTCTATCATATCCATCACTGTATTAGTCAGAATTCCCCAGAGAAACAGAACCAATAGGATATATATAGATACATAAATATATAGGTATATGAAGAGATTAATTGTAGGAATTGGCTTACTTAGTTATAGAGGCTGAGAAGTCCCATGATCTGCCATCTGCAAGCTGGAGAACCAAGAAAACCAGTGGTATAGTTCAGTCAGAGTCCAAATGCCCGATAATCATGTGGTGATGGTGTAAGTCCCAATCTGAGTCCAGATGCCCAAGAACCAGGAGCACTGATTTCCTAGGGCAGGAGAAAATGTCTCAGCTCAAGCACAGAGAGCAAATTCACCCTTTCTCCACCTTTGTATTCTATTCAAGCCCTCAACAGGTTGGATGATCCCCACCTGCATTCGTGAGAGTGACCTTCTTTATTCAATTTATTGACTCAAACACTAATCTCTTCTAGAAACACCCTCACAGATACACCCAGAAATCATGTTTTACCAGCTATCTGGGCATCCCTTAGCCCCGTCAAACTGACACATAAAATGAGCCATCAGAATCATATTAGAAAAAGGCATTCAAGGATTCTTCCATGTGATATTCAGAGATGTGAAGTTGTGCCCGTTTTAAGCCAGTTCGGTTATAAGTCTCTCTAAGCAGCAAAATAATCCACATGAATAGAGGGCCCAGGGTACCTAACATATATATACCCACCCCACATTTATTTCTACCAAATCACTGTGAGTGTATCATTCCTGCCCTCTCAGAAAAGGAGTCTCTGCTCGGTTTTATTCATGGGAACAAAAGAGATCTCTGAAAACTGTGTGTTGAGTCATATCACCCTGAACAGGCCTGATCTTATCTGAAAACTGTGTGTTGAATAACTCCATGGTCTGCTGTGCATCATCTTTACTGACAGTGAGGAAGATATTAGCTGTGTGGCAGGACTATCATCTGAGTATGGCTGGACACAGAACCTTTAAGAAATATTTGGCTTTATTTTCCACATTGACCCAGCAGGACTTAGTGAGAGAGGCAGATGGTGTGGTGAGCAGAATTCAGCCCTGGCTCTGAAGAAGGAGGTGCCACCTGAATATCCCCAAGTGTGTGCCTGGATGTCGGCATCTCTTCCCCTGCCTCTTGTAGCCTCTGATACTCCCAGCCCTTGTCATCTGTGGGTTCTGATCACCCTCACCCAGAGCAATGGAGGCCCACATCCAACAGGGGATGCAAGTTTCCTCCTTGCCTCTGAGTCAATGATCAGGTAAGATGAGTCCATTGCACCGTGTGTTCCCATAAGCCCATCCCCAGCCACACTAGCTGTGCCTTTCCTCCTTATTTAAACTCTGCACCTGTGGTTCTCAGCCATAAGCATGCATCAGAATCACCTGGAGGACTCCTCACATCACAGATTGACCACTCCACCCCAAGAGCTTCTATTCAATAGAATTTGCATTTCTAATGAGTAGCCTGGTGACACTGATGCTGCTGATCTGAGGACCACCCTTTTAGAAGCACTGCTCTAGAGCTCTCCTAGGGTCTGAAGCCCTTACCTGAATCTCAGTCTCTTTGGTTCGTGCCCTCTTGCTCCTTGGTCTGGACTTTGGCCTTAACCCCAGATGGCCAAACCAGAAAGATTGTGACGCAGGGGTGAGCCTGATTCAGCTTCAAGACTCCTGCTGGTTCACTGCGAGACCTCTACTTAGACACCATTTAGGATGGTCACCAACCTTGAAAAAGACTAAATTCTCCATATGTTCTAGGACACTGTGATTTAAGTTGTTGCTACTGCCTCAGTGCCTGTCCTAAAATTGGGTTAAATTCCCTTGGTTCCTGTCCCAACCATCCCCAAGTTTCTTCTTGCCCTGCAGCACCAATGCCAAAGGTCCTAACCCTACGTGACTATGTCAGCAGGATAGTGTTCCACCCCTCTACACCTCTTTTCACTCCTGGAAGCCCAGATCTCAGGCCACCGAGCTGACCCTGGTGCCTGCACTGCTGATTTGTCTTGTATTACTATTACTACTACTACTACTGCGGCTGCTGCTGCTGATACTACTACTACTATATGCTTTTCCAGGACACAGAAGGCCTCTCAGTTCAAGCCCAATTGTATAAATAACTATCTGGGAAGAATTTGGTCAAATGCCTTTACTCCTCTGGGCCTCAGAAGGCCTCTCAGTTCAAGCCCAAGGATATAAATAACTATCTGGGAAGAATTTGGTCAAATGCCTTCACTCCTCTGGGCCTCAGGGCTGGAAGAAACAATTTATAGATCCCAGGCTCCACCTGCAGATGTTTGATTTCACGGGGCAGAGAGTACCCTAGCTTTGCCATTTTCTCAAAACTTCCTTAACGATTACAGTGTGCTACCAGAAATGATCCTTCCTCTCATTTCACATTTAAAGAGACCAAGACTCAGAACAGTGACGTGTTTAAGTTCCACAGACAGATATTAGAATCTCACACTAGCATTCTGTCCTCCCAATTCCTAGTTCAGAGATCCATGTAGAAACTGGAATAGATGCCAACTTCCCACTCCTAGGCAGGCCTGAACCAGAGTAATCCTTATCCAGCTTGGCTGAGCCTGTGGAGCTTGTTAAAATGGAGATCTGGAATCTCACCCCAGGCCTTCGGGCTGCATAGGGATCCCCAAGGGGGACGCGGAGAAGAGGGTGACTGGAGCACTCCCTAGAGGTCAGAGCGTGCCATCAGCATCCTCCAAGCCTCAGCACATTGCCTCTTCCAACTGAGTTAGTATCCTGGCTCTGGATTTGCCCTCCCTTCTCTGGCTGGGATGCTCTGAATAAACCTCACACCTTACTCTGACTTGGGCTCCAGATTTGAGGCCCTAGCTTGGCATCTTACCCTACGACCCTCACCTTCTCTCCCTCTCTCCCCAGCATCCCCAGCTGTAGAGGTTGTGTGCCTCCCTTACAAAGGACTTGATTCCATCACTGTTGGGCAAATCTTCAAAGGCCTTCCCTGCCCATACTAAAGCAACCCAGCCTATCCTCTCAGGGGCTAGAAAACTGGACTCATTATACACACTATTAGCCATAAAGGCTTCAGGGGCTATTAGAGAGAAACAAAAGTTCCCCCAGTGGCTTCCGTGGATGGTCTAAAATGTTTGTCATTTTCCTCAAACAATAGACTGTTACAGGGACATATAATTCAGCCGAGTCTGAGCAGACCCCTGGCTCCTCACTGGTTTATTTATGTCATTTATTGGGAGCTATTAAAGAATTGTTTTTCTCGGTCAGCCAAATGCACTGATGGAAGCACATTGTCAGCCTTCAAAAACCAGAATCACATCATTGTCCAGTAAATATGTTCTTGCTCTTTTACAGAGTTTTTAAATCGTGCTCTATTGAGGAAAAGAAAAATGGTATGTGTGTGAGCATGGACTGAAATCCCCCCACGCTTGGGGGAGGGTCAACTGGGGTTCTGCTATGTTTCAACAAAATGCAGCAATTTATTTGTAGAAATCCCATTATAGCTAATAGGAGTTAAAAACCATTTTAAAAGATAAGGATGTCTAGTCATTTCAAGATTATTTTGTGAAATGTGCCCTGCTAAAAAAGGAATGAGGGCTTCCCTGGTGGCTCAGTGGTTAAGAATCCGCCTGCCAATGCAGGGGACACGGGTTCGAGCCCTGGTCCGGGAAGATCCCACATGCTGCGGAGCAACGAAGCCCGTGCGCCACAACTACTGAAGCCCATGCGCCTACAGCCCGTGCTCCGCAACAAGCCACTGCAATGAGAGGCCCTCGCACCGCAAGAAAGAGTAGCCCCCGCTCACTGCAGCTAGAGAAAGCCCATGTGCAGCAACGAAGACCCAATGCAGCTAAAAATAAATAAATAAATAAAACTAAATTAAATTTTTTAAAAAAGGAATGAATTTTGCAAAGAACATCACAAATCTACTCATACCAATTCTACTCACATAAAACAATTAAAACTAAATAAATCTGATACCAGTACTAAATGCTTTTCTAAATCTCTCTTTAAATACATCAAGCTTGGAAATTCTCACTACTAGGAAAACATAAGCTGCACACTTAGACATCAATGGCTATTCTCAGGCAACCTTCTTTAAGCAAGATAATTGGACAAAATTCTAAATTAACATGAAGGAAAATAGTACTATAATTTATAGAAATGGAAATTTCAAACATAAAGAACTTTCAGACTGGAGTAAATCATGTCTTTGAACCTATACTGCTCAACATGTTTAGTATCATCTTGGATAAAGATACAGAAAGAAAGCTTTTCCAATTTACAGGGAAAACAAAACTGAGTGAAATAACTGATCCAATAGAGAGTAAAATAAAGATGATTCACATTGATTTTGACAGGCTTGAAGAAACTGTACCCTTTACTAAAGTAATTCTATTTTGCCTCTGGAAATTGATTCTAGGGAAATAATCCTAAGAATGTTGGAAGAGGAAATAAAAAAGAAAAAGAAAACAACATGCATAAAGATGTTCAATACAGCCTTATTTATAATAGGAGGTATAATCGTAGCACACAAATATTGGACAAATGTTTCAATAAATTAAGATACATTCACTCAATGAAATATAATGATGCAATATTTATGGAAAGTTATATAATAACAAAAAGTGCTAGTTTTATTGTTAAGATTAAAAATCAGGTTATAAAATAGGGGATCAAAAGATTTTTTTAAATGTAACAGACAGGGGATAATAGCTAGAAGTATACCAGCATGGTAGCAGTTTACTCCTTCTTTCATGGTTGTAACTCCCACTCAAGATAATCATTTACTCTCTCCACCATTTAACATTTATTAAACACCTACTTGGGCCAGCACCTAGTGGGTGACTTTTCTTTCACTTTCTACTTGTCTATGATTTACAATTTCATATGCATGAAACTGCAATTTCCTTGAGAGGACCTAGTTGTAATAGGATTCGCTCACTGAAATTACAAACTGATATAGGTTCGCCCCTTTCTTTTAAATTACAAATCCTATCCCTGTTTTTTTTTTTTAAACATCTTTATTGGAGTATAATTGTTTTACAATATTGTGTTAGTTTCTGCTGTATAACAATGTGAATCAGCTATATGTATACATATATCCCCATATCCCCTCCCTCTTGCATCTCCCTCCCACCCTCCCTAACCCACCCCTCTAGGTGATCACAAAGCATCGCGCTGACCTCCACGTGCGATGCAGCTGCTTCCCACTACCTATTTTACATTTGGTAGTGTATATATGTCAATGCTACTCTCTCACTCCGTCCCAGCTTACCCTTCCCTCTCCCCATGTCCTCAAGTCCATTCTCTATGTCTGCGTCTTTATTCCTGTCCTGCCCCTAGGTTCATCAGTACGATTTTTTTTTTTTTTTTTTTTTAGATTCCATATATATGTGTTAGCATACGGTATTTGTTTTTCTCTTTCTGACTTACTTCACTCTGTATGACAGACTCTAGGTCCATCCACCTCACTACAAATAACCCAATTTCATTTCTTTTCATGGCTGAGTAATATTCCATTGTATATATGTGCCACATCTTTAGCCATTCATCTGTCGATGGACACTTAGGTTGCTTCCATGTCCTGGCTATTGTAAATAGAGCTACAAGGAACACTGTGGTACATGACTCTTTTTGAATTATGGTTTTCTCAGGGTATACGCCCAGTAGTGGGATTGCTGGGTCGTATGGTAGTTCTATTTCTAGTTTTTTAAGGAACCTCCGTACTGTTCTCCATAGTGGCTGTATCAATTTACATTCCCACCAACCGTGCAAGAGGGTTCCCCCTTTTTCTATTTTTTTAACTCTTGACCCTTGAGTTTGTGTTTTATTATTATTATTATTTTTAATATTTATTTATTTGGCTGCACTGGGTCTTAGCGGCAGCATGCAAGATCTAGCTCCCTGACCAGGGAATGAACCTGGACCCCTTGCATTGGGAGCACAGAGTCTTAACCACTGGACCACCAGGGAAGTCCCAAGAGGGTTCCCTTTTCTCCACACCCTCTCCAGCATTTATTGTTTGCAGATATTTTGATGATGGTCATTCTGACTGGTGTGAGGTGATACCTCATTGTAGTTTTGATTTGCATTTCTCTAATGATTAGTGATGCTGAGCATCCTTTCATGTGTTTGTTAGCAATCTGTATATCTTCTTTGGAGAAATGTCTATTTAGATCTTCTGCCCATTTCTGGATTGGGTTGTTTGTTTTTTTGATATTGAGCAGCATGAGCTGCTTGTAAATTTTGGAGATTAATCCTTTCTCAGTTGCTTCATTTGCAAATATTTTCTCCCATTCTGAGGGTTGGCTTTTCGTCTTGGTTATGGTTTCCTTTGCTGTGCAAAAGCTTTTAAGTTTCATTAGGGCCCATTTGTTTATTTTTGGTTTTTTTCCATTTCTCTAGGAGGTGGGTCAAAAAGGATCTTGCTGTGATTTATGTCAAAGAGTGTTCTTCCTATGTTTTCCTCTAAGAGTTTTATAGTGTCTGGCCTTACATTTAGGTCTTTAATCCATTTTGCGTTTATTTTTGTGTATGGTATTAGGGAGTATTCTAATTTCATTCATTTACATGTAGCTGTCCAGTTTTCCCAGCACCACTTATTAAAGAGACTGTCTTTTCTCCACTGTATATTCTTGCCTCCTTTATCAAAAATAAGGTGACCATATGTGCGTGGGTTTATCTCTGGGCTTTCTATCCTGTTCCATTGATCTATATTTCTGTTTTTGTGCCAGTACCATACTGTCTTGATTACTGTAGCTTTGTAGTATAGTCTGAAGTCAGGGAGCCTGATTCCTCCAGCTCCGTTTTTCTTTCTCAAGATTGCTTTGGCTATTCGGGGTCTTTTGTGTTTCCATACAAATTGTGCAATTGTTTATTCTAGTTCTGTGAAAAATGCCATGGGTAGTTTGATAGGGAGTGCATTGAATCTGTAGATTGCTTTGGGTAGTAGAGTCATTTTCACAATTTTGATTCTTCCAATCCAAGAACATGGTATATGTCTCCATCTGTTTGTATCATCTTTAATTTCTTTCATCAGTGTCTTATATTTTTCTGCATACAGGGCATTTGTCTCCTTAGGTAAGTTTATTCCTAGGTATTTTATTCTTTTTCTTGCAACGGTAAATGGGAGTGTTTCCTTAATTTCACTTTCAGATTTTTCATCATTAATGTATAGGAATGCAAGAGATTTCTGTGCATTAATTTTGTAACCTGCTACTTTACCAAATTCATTGATTAGCTCTAGTAGTTTTCTGGTAGCATCTTTAGGATTCTCTGTGCATAGTATCATGTCATCTGCAAACAGTGACAGTTTTACTTCTTCTTTTCCAATTTGGATTCCTTTTATTTCTTTTTCCTCTCTGCTTGCTGTGGCTAAAACTTCCAAAACTATGTTGAATAACAGTGGTGAGAGCTGGCAACCTTGTCTTGTTCCTGATCTTAGTGGAAATGGTTTCAGTTTTTCACCATTGAGAACGATGTTGGCTCTGGGTTTGTCATATATAGCCTTTATTATGTTCAGATGAGTTCCCTCTATGCCTACATTCTGGATGGTTTTTATCATAAATGGGTGTTGAATTTTGCCGAAAGATTTTTCTGCATCTATTGAGATGATCATATGGTTTTTATTCTTCAGTTTGTTAATATGGTGTAACCCATTGATTGATTTGCGTATATTGAAGAATCCTTGCATTCCTGGGATAAACCCCATTTGATCATGGTGGATGATCCTTTTAATGTGTTGTTGGATTCTGTTTGCTAGTATTTTGTTGAGGATTTTTGTATCTATGTTCATCAGTGATATTGGCCTGTAGTTTTCTTTCTTTGTGACATCTTTGTCTGGTTTTAGTATCAGGGTGATGGTGGCCTCGTAGAATGAGTTTGGGAGTGTTCCTCCCTCTGCTATATTTTGGAAGAGTTTGAGAAGGATAGGTGTTAGCTCTTCTCTAAATGTTTGATAGAATTCGCCTGTGAATCCATCTGGTCCTGGGCTTCTGTTTGTTGGAAGATTTTTTTTTTTTTTTTTTTATTAATTTATTTATTTTTGGCTGTGTTGGGTCTTCGTTTCTGTGCGAGGGCTTTCTCTAGTTGCAGCGAGTGGGGGCCACTCTTCATCGCGGTGCGCGGGCCTCTCTCTGTCGTGGCCTCTCTTTTTGCGGAGCACAGGCTCCAGACGCGCAGGCTCAGTAGTTGTGGCTCACGGGCCTAACTGCTCCACGGCATGTGGGATCTTCCCAGACCAGGGCTCAAACCCGTGTCCCCTGCATTGGCAGGCAGATTCTCAACCACTGTGCCACCAGGGAAGCCCTGTTGGAAAATTTTTAATCACAGCCTCAATTTCAGTGCTTGTGATTGGTCTGTTTATATTTTCTATTTCTTCCTGGTTCAATCTCGGAAGGTTGTGCTTTTCTAAGAATTTGTCCATTTCTTCCAGGTTGTCCATTTTATTGGCATAGAGTTGCTTGTAGTAATCTCTCATGATCCTTTGTATTTCTGCAGTGTCAGTTGTTACTTCTCCTTTTCCATTTCTAATTCTGTTGATTTGAGTCTTCTCCCTTTTTTTCTGGCTGAGTCTGGCTAATGGTTTATGAATTTTGTTTATCCTCTCAAAGAACCAGCTTTTAGTTTTATTGATCTTTGCTATTGTTTCCTTCATTTCTTTTTCATTTATTTCTGATCTGATCTTTATTATTTCTTTCCTTCTCCTAACTTTGGGGTTTTTTTGTTCTTCTTTCTCTAATTGCTTTAGGTGCAAGGTTAGGTTGTTTATTTGAGATGTTTCTTGTTTCTTGAGGTAGGATTGTATTGCTATAAACTTCCCTCTTAGAACTGCTTTTGCTGCATCCCACAGGTTTTGGGTAGTTGTGTTTTCATTATCGTTTGTTTCTAGGTATTTTTTGATTTCCTCTTTGATTTCTTCAGTGATCTCTTGGTTATTAAGTAGTGTATTGTGTAGCCTCCATGTGTTTGTATTTTTTACAGATTTCTTCCTGTAATTGATGTCTAGTCTCATAGCGTTGTGGTCGGAAAAGATACTTGATACGATTTCAATATTCTTAAATTTACCAAGGCTTGATTTGTGACCCAAGATATGATCTATCCTGGAGAATGTTCCATGAGCACTTGAGAAGAAAGTGTATTCTGTTGTTTTTGGATGGAATGTCCTATAAATATCAATTAAGTCCATCTTGTTTAATGTATCATTTAAAGCTTGTGTTTCCTTATTTATTTTCATTTTGGATGATCTGTCCATTGCTGAAAGTGGGGTGTTAAAGTCCCCTCCTAATGATTGTGTTACTGTCGATGTCTCCTTTTATGGCTGTTAGCATTTGCCTTATGTACTGAGGTGCTCCTATGTTGGGTGCATAAATATTTACAATTGTTATATCTTTTTCTTGGATTGATCCCTTGATCATTATGTAGTGTCCTTATTTGTCTCTTATAATAGTCTTTATTTTAAAGTTTTGTCTGATATGAGAATTGCTACTCCAGCTTTCTTTTGATTTCTATTCGCATGGAATATCTTTTTCCATCCCCTCACTTTCAGTCTGTATGTGTCCCTAGGTCTGAAGTGGGTCTCTTGCAGACAGCATATATACAGGTCTTGTTTTTGTATCCATTCAGCCAGTCGATGTCTTTTGGTTGGAGCAATTAATCTATTTACATTTAGGGTAATTGTCGATATGTATGTTCCTATTACCATTTTCTTAAGTGTTTTGGGTTTGTCATTGTAGGTCTTTTCCTTCTCTTGCGTTTCCTGCCTAGAGAAGTTCCTTTAGCATTTGTTTTAAAGCTGGTTTGGTGGTGCTGAATTCTCTTAGCTTTTGCTTGTCTGTAAAGGTTTTAATTTCTCCGTAGAATCTGAATGAGATCCTTGCTGGGTAGAGTAATCTTGGTTGTAGGTTCTTCCCTTTCATCACTTTAAATATATCGTGCCACTCCCTTCTGGCTTGTAGAGTTTCTGCTGAGAAATCAGCTGTTAACCTTATGGACTCGAGTTCCGTTATATGTTACTTGTTGTTTTTCCCTTGCTGCTTTTAATATTTTTTCTTTGTATTTAATTTTTGATAGTTTGATTAATATGTGGCTTGGCGTGTTTCTCCTTGGATTTATCCTGGGGACTCTCTGTACTTCCTGGGCTTGATTAACTGTTTCCTTTCCCATATTAGGGAAGTTTTCAACTATAATCTCTTCAAATATTTTCTCAGTCCCTTTCTTTTTCTTTTCTTCTTCTGGGACCCCTATAATTCGAATGTTGGTGCGTTTAATGTTGTCCCAGAGGTCTCTGAGACTGTCCTCAATTCTTTTCATTCTTTTTTCTTTATTCTGCTCTGCAGTAGTTATTTCCACTATTTTATCTTCCAGGTCACTTATCCGTTCTTCTGCCTCAGTTATTCTGCTATTGATTCCTTCTAGAGAATTTTTAATTTCATTTATTGTGTTGTTCATCACTGTTTGTTTGCTCTTTAGTTCTTCTAGGTCCTTGTTAAACGTTTCTTGTATTTTCTCCATTCTACTTCCAAAATTTTGGATCATCTTTACTATCATTACTCTGAATTCTTTTTCAGGTAGACTGCCTGTTTCCTCTTCATTTGTTTGGTCTGGTGGGTTTTTACCTTGCTCCTGCTGCATATTTCTCTGTCTTCTCATTTTGCTTAATTTACTGTGTTTGGGGTCTCCTTTTCGCAGGCTGCAGGTTCGCAGTTCCCGTTGTTTCTGGTGTCCCCCTGCCAGTGGGTAAGGTTGGTTCAGTGGCTTGTGTAGGCTTCCTGGTGGAGGGGACTGTTGCCTGTGTTCTGGTGGGTGGGGCTGGATCTTGTCTTTCTGGTGGGCAGGGCTGCATCCCGTGGTGTGTTTTGGGGTGTCTGTGAACTTAGTATGATTTTAGGCAGCCTCTCTGCTAATGGGTGGGGTCGTGTTCCTGTCTTGCTAGTTGTTTGGTACGGGACGTCCAGCACTGGTGCTTGCTGGCCGTTGGGTGGAGTTGGGTCTTAGCGTTGAGACTGATATCTCTGGGAGAGCTCTCGCCAATTGATATTACATGGAGCCAGGAGGTCTCTGGTGGCCCAATGTCCTGAACTCGGCTCTCCCACCTCAGAGGCTCAGGCCTGACACCAGGCCAGAGCACCAAGACCCTGTCAGCCACCTGGGTCCAAACTCTGGAACTCCACACTCCGGAGGCAGCCCTTTGGACATGCTGCCTCTCCACTTCTGCCTGCCCCTGTTTTAAGCTCTCCAGGTCACCTGGGCCCTCTGCTCTTTCTGCTTCTCAGCCCTGAGAAATGTTATTTACTGCCTGATTGTAGGAGTTTCAGGCCCAAGAGAAGAGGCTCATTGACCTCTGCAGACTTTCTGAGCTAGTTCTACTCCTCCTTTGAGTCCTCTCCCCAGCAAACAAGAAGACAGTCTTCCCAAACCCACCCCCCAATCACAGGTGCACAGTCTATCAGTACCATCCTTAATAATGACCATTTGGGTTAACACGTGTGATAAAGTAAGATGTTTATCACACAGTCTCTGAAATGCCCAACATGCTCCAGACCATCTAATTCAGAGCACTGTGGGTTACAAGCACTTGAAACTTTCTCAATCCAGGCCTCAGGGCCTTGGCTCATGCCATTTTCTCTTTGCAGACACTCTTCTCCCAGATGTTTACCTGGCTTGCTCCATTGTTTACTTCCTGTCTTTGCTCAAATTTCCCCTTCTCAGGTAGATCTCTACATACCGTTTGCAAACTCTTGACCACTCCCCACTCATACCCCAGCACTCCCTATCCCTTTCCCCACTTTTATTTTCTCCATTGAATTCAGCCTTTTCTTGTATACCATATATTTTACTTAGTATCTTGTGTACCGTTTCTTATTCTCCCACACTCCTGGCCCCCACCCAGTATCCCCCCCAAATGCAAAGTTCCAGGAAGGCAGAGATATATTTGTCTTTATTTTCTGCAGCTTAACCCCAGCCCCAAGAGTGGTGTCTGGCACATTATAGGCACTCAATAATATTTATGGAATGAGTGATGAATCAGTGGTGCGATCCTAAGGAAAACTGTGAATCATGGCAATCATTTGTACAACACGTGTCATTTACAGAGACCATTTGGACGTCTCAGGATGTCTGTGTCTCGATCTCCTCTTCTTATAAGGACACCAGTCAGACTGGATGAGGACCCACACATATGACCTCATTTTACCTTAATTACCTCTTTAAAGGCCCCATTTCCAAATACAGTCACATTCTTTTCAGCTCATAACAAATAGCAAGCAGGTGACAGTGGTAGAATTTGAACATGAGTCTCCCAACTCCAATCCATACCCTCCCACTCCACTGTGCTCCCACTCACCCAAGGATAGCCCCTGACCTGCAGACATGACAACCAACACCCTATGTGGACCATGCAGACTGCCCTGTTTCCTTCCACAGCAGGGGCTCCCGTCCCCTCCTCTGTCTGAGCCAGACAGCGTGATTTCCCACTTCCTGGGATGGCATGTGACCCAATTTCTCTCCTGCCTTGAATCTTATTAATCCAGTTCCTCTGGTGCTTCAGATTCCATTGTGAGTCACATGGGGACCATCCTCTGTGCTGTGTCATGTGCACAGAACATCCTTCTTACAAACAGCTCCCGAGGCAGTGCACAGACGTTGCAGAAGTCCACAGCCCAAATGATCCCCTTGAGAGCCCAAGATGCTCCTCTGGAAGGGCCAGTGAGAATTTTCTGGAGTTACAGCCCAAGATGACCAAGGCTCCAATTACCACCAGACTGCTCTATCACCCTGACTCCCTGAGGTCATCATCCTAAGTCTATGGTAAGTGTCCTTTTTTGCACTTCCTTTTTAGGGACATTTATTCAGCTCTCCCATAGTGTTTAGTATGTCTTGAGCATTAGACAGTCTCCCCATTGATCAGACACTATCATCAAAGGCTCAGACCAGGCCTAAGCAATGACCCTTTGCTGTTTCATTGCCACTCAGTTCAGATCCGATGTTGCTATTAAGAGAGACCAATTACTGGAACACAAAGCAGTCTCCTTCTACCGTCTAAATTTACAATCAAATCAGACTGACCAGGCAAATTGATGTAACCAACTGGTTAGTGATTTGATCATTGAGAAACCTTTGAAGAAAAAATCTATTCAGTGGGTGCACTCAAGCTTTCAGGCATGGTTTCTATGTAAACATGCTTTTGATGGGAGTGTACATAAAGAAAAGAAAGACACATATCCGTGTTGTAAATACTGAGCTCCTTCCAAGTCTCAGGCACTGGCTGAGCCCTGGAGTTACCACAATGAACCAGATGTGGTCAAAACCTTCAATAAGTCCACCAGGCAATCGGAACATCTCATCACCGTTCAAGATGGTGAGAAACAGGAAGTTCGCCATGGGACATGGTGCCAAGGGAGACCAGGAGAGAATGACTCCCTTACCCTGGTGAGTCAGATAATTGACCTTAAAACGGATGCTGTCGGGTGGAGAAGGATGCTGGGACAGGAACTGGCGACTGGGGCTCAGGCTGAGCTGCCTCATGATTTTCGGTGTCTCCCAGCCCCTCTGCTGACCCTCACTCTACTCGTTTAGAGCACTTTTCCAGGGTGTCCTTGCCACATGATCTGGCCCAAATAGTCCTAGGCAGCGAGTCTACACTCCCATCTTCCTCCAAACACCCACTCACACTCACATACACACTCACACTCCCATGCACTCACACACATTCACACATTCACATACTCACACACTCGTACACTCTCATACACATTCGTGAGTGTGCACACACATACGTGCTTTCATTTTTCCCTTCAACCTTACACTCACTTTCAAATTGAAGTGGATCCTACAGATGATGGGGATACTGAAACAAAAGGAATCCAATATATAGGGCTATTTGCCCCCAAGACAGCATTCTCAAAGCAAACCTGATTTATGCCAGGACTTTTTCTACACCAACTTCAGCCTGTTCTCCACACAGATATCAGAAGGACCCTGTGAAGATGCAAGTCACACTGTATCTCCTTCTAGTTCCAAACCCTCCAATGGCTTCACATCTCACTCAGGACTTTCAGACCGGCCCCTGTGACCCCACTCCCACCCCCTGGGATTCAGCCCCCTGGCCTCCTTTCTCAAACACTCCAGGTGTTCTCTCCATTGCGCCAGCCACTCCACTTGCTCCTCTCATGTCCAGAAACGGTCCTTCCCCAGATAGCTACATGGCCTACCCCCTTCACTCAAAATGTCATCTTTCCACTGAGGTCTTTTCTGGTTACCCTGTAGAAAATTGTGCCACTGCCTCTGCCACAGGCCTCTTATCTTCCAGTCCTGCTTTGCTTTAGTTCATAGTGTTTATGCCCTCTAATGTAGAGTATACGTTTCTCACTTTGTTTTTTTTCCCCATTCACTCAGGGAGAAGGCAAGCTCCCAGAGGGCAGGGACTGCTGTCAACTTGGGCCACAGCTGTTTCCCCAGCACTTAGAAGAGTACTGGAACAGAGGATGGCTCCACAAATAAAGAATCAGCAGGAGATGGATTCATTTGTCTCAAGGCCCTCTAGGAGGTGGTGCAGTAATAGGACAATCATCTTTACACTGAGAGGTTCCAGACCAGATCATGGTCTGGAATGATGGGAGTGGGCTGACTGTGACCCCCTCCTCCATCCAGGGCAGCACCATTTGCATTCATTTTATCTCTTTGAACTCCCATATAAGATTGCCTCTAGGGCTTCCCTGGTGGCACAGTGGTTAAGAATCCGCCTGCCAATGCAGGGGACACTGGTTCGAGCCCTCGTCCAGGAAGATCCCACATGCCGCAGAGCAACTAAGCCCGCAAGCCACAACTACTGAGCCTGAGTGCCACAACTACTGAAGCGGGCGTGCCTAGAGCCCATGCTCTGCAACAAGAGAAGCCACTGCAATGAGAAGCCCACACACTGCAACGAAGTGTAGCCCCCGCTTGCCGCAACTAGAAAAGAACACGTGCAGCAACGAAGACCCAACGAAGCCAAAAATAAAATAAATAAATGTATTAAAAAAAAAAAAAGATTGCCTCTAATGAAAGATTTCTACTGCTTTAGATAATAGTTTTAAAACCACTGAGGAAAGAGCACAGAGACAAAAAGAAATAGACTGGAGTCCAGCTCTACTACCTATAACAGTGAGATGAAATATTGGCCAAGTCACATGTTTTCTGAGCTTCGTTTTCTGTATGTGAAAAATGAGGACAATGCCTACCTCCTGGGGGTGATAGTAACAATATTTAACAAATGGTGAAGCACAGGTAGCCACCAATCAGAACCCACTGGTGTCAACATTAAGGGAACAGAGGATGGCTGTGCCTGGCATAGGCAGAAAGTCATTGAAGGATGGGTCCCCAAGTCAATCTCGAGACCTTCCCAGGCAATCTGGGGCCTTTGTGGTCCCTCTGGGAGACACGGAAGTGTGGGGGAAGAACAAGGCTAATTCAGGGTGAGCAATCAAAATCCAAACCTTCTGGCAGCCACCATTGGAGTGCAGGCTCAGAATGCCCCAGAATGAAAATCCAAAGCAAAAGGTCCAACCCACCTTCTTCCTATAAGCCCTTGCCAGGGATTAAACAGCACACCCCAAAGCCACAGAAAAGTCATAATATGCCCATATTTTATCTGGGTCGTATTATGTGCAGCATAATTAATGTTTAAAAAGCATTTCTGCAATAAAATGTCTCTGTGATAACCGGCATGAATCACAAGGAAGATGTGGCTGTGTTTAATTTGACTGCAGAAGAGGTTTCTAGTTAGTGGAGCATCGCCACCAACGGCCCCTTACTGGACACAGCTACACACAGCCAGGTGACTGCACTTCCAATCACAAGCAGAGCCTGGGACCAAGTCCCCGGCGAGTGCGTTTCCTGGCTGCGAAAGCCCTTTTGTGCCCTGTCTGGTTTGGTAAGTGTGCTTGCTCCAATGTCTCTCGATTGCTGGGTCGTTTACCAGCATCTCCAAAGAGGATCTTCGAGTGACTGTTATGAAAGAATTCTCTGCTGAGACTGCCTGACGGCAGATCTCTGTCGAGTCATTCTCTCAACTGTGTGAGCTGATGAAATGCATCAATTATTTCAAAGCACCAAAGTTTGACAATTTCTTCATGAAATTAATATTTTAGTCCCCACATAACGATGGAGGCAAAGTTAGTTGGGATGAGTAGAAAATTGACATGCCAGCCTTTTGCAAAAGGAACCAATTTCTCCTTGGCACAACAGACTTTGTTCCTGCCCATTCCTTCCCACTTCCTGCCTCTTTCATCCCTTGGCTCTACTTCTCTGGAAGTCTCAAGTGAGTTGGGGGTAGGGTGGGGATGCTTGTCTCGCCTATGAATTGGCAGGTGCATGGCTGAATCTGATAGAAATAGGGATGATTTCTGGATCTAGGAAAACATGATCTACTAAGTCTAAAGAAAATACTCCCCTCTCCCTGGATTGGCTATGGACAACAGGTCAGTTGCCTGGCCCAGTCGTGTAGATTTAACTGCAGTGCCCAGTTTTAAGAGCACGTTACTTTCAACCTAATTCATAACTAATCAGAACATAACAATCTGTTACTAAAAATGAACTGTCAAAGTTGTATATCATTTACTCTTCTATGAAAGTATAAGTTGCATCAAGTTAATGGTTATCCCTATAATAATATGTTTTATACTTGCATTCCAACTTGCTTTGTAAACAATCAGTGTTGCCTTGTGGTTAAAAACTTGGACTCACAAGTTCGACTGCCTGGGTTCAACACCTGACTGCCATAGCTTCTGTGTCCATAAAGTTGATTCTGTCTAGTAGCGGGCATTGTACTAAAATTTCTGCACTGAGCATTGAACAGTAACACTTACAAGCATATAGAGTACTTAGTTTGTGAAATACTCTAAATATATATGATCTCAAGGAAATTTCCCAGCCCCATTGTAGAGAAGGAGGAGAGATTCTTTCATTTCTCACGGCTTCTAATGGCAATCTCTCTGCTCTGAATGTTCCCCTTCCTGGTTGACATTTCATCATCCTTCAGATTTCAGCTAAGGTAACACTTCCTCCAGAAAAAGCTGTCATTAACCCAGATCTGTACTTGCAACCATGAACTGCCACTGTACCCTCAACTTCTGTGGCAGCACTCACAGCACTTACTGTCATTGATTGCTTGCACTTCTGACCCCCACAAAACAGAAGCTCTGTGAAGGCAGGGAAGGTGTGCATCTTGCTCACCACTACATGCCCGGAGCTCAGCACAATGACTAAACCCTAAAAGGCATGCACTAGTTCCTTAATGCATGCATTATTGAACTAATAGGTGAATTCATTTGAAGACATAGAAATTGAGACCCACATATGGCAGAGATGTTTATCGTTCCCCCAGTACCTCTGTGTTCCCCAACATTTCCCAACCTCCTTGCAGTAGACAAAGTCATGTGACTAGCTCTGGCCAATGTGCTGTGGCAAAAGAAATGTGGTCCTTCAGGGTCAAAGCTTAAAAGAATGGATGTATGTGCTCCCTGCTCTCACGTCCCCTGGTACAAAGATTGGAGTGGCCGCTTGTTGAGAAGATGGAGCACCAAGATGGAACCACCTGGACCCTAAGTCATAATTTAGAAAAGAACTGACATGAAGAGGCCTTGGATCAGCAGAGGACTTTTCATGAGTGATTGATTGTAAACCCATGGTGATTCAAGGGGCTTGTTACCATAGCATAACCTAACCTGACCTGAATTATTCAAAAGATTTTCCAGGATGATACAGCACACGGGTATCCAAACTCAGATCTCTTGAATTCAAAAGCTTAAGACTGAGTGAATAATAAGGCTTTGCCTTTAATTGCTTATCAGCCTAGTATCTTTTTCATCCTTGTATCTGGAATGGCAAAAAAGAAATATCTCATAAACCACCTACATCAGAAATCTCTGAGGAAAATGACTAGATATTTGCTCTCAATTTGCAGACATTCTCTGTGCCTCTCAACCTGTACATCCTCTCTATTTATCCACAGAAAGAGCTGTGCGGTAGAAGGAGCACCCCTCTTTGTGAATGAGG
Organism: Eubalaena glacialis; assembly: GCF_028564815.1. Classification (NCBI taxonomy): domain Eukaryota; kingdom Metazoa; phylum Chordata; class Mammalia; order Artiodactyla; family Balaenidae; genus Eubalaena; species Eubalaena glacialis. The sequence continues at coordinate 6,460,748 of NC_083733.1, forward strand.
CCACCTGTTCTTATGTTCTGATTTGAAAGATCTGAGTCTCTTCTCTGTGAGTAGGCAGACAGTCAGAGTTGATTTGCTGGATAGTTTCCTCAGATGTGATTACAGCACAATTACACTGATAATCAGCTAGGTGTGTGGTCAAAATGTTTTCTAACAACAACAACAAAAAAGCATTCTAGTACATGGAAAGAGGAGCCTTTAGGGAGTAGTTAATTTATAGGCTAATGTTTCCTTACATGAAATATGACTGCAAAGAAGGGTTCTTTCTATGAAGTTAGGCTACTGACAGGGAGACAGACCACATGGGCAGGGATAGAGAGTCTTAATCATCTTACACCCTGGACAAGGGCGTAGAACTGGCCCCCTATCTTGCTTCATCACAGGAAAGTGCAAACCATGCATGCTTCTCTAGGAACTTCCTTCCCTTCTCTTCCAACTCTGCAGGGATACTTCTAACCCTTTAGAAAAAGAACACCAGCATTTAATGAGAACCTATACTTCATAGTTACTTTTTCATTCTCATTTAAACCATCAACCCTTTAAAATAGGTGTTTTCCCAGCACAGCACATAGTACGTGGGCAGCCTTGGACAAGTCACAGAAGTGCACTGAACCTCCATTTTTATGATAAATTTTTATCATTTTACAGATAATAAAATGGAGGACCTACAGACCAGGCAAGGCTGGAAAAGGGTCAAGCACTAGGGGATATCTTTGATTTCTCAGGAAACAGATTCTAAGATGCAGAATTGTATGCAGGAAGCTTATTAGGGAGCACTCTCAGAAAAGAAACCCATGCAGGAGGAGGAGAAACTAGATTAGACAGGGAGAATTTCAGCTGTTATGCAATTGCAGCATGATCTCAGTCAACCAATCTGGGACTGGTGGGCCCTTCAGAGTTGTCCCAGATTGAGGCAAGGGGGACACCGTATACCCACTCCACACCACCATCTATGACTCATTGGAAGTTGGCTGGTCACAGAGAGGGGGCATAATCTTGGACAAGGCAATTCCCTATAGGCAGGGCAATGCCCAGGGGAGAACACAGCTGTGAGCCATCAGCGGGCAACACATCCAGCAGCCAGGAAATGAATACCTAATTCCTGAAGGGGAAAATGGGTGGTAGACCACAGCATTCAATACAATGGTGAATAAGATAGACAAGAGATCTGCCCTCACAGAGTTTATAATCTGTGGGAGGGAGAGGGAGAGAGAAGAATGAACAAAGAATCAATTATTTGCAGTGCACTTGATGCCATTATAGACACACACTTGTATCCACTTAGCATGGGGGAACATATTCCTGGAATGACAGTGGTAACTACATCAACACCGTATCGAGTTCATTTGGGTTTGTGGCCTGGAATTGTACATTGCAAGAGGTCCTCAAATTCCCTACATCATGACTTGCCACCCATCCATAATTTCTTCCAGTGGCTGATCTCAAGCTATTGTTAGACAATCCTCCCAAGCGTTTACAGCGCTGTCATGATGTCAGAGGCCAACATTCCCACAACACCTGCTGTTCTCTGCCCTGAATTTGCCCTGCCGTGAACTCCAGTCATTGTCAAAAGGGTGTGATAGCCTCCAATGTGATACTCTTCCTTGGGTTCTCTGGGGCAGGTCCAGTAACACCACCTGCAAACCTGTCCCCAGTTACTAGAGTCAGAACTGTTCTCCAGGATGCAAAGCATACATGGCAGGAAGAAAGGCTCTTGCAGAGGAAACAACACATATTGCCAAACACACTCACTTCAGGATCATGCTGTAGGTGCTCACGGGAGGAGAACATTCCCAAGGTGTACAATGACATTTACTGATCAAGGTGTACAGGACAGTCAGCCGAGTCCCCAGCTCTCAATGACTGAGAGACATTAGCATGCAGGACATGATGAAGAAGAAACACACACACACAGAGTAGTGTAATGGATTTTTCATATTGAAATATTTTATAATTTATATATGGCTTTAGAATATATTTCAGAGACAAATAGCAATTAACAGTACTGCGCAAGGATGGTATTAAACAGAATGTATTTGCACAAATTGTATAGGAACTCATAAAAGGGTGACTGACGTAGGTGTAGGGGAAGAGGGAGGATTTTCTGGTGGAGCTGAGATCTGAAAGGTAAGTGGGATTTAACGATATTCAGGGGTGGAGGAGCATATTTCAGGCAGAAGCAACAGTATATGCCCAGCCTGAGAGACGAGAGGGAGCATTTAGCACATTTAAGGAAAGAAGCTCACATGGCTGAAGCACAGAGGGTGAGAAGGGGAGTGAGGAGAGGTGAGGTGAAGATATAAAGAGAGGTGAAAGTTACCCTGAGAAGAAAGGGAAGCCATGAAGGGTGTCAAGCAAGGGGTGGGAAAATATAAGATTGTGATTTTGGAAAGAGGATATTGAAAGCCACCAGGCTCCTCTCTTAGACCATCAGCTTTCAGGGTGCTGCCTTTCTCAGAGCTGAGGATGTCTCCCCATCAACCCTGTAACCTGCTATCATCAGAATAGCAATTCTCTAGATTTTACAGCCATTTATAGTTATAGCCCTTCATGACTTCATATCATTTCATAATATATAGATACATTTCATAATATCATATAGATACATTTCATATATTTTATATACATCATCACAAAAATCCTATTAGGTGGACAGGGCAAAGTATAGGTAAAGAATTTTTACATTTTACAGATGGGGAAACAGATCCATGGAAATTATATAAACTGACTGCCATTACACAGATGATAAACAGAACCAGAACACAAGAGCAGCCATAGATGATACATAAATAAATGGGTATGACTGTGTTCTAATAAAACTTTATTTACAAAAACAGGCAGAAGTATAAATTTGGCCAATAGGCCATAGTTTGCCAACCCCTGCAGTATGGTAATGGTGAAAGGATAGACATTTGGATTAATAAAATAGAATTCCCAAAATAGGCCCAAACATATGTGGTCAATTAATTTTTTAAATAAAGGTACAGTAGTAAAAATCTTGACCTATACCACATTTCAAGACTAGGTCACAGATGTAAATGTAAATGGATCATTGACCTAAATTTAAAACTTAAAACCATAAAACACATAAGAAAAAATTTTCACAACCTTGGGTTAGACAATCATTTCTTAGATAAAACACAAAACTATGAACTATAAAAGAAAAACTTGATAAATTGGACTTCATAAAATTTAAAACTTCTGCTCTCTGAAAGACACTATTAAGAAAATGAGGACTTCCCTGGTGGTACAGTGGTTAAGAATCCGCCTGCCAATGCAGGGGTCACGGGTTTGATCCCTGGTCCGGGAAGATCCCACATGCCGCGGAGCAACTAAGCCCATGAGCCACAACTACTGAGCCTACACTCTAGAGCCCGTGAGCCACAACTATTGAAGCCCGCGCACCTAGAGCCCGTGCTCTGCAACAAAGAGAAGCCACCGCAATGAGAAGCCCACACACCGCAACGAAGAGTAGCCCCCGCTCGCCACAACTAGAGAAACCCCACGCACAGCAATGAAGACCCAATGCAGCCAAAAATAAATAAATAAATGTATTTATTTTAAAAAAAAGAAGAAAGAAAATGAAAAGACAAGACATAGAACAGTAGACAATATTTGCAAAACACACTGCTGATAAAGTACTTGTAGCCTGAATACATAAAGAACTCTCAAAACTCAATAGGAATAAAACAAAAAAAATCCAGCTTTTTAAAAATAGTCAAAATATATGAATAGACACTTTACCAAAGAAGAGCTGTGAATGCATGGTAAATAAATACATGAAAAAATGTTCAATGTCATTAGCAATTAGGGAACTGCAAATTCAAACCATAATAAATGGCTAAAGTTAAAAAAAAAAACAACTGATGATACCAAGTGCTGGTAAAGATATAGACCAACAGCATCTCTTATTCATTGCTGGTGGGAATGCAAAGTGGTGCAGCCAATTTGGAAGACAGTTTGGCAGTTTCTTAAAAATTAAACTTCACTTCCCATACAATGTAACAATTCCTTTGTTAGGTATTTACACAAGAGAAATAAAAACATGTCTACATAAATACCTATATGAGAATGTTTTTTATCAGTTTTATTCACAATCTCCAAAAACTGGAAATAAGTTGAATGTCCATCAACTGTTGAATGGATAAGCAAACTGTGGTACACACATTCAATTTAATATTATTCATAAAGAAAAAGGAATAAACTACTGACACATGCAATAACATGGATTGATCGCAAAAGCATCATGCTAAGCGAAAGAAGTCAGACACAAAGGGCTATGTACTGTAGGATTCCATTTAAATGGCACTCAGAAAAGGACAAAGTCTATAGAGGAAAACAGATCAGTGGTTGCCAGGGGCAGGGAGAGGAAGAAGGGCTTGACGACAAAAAGGGCAAGAGACAACTTCTGGGATGAAGGAAATATTTTATATATTGATTGTTATAGGCTGATGGTCATGTAACTGTATATTTTGCTAAAATACATAGAACCTAAAAATGTGAATTCAACTGTATGTAAATTATACCACAATTATACCATAAAAAACTTCTGAATAGTTCCCCAATTCTCTCAAGATTAAGATAAAAACAGACATCTTCAACATGGCCTAGCTGTGCTGTCAACACTATCTTCTATGAATCCACTATGTTAACCGCCCCAAGATTCTTGTGAAAGTGAAGCGTCCACCCGAGATCCTCTGAATCAGAACTTCTGGAGGTGGTCCCAGGAATTTGCATCTTTAAGCAGTATCTCTGAGAAATTCTGAAGTTCATTAAAGCTTGAGAATCCCTAAGGAAGAATTTCTGTTTGAGGCCCTACCCAGTTTCTCAGTTCTGTGCCTTCCCCACCCCTGCCCTACCTTCCCACCCCCCAGCTATCTGTACTTCAGCCACACTGGAAGCCCAAAACATATGTCACCTCTTAGGGACACCTTCCAGGACATGCCCCAAGTGGGCCAGATCCACCTGAATCCCACTCTTACTGCACCCTGCATGTCTCTCTCCCTGCACTTCTCCCTGGGGAAATTCAATGTCAGACTGGTGAGAACTGGTACACTGCCCATCTCCCCAGGGAAGGTGCACTCTGTAAAGGCAGGGTCCTTACCAGCCTCATTCCCTGCCCCTATGTTTGCTGCCTAGCAATGTGCCTGACCTACAGTATTAACACAGCAGCAAACTTAAACTGTGCCCACCAGGTGCCAAGAATGACTCTCAGTTAACATATGGAAATATTAACTCACTTAATCCTCACAACAACCCTATGAGATGGATCTTTTCATTATCCCCGTTTTATCAGTGAGGGAACTGAGGCACAGGGAGGTTAAAAAACTTGTCGGAGGCCTCAAAGCTGCTAAGTGGCAAGCCAGGATGCAAACCCAGGAAGTATGGTCCCAGAGCATGCGCTGGGAAGCACTATGCTGTGAGTTTAATATCTATCTGCTGAGTAAGCAAATGTTGAATGAATAGGAAAAATCAACTTGACTAACCAACAACACTGTTAGTATTGAACTGACACCACAGGGTAGCTCTGCTGGCCCCCAATCCTTCTCAGACACTCCAGCTCTTTGTGGGGTGCAGAGAAGAGAAACCTGCACCAGGGTTTTGTGTCTCAGAAAACTTTCTGTCATCAGGATGGAAAAGAAAGCAGCAAAGAGAAGGATTTGCTGGCAGCCCATAGACTTTCCAACAATCCACAGCTCCCAGCGCTCGACCACGTGTTTGCTTGAAGAGGATAATCAAGTCCATTTATCAGACATTTGAAAGAGCAGGGATGCTTTCTCTGGGCAGATAAGCAAGGCAAAAACAAGCTAATTCGAGACTCCTTTCTCAATACTTGGATTTCTCTAACTGAATCAGTCAGTAAGCTCTTAAGGAGGCTTTGGGGGCGTCGGAAAAGATAACAATGATTGCAGCCACAGTGATTGGTACCCAGTGGGACCACAGTCCTACAGGGAAGGGAAAATGAGGTCAGGCCAAAGGCATCTGGCACCAGGCAAACAGGTGGAGGGTCCACAGACCTGGAAGCCTATTGGACCCCTCAGCGGGTGGTCTCCTAAAGCACTGTGCCATTTCTCCTCAGCATGTCACCCCGGAGCCCAGAGCTCCCCACTGCCTTACAAGGTTGATAATGGGCCCAGATCCTGCTGGGTCCAGACAGGATCACAGTCCTGTAAAACAGTGCTTCTCCAGCTTTCCTATGCACAGCAATCATGGGGCGGAGGTGGTGAAGCAGATTCTGATTCCCGATTCAGTAGGCTGGACTGGGACCTAAGATGCTGCATTTCTGACAAGCTCCCAGCTGCTGCTCATCCTGCCAGTCTGGGACCACAGTTTGATCACAAAATTTGCAAAGGTCCACTGACTATAAAACAGGAGAGTCAATTCCATCAAGATATTTGAAGGAGTATAAAAAATCCATTTCTCTAGACAACTAAAGATATAAAATCAAAACCAAACACAGCATACCCTTTTCCTCTTGCTTTCCAGACACATGAATTTTTCTAACTGGGCCATCAGTCAACCAGCACTTACTGGATGTTTTCTGAGCAATGGAAGACCCATGGTTTAAAATCAATCAGCTGTTATGATTATAATGACCCAATGTAATGTGTGTGGAAAAACTACAGTTGAAGGGAAGCAAATAACAGGAGAATGTATCTGCGGTGCAGCTCACATTTCAGTGCATAATCTTTGCAGGGAATTGTCCATCCCACTAGGCCTCCTCCATGGTCCTCAGGATAAATGCTGATAAGAGGGCCAGTGGGAGAGGCAAAAAAAAAAAAAAAAAAAAATTTTTAATAATTTATGGCTAGTAAAAAATAATTTGGAAAAAGTTTAGATTAGACGAATAAAAAGCTCTTCTAAGATTTAACAAAACCACATGTGAGATGGAAAAGGAGGGCATGGGGGGCAGAGGAAGTAGGGAACACTTAAAACTTCTGCCATGTTTCTTGAAAGTGATTTTATATCTATCACCTTCAAGGACACTCAAAATCACTCTGAAAGTGGACCCTGTTATTATCCCTATTCCCCAAATGAGGAAACTGAGCCTTCAAGAAGTTAAGTGATTGCTCATTGTCACTCCAACCAAGGTCCACAGGAGTCCTGCTCTTTCATGCTGACTCCAAAAGAGGCTAAGGAGTAAACGGGAGTCGTTGAAAGCACAAGTACATCTAAACAGCACTTTATGGCTTTCCAAGTCTCTTCACACACACTGTCTTGTTTAAGATACCAGAAAATAAATCAAAAGTTCATTTCTCAAAATATCACACTTCATGTGAAGACAGAGGCAAGGTTCTGGGCTCAGTGGTGAGATCGAAAGGTATGAAGTAGAAAGAAATGCAGCATCATAACGTCACAGGAAGGATACAGATAGGGAGGGTGCGAGAGAGACGCAAGAGCGAGGGGATATGGGGATATATGTATACATATAGCTGATTCACTTTGTTATACAGCAGAAACTAACACAACATTGTAAAGCAACTATACTCCAATAAAGATGTTAAAAAAAAAATAGCAATCAATAGTAACACTGTTGGAGCTACAGCGATTGAATGCTTAAGAATGTCATGCGGGCTTCCCTGGTGGCGCAGTGGTTGAGAATCTGCCTGCCAATGCAGGGGACACGGGTTCGAGCCCTGGTCTGGGAAGATCCCAAATGCCGCGGAGCAACTAGGCCCGTGAGCCACAACTACTGAGCCTGCGCGTCTGGCGCCTGTGCTCCGCAACAAGAGAGGCCACAACAGTGAGAGGCCCGCGCACCGCGATGAAGAGTGGCCCCCGCTCGCCGCAACTGGAGAAAGCCCTCGCACAGAAACGAAGACTCAACACAGCCAAAAATAAATAAATAAATAAATAAATAATTTAAATGTCAGTTTAAAAAAAAAATGTCATGCATTCATAACAATGCCTGGAATGTCAGGAATTGTGCCAAGGGCTTGATGCACAACACCTCACCTAATCCTCAGAACAACCCCAGGGGGCATCATTATCTGGACGAGGAACTGAGCCTTAGCTGGCTAAGTAAATTGTCTAAGATCACATGGTTAGAACAAGGTAGAGCTAAGATTCAAACCCAGGTCTCTGGACCTCAAAGCTCGTGTTCTTACCACTGTGCTCAGTGCAGATGAAGAAGAGTTTGGGGGGGAATGACTTTCTGGCCCAAGTCCTTTCTAAGACATTTTGTTATTTGGCAACTGACTCAGTACCCCATGGACGCTCTAAGCTGGGTCCTTGGTGATGAGGTTCCTGTCTGAGACCAGTGTGTTGAGAGGCAACTGGAGGAAAGAAACCAAGCTCTAAGTCACAGAGTCAAGAGAGCAGAAGTTTACAAGAGGAAAGAGGAAAGAGGAAATCTAGTGGAAGCTGAGTCCGGTCTGAGACCCTTACAACTTAAAGCACCAGATGAATTAGATATCCCACTCCCCAGTTTGTGTTACACCTTCTAGTTGCTTAAAGTATCAAAACATTTACTCATATATTCATTCAACAATGATTTATTTCCTCCTACATGCCAGGCGCTGTGCTAAGCACTAGGTATAAAGCAGGAAACTAGACCAAGTCCCTGGTCTCATAAAATTTGCATGTGGCGTTGGGATGACAGACAATGCAAATAAGGATATAAGACAATGTCAGGTAGTGATAAGGGCCATGAAGAAAAATAAAACAAAGTAAGAAGTACAGTGAGATGGGGATGTGGGTATTTATTTTCAAGTTTCTGCTGAAGTATAACATGCACAAAGAGAAGTACACAAGTCAAAGTTTATGGCTGACTGAATATTAACACGCTGAACACAAAAATGCTACAAGCACTCAGATCAAAAACAGAAGACCACGCTTCAGAAGTCCCTGCCATCCTCCTTCCAGTCACAACCCTGGATGGTGAAGGAAAGTTCTCTTGGAGAAATGACATTAGAACAGAGACCGAAATAAAGGAAGTGAACAAGTGAACCATGTGGGTATTGCGGGAAAGAGTGTTCTGGGCAGAAGGAAGAGCAAGTGCAGAGAAGGAATGAATAAAAGGCACTTAAGGAATAGTAAGAAAGCAACTGTGTCTGAGTTAGAACAGATGGATGCATAGGTAGGTGGGTGGGTGGATGGATGGATGGATGATGGATGGATGGATGGATGATGGATGGATAGAAGCATGCATGGAAGGAAGGAAGGACAGTTGGATGAAAGAATGAAGTGAGGGGTAGGAGATGACATCAAAAGAGAGGCAAGAACCAGATCATATAGGGCTTTGAAATTAGGAACTTGATTCTATTCGCACTGGAAAACCTTTGGAAGGTTCTTAGCTGGGCATGGTGTGATCTCATTTGCATTTTCAGAGCTCAAGTGGAAGACAGGTTTAAGGGGTAGAGTGGAACAGTGTTCCAGTGAGGGTGGGGGACTCCTGGGGTGGAGGACTCATACCTCCTCCCTTCTCACCCCGACCAAAACTTTTCACTACGCATGCCAGATGAAGGGGTCAGAGCTGCTCTGACTTGAATTCCCAGGAAAGCAATGTAGCCTTGGAGAGCCTCGCCAGCGGCCCAGGGGCCTAATCTCAGCTATAGTTCCCCAGTGGTCAAGCTGGACAAGGCAAACGACAGCACACCAGAATTCTCTCATGATATAGTCCGCAGACTTCAGAGTTCTGTCTTCATTACTTCCAGGCCTCTCCCCTCTGGGTCACTCCTCCACTCAGCACTCTTCTGCACCCCCTTAGACACGCGGTGTTCCTAAGCTCTCTAGCCCCTACCTTGACTCGAAAGCACAAAAATCTGATGTGCCAATTAGCCTGGAACCTGAAACTCTTCTCATCAGTGTGTGGACTATCTCATTTTTTGCTCTTTTAGCCCCAGCTCCCTTAGTATGCAATGATTTCACTCTGTCTCTAGTTAGGAATTCCAGTCTGTCAGAAATAAGAAGTGGAGAGGTCTGCAGACAGAAGGAGGCAAGACTATTCTTTTGACCTCTTGGCTGATGCTGCATCCCTGACCGGCCTGGACACTGGTGACATGGTGAAGAGCCAGCACCCCCCATATCTTCTGCAGACAGCACCGAGATGCTGATTCTAGCTCTTCTTCCCCTAATCCAGCCTCCCCTGCCCCCACAGCCCTGGCCTCAGGACACCTGTCACTCCTGACCAACACCGGGGTCACGAGCTGCCTCCCCCATGCTTCACCTGGCACCGGATGAAGGGCAGGTGAGGGGCAGAAAGGAGAAATTTAAGGGTTCCAGAAGTAGGAGACCAAGGAGGCAATCTGGCCAAATGGGCACCAAAAGCAGTGTTCTATCAATCCTCAATCCAGAGTAGAGAGGGATGGGGCAAGGGAGTCTGGGCATGGAATTAGAACCAGGATCTGTGCTTCAGAGCAGGCGGGGGAGACACAATTAATGCTAATTAGTGAGAAGGAAGAAGCAACAAGGTGGGAGTGGAAAAACTTGGATTGTATGCATAATCAATGCTAATCACAATATTTTATGGGAATTGTTTCCCATTTTATTCCTAATAACCACTTGCTACAACCATGATAAAGCATATCACTAAATATAATCTCAGATTAACTTTGTAGTAAGTTCCCTCTGATTAAAACAGCAAATTCTCAACATGTCCAAGGAGTGACTACAAAGTACTGAGTTGTCCCAAAATTAACTCCTAAAAAGCATGAACTTTGCTGGTAGCTCAGGTCTCAAATAGGCTCCGAACACTCATTTCTACATGTTATGGTCATGGGTCCTGGATTTTCTCAGAAGGCCCCCAATTTAAAATACCCCATCACTGCTGTTCTCACGGGCATTCAATTACAGGCCACACTATGATTCCTACTTTTAGTTCAGAAGTATGGTCAGGGACTCATGTGATGTGGGTTGATAATCAAACTTTAGTAGGTCTGAGAACTTGCAAGTCAAGGTGTCTCAGTCATCTTCGGAACGCCTGTCTTCCTCAGCCAGGCCAGGAGAGTTTCCCGTCGTTGCATAAGAAGTAGGTGCTTTCATGCTCTCGTAGGTCAGTAATAAGGCACCAACTTTTACCTAGGGTTAACATTTGAAGACCTGGAAATTCCATCTCAGAAAAATCCTAGAAGGATAAGTCCCTTCTCCCCAGTAAGTCACGCACGCATTCACCAATAGCCAAACTATGGGATTTCTGGTCTGAGTGAGGAGAAAATTGTTTTGACAGGACTATCACCTAGAGTCCTGTGGGATGAAATCCAGTCTGAAAGAATCCCAGTCTGACCCCATTCAGCCTGGGGCTTTTTGTAACCAGGCAGGGATTGCCTTACCCTAAATCATCACATCCTCCAGAGTACACACTGAATCTGGTCTGTGGGTCAAGCTGTATCATTCAGCACAAAAAGTCCAAAGCCAAGGAAATGGGACCCACTCAGGCCACAGCAATTCTTAGCAGCTGCCAATAGTTGAAGCCAGCTCCGTCCCAGCTTCCCCCAACACAGCTCACAGGCCTTTCACAAAGTGTTTTAATGCTGAGAAAACTCAGCATCGGGTTTTTAATGTTACGGAAAAATCCGAACGAAGTTTTTGGTCAACCCAATACTACGGGCCTATTTAGGGCCCATAATGGGCATGGGTAGGGGTGGAGCATTTGGCCCAGATGCCATGTCTTCAAGAGCATGGATTTAGACTTTTGAGGTCACCCCTTAATGAGACTATTTACACAGTCCTTCTATTCTTGTATGTTTGTTAAAAGCCTTCATCTAGCCAAAGTAAACATTTAAAATGTGCAATTTTTGTTACAATTTTGGGATTTCTTTATTTTTTAAACATACCTAGAGGCTGAACAAGTGAATTAGCTCAGGCCTCTAGAAAGCTAAGAATTCCTGTGCCTATTAGGTATTAAATGTACTGTACGGCATTTTAGGTAAGTTATTTCTAATTCTCACAACAAAATTGCAAGAGGGGCATTATTATTTCTATTATACAACTGATATTGAGAGGTGGGTATTATAATTTCTACTAACCAGATGAGATTGCAAGATGGGTAATATGATTTCTACTATACAGATGAGGTTGGGAGGTGGATATTATTATTTCTTTATGGGGATGAGGAAATGGAAACCTACAGAGTCTTAGAAGCTTTCTAAGAGCATACAGTTTAGACAGGTGACGCTATCAGTTGTGAAGAGTCTAGCCCTCAGGGGTGTATGAAAGCTCAGTTGCCAGGAAGCTGTTTTTTCAGGTAGGGGTCATGCAGCCCTATAGAAGCAGGATGCCTTCCTCTGAGATGGAGGAAACTGCCTGCAAACCTCTATGAAGGCTTTGCTCCAGCCAGCTTATGTCCTTTCAAATGTGTCTCCCATGAATCAGCAGAGCACGGGGAGTTCTCTGACACCTCCATCACCCCCAGCACCTGTCACAGAGGAGTTCCACTAATGGATGGGACAGGTCCTGGGCTTTCAAAGCAATTTTGAAAAATGAATCTGAAACAGTGCATGCATGTCAAGGTTGCAGACAGTGATGCTTCAATGACAAGCATCTATAATAATGTGACAGTACAGCTGCTAGGCTAGGCTGAAGAAGCTCAGAAACCTCCCTCTGGTTGCTGGGAATATTCTGGGCATTTCCTGTAGAGTGTGGTCAAGGCCTCAGCCCCAGAGTTCTGTGTACCAGCACCTACCAGGTTAAGGAGAGCCGGCCTCCACTCTAAAGCTTCTGCAGGACAGCAACTGCTTTTCCAGGCTGCGTGCTACAGGAAGTCACACCTCCTGAGTAGAGTTCAGCTCCACTCTAAGTCACAAGGACAAACAGACCTTGTACACTTGCAGGGGTGACTCTAATGCTTGCTGGCTACGACTTGAGCTATCTGTCACTGTCTATGCCAGAGGCCAGGGATGGGGAAACAGGAGGGTAGAAATCTAGATTTGCCTACTGCATGTCGTCCAATTTCAGGCTGGCCCCCAAGTTACAAATGTGAGGAACCAACAGTGCCTTGTTTTATATATATATTTTTTAGCTTTATACCCTGTTTCTCCAACTGGCAGCAGCCTCTCCCTCAACACTCTAGGCAGGGGTTCTCAACTGTATTCTGAGGAACCCTGGGTTCCCCTAGAGATGCCCCAGAGCTACCCTGGGGAAGAGAAGAGGAAAAAGTCAAGTAGCCAGTGTTCCAAGGTGGACACACCAGATTCAGCCTGAGCAAACTCACTTTGATCTGTAACTTATGCTGGGTTTTTACATAAGATATTCTTTGCCCAAAGAGTTTCATTGCTATTTTTTTTAAATATGGAAAGGAGAAGAAAGAAGAATAAAAGAAACCTGCTTATAGGGCACCCAGGTCTGCCCTATTTGAAGAGAATCATTCCATGGAGAGATAGATTTGTCCTTCCTGGGGGAGAAATGTAAAAAGTCTTCCTAATTGGGTGTCAGGACTTTTATTTGAAACAGTCTTCTCCAAAGAACCAAGGAGGTCTGTTCTCTCCTATCTGACCATCCTTGGTAGGGCAGAGATCAGGGGTGTCAAACTCAAGTGCCTGTAAGGGCCAGGCAGGAAGTATACAGAAAGAAGAGGCCTGTTGAATCTCTGTATTTTGCACCTGAAAGCTGCTACACATCTCCCCTTGGGGGTCATCTTGAGGAGATGAAGGCCAGCGTTGCCAGAGTTTCCGATTTTGCAAGAGAAGTTAGAACTCCAAAATTGTATGTGACTTTTCCCAGACTTTAATGGTGGCAACTCTTCCCCCCCAAAATCAAAACACTCTGTGGGCCAAGCTACACATGTCTGTGGCCCCTCACTGCCAAATCTGAGAAACGGAGCAGACAGATTGGCTATCTTTACGGGGGCTGGAGAGAAGGCAAACCCCTCCTACCAAAGATATGTAGGAAGAGCAGGGCTCAAAGATGCTGGCACTTGCTTCACTCTCAGGCCATGTGCTCCTGCCCATCTCCCTCCACTCCACTCCATCTCATCTGGCCAATTCCTTCTCCTCTTTTACCTCTCAATTCAAATGTCCCTTCTTTAGGACAACACTTCCTTGACCTCCCCTCCTCCAGATTAGCTCAGAGCCCCTATCATAGCTGGTCTCTCAAAGCTACTCCCTGTGCTGTTCTTTCCCAGCAATGAACACAACTTGCTTTTATATCTCCAGTTTTAAAGAACATCTGCCTCTCCCTCTCAAGTGTAAGCTCCAGGATAGTAAAGGCTGGACTTTCGGCTCTCCACTATGGATTTCCCACACTTAGAACAGTATCTGGCCCACGGAAAGCTCACAGATCTGTATGAACTTCCATGAATTAGCCCAGAGCACTGTGAACCACCGGTCACCAACCCACGTGTTTGTCAGAAACATTTAAGTTCCCCTGCCCACCTTCACCTTGGATTCCTTGTGGACTCTGCCCATGTCTTTGCCTGGTTGAATTTGGTGTCACTCATTGGTTAGTTTGGTACTTGATCCAAGACCTTCTCTAACTTTCTATCCCTATGCCTTGGGCTCTGCAGTTGCTCCCCTTGTTTTCTCCACATCCACAGAAACCCTGTGAGGAAGGGAGAAATCAATCATCAGCTCCACTTTACAGAAAAGGAAACAAGAGCTCCTGGGAGTTTGAGCAGATTCAGTGTTTAAACTTGGGGCTCTCTGAGTCCAATACCAGTTCCCTTTCTTCTGGGCTCACTGTTGGGGAAGATGACTAAGAAAGAAACCCTGGAATCAAAAAAACTTAAACACCCAATATCAGTGATCTAAAAGTTTTATAGCTGTGAATATGCTATGCTTATATATTTAATGTCAACATCCCTGCATCCTAGCCCACCCTTATTAACCCTTAAGCATGCTGTGACTTCTACAGATAAATATAGTTAACAAATAGTCGTGTATCAGGTGGGCCTGAGCAACTAGGACCCAGTACCTCCATGGTCATAACAACAGCAGCAGTAGTAGTGGAAGCAAGCATAGTTGCTAACATTTATCTAGAGCTTTCTATGTGCGAAGAGGCATTCTAATCTCCTTACCTGCAGTACTGGTTTGAATAGTGTCCCCTAAATATTCGAGCCTACCCAGGATGACAAAATGTGACCTAACTTGGAAATAGGGTCTTTGCAGGTGTAACTAAGTTAAGGATCTTGAGATGAAATCATGGCATAAGAGAAGGAGAAGACACAGAGTCACAAAGAGAAGAAAACTCTTTTCTTCTCCATGAAGATGGAGACAGAGATTGGAGAGATACAGCCACAAGCCAAGCAATACACCCAGGTTTGCTAGGAGCCACCAGAAGCTAGGAATAGGCAAGTAAGTATTCCCCCTAGAACATCAAGAGGGAGCTCAGCCCCACCAACACCTTAATTTCTGTCCTCTAGAACTGTGAGTGAATAAATTTCTGTTGTTTTAAGCCACCAAATTTATGCTGATTTGTTTCAGTATCCCTAAGAAACAAATAAACGTGCTTTGTGCCATTTAATTCTCACAGTAACCCTATGAGGTATGACTGAATTTAGGAAATTGAGGCTTAGGGCGGTTACGTGACTTACCTGCATGAGCACATAACCAGTGAATTCTTAAGTCAGCTTTGAACCTGGTTGGTCACTCTCTGACCCCCTACAGCTACCAGTGGCCACTAACAAGACTTCCCAAGCCTCCCCCTGACTAGAGCAGAGTCCCCTGATATACTCTAGTTGCCAGTCTCTGTGCTGTGATTAACATCGTTTACAAGGGAGGGGGGGTATTTCTTTTCAGAAAAATCTTATATTTGGGCTCCTCTCCCTCCTGAGTGCTCCAGCTCATGCTATCGGGATTGACCGTGTTGAGCTGTAATTTGGCTTCACGTTATTCCTTCACTCTCCAAATAGAATATTTCAGTAACAATCGCAGCCTACTTACCCTCAACCGGAATTTAAAGCATACATGCTGTTCATCATCAAGCCTCTCCCTTCTCCTGTTACCTCTCCTCCTCCCACCACCAAGAACCCTTGGGGCGGGGGGGGGGGGGGCACGTGGGTCGCAAAACAGTAGGATCTCAGATAAGTGGAACACTCTAGCACATGCCCCTTTCAGTTCCAGCTTACATCAGCCTCCAAAACAGGCCTTCCTCCAGCTTCCATCCAAGAGGTCAGGAGGGGCAAAGTGAACATGGTAATTTTTCTAAGTGTCTTATTAAATTTCTGTCAAGTGGCTGAACATCTGTTCTCTTTTCTGTTTGTGTTTTGAGGAACAGATCTAGCCCAGAATCACAGGGCTTTGAGGGACCCCGTTCATGTATAATCACACCAAAGCTTTCTCTCAGGCCCTTGCCAAAGCAATTAGCAAAGCTGCTTTTAACCAATTAGGGCCATCTTTTCAGCTCCCTGAGGCAGAGGCTGCCTTCTCCCTCCCCACCACTTGGCCTCCATGGAGGCCATTTCAAAAAGCACAATTTGAACCAATTATGCCTGTCTTGTTATTATAATCATTAATCATCATCACTCTAATGACAACTAATAGGCTACTTCAAATCCCTTTCTGGAACATGATGGGGGCCTACATAAACAAAAACCAAATATTTTTTAGAGTGCTTCCAAGTTTTGTACAGTCCTTTCACATATAAGATCTTGTTGGGTCTTCAGTGTTGTGAGGTGAGTTATTAATGGGAAAATAAAAAGAAGTCCTACTCTGGCTCTCAAGTCACTCAGTCCACAGCCAATTATTAAACCATAAACAGCACTGGTTAAAACAAAAGAGGAGGCCCACAGTGTGGGGTGGTGGACAGAGAAAAGAGAAAGCTCTGAAGGTCTATGTCTGCATCACGATTCCCTATTTCCTAAGCCCAGTTTTCTCATCTCTGAAGTAGGCATCATAGTGCCTGTCCCACCAAGCTGTTGTGAAGACTCAATAACGTGGCACTTAGAAAGTTCCTAGAAGAATGCTTATCAAAAAATAACCACAATAATGATAGGGAGTAATTATTGAGCTTTTACAATGTGTCAAGCTTTGTGCTCTACCCCCTGCATGTTTCATGCCATTTAATCCTCACAGCAACCCTACTGGTAGATGCTATTGTTCTGTTGCTTCACAACTGAGGTAAAAAAGGCAAGGAGAGTCATGTGTCTTGCCCAAAACCATGTTGCTAGTAAATGCCTGACCTTTTTGCAACGCACACAGTTGCAAAAATGGTCAAGAGGAAACATCCCGATGAGCCCAGGACTCTACTAAGAAGTCCCCTGGCACCACTCGTACCAGCAAGACCCAGCGCTGCCGGCTGACAGGCAAAGCCCAGCACAGTGTGGAGGGAGCCCCGAGAACCAGGCTGTGCCCCAGCCTCGGCTGCAAGGACCTGGCCTGTCCCAGCTTGGCTGTTCTGTAACCTAGCCTGCACGAAGGCAATGACTCCACAGCCCAAGCTTAGGAGGCCAGCACTTCACCAGCCTGGGGCTTGGAATCCAGAAGGCGCAGGCAGCTGAGAGCTGGCCTCCCCAGGAGGAGCCTCCACGGCCAAGTTTGGGGTGTCTTCCCGGGAGAACACACGGCGCGCCTCAGGCTGGTGCAACGTCACGCCGGCCTCTGCCGCCGCAGGCTCGCCCCACATCCGTACCCCTCCCTCCCCCCGGCCTGAGTGAGCCAGAGCCCATGAATCAGCTGCTCCTTTAACCCCGTCCTGTATGAGCGAAGAACAGATGCCCTTAGGCGACCTACATGCAGAGGCGGGTCCAAATCCAAAGCTGAACCCCAGGAGCTGTGCGAACAAAGAAGAGAAAGAGAAATTTCTCCCAGCAGCCTCAGGAGCAGCGGATTAAATCTCCACAACCAACTTGATGTACCCTGCATCTGTGGAATACCTGAATAGACAACAAATCATCCGAAATTGAGGAGGTGGACATCGGGAGCAATGATATATATTTTTTTTCCCTTTTTCTCTTTTTGTAAGTGTGTATGTGTATGCTTCTGTGTGTGATTTTGTCTTTATAGCTTTTACCATTTGTCCGAGGGTTCTGTCTGTCCATTTTTTTTGTTTCCATTACTTTTAAAATATTTTTTCTTTTTTTTTTTTTTAAATGTATCTATTTATTCATTTATTTTTGGCTGTGTTGGGTCTTCGTTTCTGTGCGAGGGCTTTCTCTAGTTGCGGCGAGCGGGGGCCACTCCTCATCGCAGTGCGCGGGCCTCTCACTATCGCAGCCTCTCTTGTTGCAGAGCATAGGCTCCAGACGCGCAGGCTCAGTAGCCGAGGCTCACGGGCCCAGTTGCTCCGCGGCATGTGGGATCTTCCCAGACCAGGGCTCGAACCCGTGTCCCCTGCATTGGCAGGCAGATTCTCAACCACTGCACCACCAGGGAAGCCCCTAAAATATTTTTTCTTAATAATTATTTTTTATTTTAATAACTTTATTAATTTTATTTTACTTTATTTTATTTTATTTTATCTTCTTTCTTTCTTTCCTTCTTTCTATTTTTTCTTCCTTTTATTCTGAGCCGTGTGGATGACAGGCTCTTGGTGCTCCAGCCAGGTGTCAGGCCTGTGCCTCTGAGGTGGGAGAGCCAACTTCAGGACCCTGGTCCACGAGAGAACTCCCAGCTCCGTGTAATATCAAATGGTGAAAATCTCCCAGAGATCTCCATCTCAACACCAAGACCCAGCTCCATTCAACAACCAGCAAGCTACAGTGCTGGACACCCTATGCCAAACAACTAGCAAGACAGGAACACAACCCCATCCATTAGCAGAGAGGCTGCCTAAAATCATAATAAGGACACAGACACCCCAAAACACACCAACAGACGTGGACCTGCCCACCAGAAAGACAAGATCCAGCCTCACCCACCAGAACACAGGCACCAGTCCCCTCCACAAGGAAGCCTACACAACCCACTGAAACAACCTTAGCCACTGGGGACAGACACCAAAAACCACAGGAACTACGAACCTACAGCCTGCAAAAGGGAGACCCCAAACACAGTAAGTTAAGCAAAATGAGAAGACAGAAAAACACACAGCAGATGAAGGAGCAAGGCAAAAACCCACCAGACCTAACAAATGAAGAGGAAATAAGCAGTCTACCTGAAAAAGAATTCAGAATAATGGTAGTCAAGATGATCCTAAATCTTGGAAATAGAATAGAGAAAATACAAGAAACGTTTAACAAGGACCTAGAAGAACTAAAGAGCAAACAAACAGTGATGAACAACACAATAAATGAAATTAAAACTTCTCTAGAAGGGATCAATAGCAGAATAACTGAGGCAGAAGAACGGATAAGTGACCTGGAAGATTAAATAGTGGAAATAACTACTGCAGAGCAGAATAAAGAAAAAAGAATGAAAAGAATTGAGGACAGTCTCAGAGACCTCTGGGACAACATTAAATGCACCAACATTCGAATTATAGGGGTCCCAGAAGACGAAAAGAAAAAGAAAGGGACTGAGAAAATATTTGAAGAGATTATAGTTGAAAACTTCCCTAATATGGGAAAGGAAATAGTTAATCAAGTCCAGGTAGCACGGAGAGTCGCATACAGGATAAATCCAAGGACAAACACGCCAAGACACATATTAATCAAACTCTCAAAAATAAAATACAGGGCTTCCCTGGTGGCGCAGTGGTTGAGAATCTGCCTGCCAATGCAGGGGACACGGGTTGGAGCCCTGGTCTGGGAAGATCCCACATGCCGCGGAGCAACTAGGCCCGTGAGACACAACTACTGAGCCTGCGCCTCTGGAGCTTGTGCTCCACAACAAGAGAGGCCGGGACAGTGAGAGGACCGCGCACCACGATGAAGAGTGGCCACCGCTCGCCGCAACTAGAGAAAGCCCTCACACAGAAATGAAGACACAACACAGCCAAAAATAAATAAATTAAATAAATTAATTAATTAAAGAATTAAATAAAATACAAAGAAAAAATATTAAAAGCAGCAAGGGAAAAACAATAAATAACACACAAGGGAATCCCCATAAGGTTAACAGCTGATCTTTCAGCAGAAACTCTGCAAGCCAGAAGGGAGTGGCAGGACATATTTAAAGTGATGAAGGAGAAAAACCTACAACCAAGATTACTATACCCAGCAAGGATCTCATTCAGATTTGATGGACAAATTAAAACCTTTACAGACAAGCAAAAACTGAGAGAAATCAGCACTACCAAACCACCTTTAAAACAAATGCTAAAGGAACTTCTCTAGGCAGGAAACACAAGAGAAGGAAAAGACCTACAATAACAAACCCAAAACAATTAAGAAAATGGTAATATGAACATACATATTGATAATTCTCTTAAATGTAAATGGATTAAATGTTCCAACCAAAAGACATAGACTTGCTGAATGGATACAAAAACAAGACCCGTATATATGCTGTCTACAAGAGACGCACTTCAGACCTAGGGACATACACAAACTGAAAGTGAGGGGATGGAAAAAGATATTCCATGCGAATAGAAATCAAAAGAAAGCTGAAGTAGCAATTCTCGTATCAGACAAAATAGACTTTAACATAAAGACTATTACAAGAGACAAAGAAGGACACTACATAATGATCAAGGGATCAATCCAAGAAGAAGATATAACAATTGTAAATATTTATGCAACCAACATAGGAGCACCTCAATACATAAGGCAAATACTAACAGCCATAAAAGGGGAAATCGACAGTAACACAATCATTAGGAGGGGACTTTAACACCCCACTTTCAGCAATGGACAGATCATCCAAAATGAAAATAAACAAGGAAACACAAACT
The DNA here is from genome assembly GCF_028564815.1 of Eubalaena glacialis. NCBI lineage: Eukaryota > Metazoa > Chordata > Mammalia > Artiodactyla > Balaenidae > Eubalaena > Eubalaena glacialis. The sequence continues at coordinate 6,481,391 of NC_083733.1, forward strand.
TTAAATGATACATTAAACAAGATGGACTTAATTGATATTTATAGGACATTCCATCCAAAAACAACAGAATACACATTCTTCTCAAGTGCTCATGGAACATTCTCCAGGATAGATCACACCTTGGGTCACAAATCAAGCCTTGGTTAATTTAAGAAAATTGAAATCATATCAAGTATCTTTTCCAACCACAACACTATGAGACTAGATATCAATTACAGGAAAAAATCTGTAAAAAATACAAACAAATGGAGGCTAAACAATACACTACTTAATAACCAAGAGATCATTGAAGAAATCAAAGGGGAAATCAAAAAATACCTAAAAACAAATGACAATGAAAACAAGACGACCCAAAACCTATGGGATGCAGCAAAAGCAGTTCTAAGAGGGAAGTTTATAGCAATAAAATCCTACCTTAAGAAACAAGAAACATCTCAAATAAACAATCTAACTTTACACCTAAAGCAATTAGAGAAAGAAGATCACAAAAACCCCAAAGTTAGCAGAAGGAAAGAAATCAAAGATCAGATCAGAAATAAATGAAAAAGAAATGAAGGAAACGATAGCAAAGATCAATAAAACTAAAAGCCGGTTCTTTGAGAAGATAAACAAAATTGATAAACCATTAGCCAGATTCATCAAAAAAAAAAGGAAGAAGACTCAAATCAATAGAATTAGAAATGAAAAGGGAGAAGTAACAACTGACACTGCAGAAATACAAAGGATCATGAGAGATTGCTACAAGCAACTCTATGCCAATAAAACGGACAACCTGGAAGAAATGGACAAATTCTTAGAAATGCACAACCTTCTGAGACTGAACCAGGAAGAAATAGAAAATATGAACAGTCCAATCACAAGCACTGAAATAGAAACTGTGATTAAAAATATTCCAACAAACAAAAGCCCAGGACCAGATGGATTCACAGGGGAATTCTATCAAACATTTAGAGAAGAGCTAACACCTATCCCTCTCAAACTCTTCCAAAATATAGCAGAGGGAGGAACACTCCCCAACTCATTCTATGAGGCCACCATCACCCTGATACCAAAACCAGATAAAGATGTCACAAAGAAAGAAAACTACAGGCCAATATCACTGATGAACATAGATGCAGAAATCCTCAACAAAATACTAGCAAACAGAATCCAACAGCACATTAAAAGGATCATATGCCATGATCAAGTGGGGTTTATCCCAGGAATGCAAGGATTCTTCAATATACGCATCAATCAATGTGATACACCATATTAACAAATTGAAGGAGAAAAACCATATGATCATCTTAATAGATACAGAGAAAGCTTTCAACAAAATTCAACACCCATTTATGATAAAAGCCCTGCAGAAAGTAGGCATAGAGGGAACTTTCCTCAACATAATAAAGGCCATATATGAAAAACCCACAGCCAACATCATCCTCAATGGTGAAAAACTGAAACCATTTCCACTAAGATCAGGAACAAGACAAGGTTGCCCACTTTCACCACTATTATTCAACATAGTTTTGGAAGTTTTAGCCACAGCAATCAGAGAAGAAAAAGAAATAAAAGGAATCCAAATTGGAAAAGAAGAAGTAAAGCTGCCACTGTTTGCAGATGACATGATACTATACACAGAGAATCCTAAAAATGCTACCAGAAAACTACTAGAGCTAATCAATGAATTTGGTAAAGTAGCAGGATACAAAATTAATGCACAGAAATCTCTTGCGTTCCTATACACTAATGATGAAAAATCTGAAAGTGAAATTAAGAAAACACTCCCATTTACCACTGCAACAAAAAGAATAAAATATCTAGGAATAAACCTACCTAAGGAGACAAAAGACCTGTATGCAGAAAATTATAAGACACTGATGAAAGAAATTAAAGATGATACAAATAGATGGAGAGATATACCATGTTCTTGGATTGGAAGAATCAACATTGTGAAAATGACTCTACTACCCAAAGCAATCTACAGATTCAATGCAATCCCTATCAAACTACCACTGGCATTTTTCACAGGACTAGAACAAAAAATTTCACAATTTATATGGAAACACAAAAGACCCCGAATAGCCAAAGCAATCTTGAGAACGAAAAATGGAGCTGGAGGAATCAGGCTCCCTGACTTCAGACTATACTACAAAGCTACAGTAATCAAGACAGTATGGTACTGGCACAAAAACAGAAACATAGATCAATGGAACAGGATAGAAAGCCCAGAGATAAACCCATGCACATATGGTCACCTTATCTTTGATAAAGGAGGCAAGCATGTACAGTGGAGAAAAGACAGCCTCTTCAATAAGTGGTGCTGGGAAAACTGGACAGGTACATGTAAAAGTATGAAATTAGAACACTCCCTAGCACCATACACAAAAATAAACTCAAAATGGATTAAAGACCTAAATGTAAGGCCAGACACTATCAAACTCTTAGAGGAAAACATAGGCAGAACACTCTATGACATAAATCACAGCAAGATCCTTTTTGACCCACCTCCTAGAGAAATGGAAATAAAAACACAAATAAACAAATGGGACCTAATGAAACTTAAAAGCTTTTGCACAGCAAAGGAAACCATAAACAAGACCAAAAAACAACCCTCAGAATGGGAGAAAATATTTGCAAATGAAGCAACTGACAAAGGATTAATCTCCAAGATTTACAAGTAGCTCATGCAGCTCAATAACAAAAAACCAAACAACCCAATCCAAAAATGGGCAGAAGACCTAAATAGACATTTCTCCAAAGAAGATATACAGATTGCCAACAAACACATGAAAGAATGCTCAATATCATTAATCATTAGAGAAATGCAAATCAAAACTACAATGAGATATCATCTCACACCGGTCAGAATGGCCATCATCAAAAAATCTACAAACAATAAACGCTGGAGAGGGTGTGGAGAAAAGGGAACCCTCTTGCACTGTTGGTGGGAATGTAAATTGATACAGCCACTATGGAGAACAGTATGGAGGTTCCTTAAAAAAGTAAAAATAGAACTACCATACGACCCAGCAATCCCACCAATGGGCATATACCTTGAGAAAACCATAATTCAAAAAGAGTCATGTACCAGAATGTTCATTGCAGCTCTATTTACAATAGCCAGGACTTGGAAGCAACCTAAATGTCCATCATCGGATGAATGGATAAAGAAGATGTGGCACACATATACAATGGAATATTACTCAGCCATAAAAAGAAACGAAATGGAATTATTTGTAGTGAGGTGGATGGAGTTAGAGTCTGTCATTCAGAAAGAGAAAAACAAATACCGTATGCTAACACATATATATGGAATCTAAGGAAAAAAAAAAAAAAGGTCATGAAGAACCTAGTGGCAAGACGGGAATAAAGACACAGACCTACTAGAGAATGGACTTGAGGATATGGGGAGGGGGAAGGGTAAGATGTCACAAAGTGAGAGAGTGGCATGGACATATATACACTACCAAATGTGAAATAGCTAGCTAGTGGGAAGCAGCCGCATAGCACAGGGAGATCAGCTCGGTGCTTTGTGACAACCTAGAGGGGTGGGATAGGGAGGGTGGGAGGGAGATGCCAGAGGGAGGGGATATGGGGATATATGTATACATATAGCTGATTCACTTTGTTGTACAGCAGAAACTAATACAACATTGTAAAGCAATTATACTCCAATAAAAAAAATTTCTAAAAATTAGATTTTAGGTTCACCTACATTTTTACTCTTTCAGTGCTCTTCAGTCTTTATTGTAGACCTGATTTCTCCCCTTTAAAATTTCCCTTTAGCTTGAAGAACTTTCTTTACCATTTCTTATAGTGCAGGTAGGCTGGCACCAAATTTGTCCAGCTTTCCCTCATTTAAAAATTTCTTTGTTTTGCCTTCATTTTTTAAAATATATTTACTCAGGATGTAGAATTCTATACTGAGAGTTTTTGGTTTTATTTCACCCCTTTAAAGATGTCATTCCATTGCCTTCTGGCCTCCATTGTTTCTGATGAGAAATCAGCTCTATTTTTATATTGTTCCCATGATGTACATGTGTTTTTCCTCTCTCTGATTTTAATATTTTCCCTCTAACTTTCATTTTTGCCAGTGTGACTATAATGTCTAAGAAGGGTGTTTTGTTCTGTTTTTTAATTTATCCTATGTGGGGTTCTCTGATTAGTTCTGTTAAGCTTCTTAAATTTTCAGTCTTTTGTTGTTGTTGTTGGACCAGGATTTTTTTATGTCTTTAAAAAAATGGGAAGAAACCCAAATACAGAAAGACTAATTACTCACTGCAAAACATTCAGAAAAAAATCAAAACATTTTAAAGATGAATGTCATCTGCAATCTCACCGTGGGATATTTCCACAAATTTTTTCAATGCACTCCCCCCACATTTTACATAAATATGATTATTTATGCAATAATAAATATTTAATCACCTTTTCTTGTTAAGAATATCTCATGGCGAAGTTCATATCAATATTTAGAAAGCTACATTGTTATTTTTTAATTTTTATTGGAGTATAGTTGATTTACAATGTTGTATTAATTTCAGGTGTACAGCAAAGTGAATCAGTTATACATATACATATACATGTACCCACTCTATTTTTTAGATTCTTTTCCCATATAGGCCATTACAGAGTATTGAGTAGAGTTCCCTGTGCTATACAGTAGGTCCTTATTAGTTATCTATTTTATATATAGTAGTACGTATATGTCATTTAAGGATAAAGAAGACGTGGCACATACATAGAATGGAATATCACTCAGCCATAAAAAAGAACGAAACAATGCCATCCGCAGCAACATGGATGGACCTAAAGACTGTCATACCGAGTGAAGCAAGCCAGACAGAGAAAGATAAACATCATATGATATCGCCTATATGTGGAATCCAAAAAAAGAGCACAAGTGAACTTATCCACAAAACAGGAATAGAGCCACAGATGTAGAAAACAAGCCCATGGCTACCAGGGGGAAGTGGGGGTGGGGAGGGACAAACTGGGAGACCAGGATCTACATCTCTTTTTTTTGTTGGAGTATAGTTGCCTTACACTGCTGTGTCAGTTTCTGCTGTACAGCAAAGTGAATCAGTCATATGTATACATATATCCCCTCTTTTTTGGATTTCCTTCCCATTTAGGTCATCACAGAGCACCGAGTAGAGTTCCCTGTGCTATACAGTAGGTTCTCATTAGTTATCTATTTTATACATAGTAGTGTGTATATGTCAATCCCAATCTCCCAGTTCATCCCACCCCACCCCGTTTTTTGTTTTTTTTTTTTAATTTGGTACTTCTCTGGTTGTTTGAGTTTACATGAAGTTTTTAGTTACTAATATTGCATTTTTCAATTCTAGGATTTCCATCTTGTTATTTTTTATAGGTGCCAAATCCCTTCTGAAATTCCCCATTTCTTTACTCATTAAATGACTCGTTTCCTATAGATTTTTAAACATTTGCACTATATTGTTATTCTAAAATTCTTATCTGAAAATTATAACATCTGAGTTGCCTGTGGGCAAGTGACCATTTTTCTGTTTCTTTGCAAGTCTTCTAATTTTTTATTGCATGTTCAGCAGTGTCTAGGAATGGCTCCTCCCTCTGAAGTTAAGTCCTTATAGATTTCTTTGTGTCCATAGCTCTTTGATGGCTTTAAAGAAAAGAATGATTTTGTTATTTTTGTTTGCCTAGTGACTTGTGGTTGTGTTGTTAGGGGTGAGGGTCTTTCACATATTCCTATACGCTAGTTAGAGGTGGAATACCTCATTTAGGTTTTGTTGCATAATAAACTTTCCCAAAAGTTAGTGGATTGAAACAACAGTCATTTGTTTAGCTCACATGTCTGTGGTTGGCAATTTGGTCTGAGTTCACTTACATGGTTTTTCTGGTCTCCGGTGGGGTCTCAATACATCTGCAGCCAAGCACTGGTCAGGTTGGAGGATTCACTTCTTTGTTTTGGCTGCCTATCAGCCAGTACAATGTGGGCAACTGAGTGACCTGTATCTCATCCTCCAGCAGGCAAGCGCAAGTGTGTTCCTATGGCAGCTTGGCAGCAAAACCAGCCAGACCGTGAAGGTTTCTTGAGGCCTATCCTTGAAACTAGCAAATTGTCACATCTGCCACATTTTATAGGCCAAACAAGACACAAGTCCAGCCCAGATTCAAGACATGGGAATATAAACTTTGCCTCTTGATAAAAGGAGCAGCAAAGTCACAGGAATAGGCTATGTCATGGAAGTGTTGAGAATTATAGCTTTTTTTTTTTGCAATCAACTAAAAGTATAACAGTTTGTTCCTTTTGATTTTTTTTCATTTTTAATTAAGCATTCAAATTACCTTTTCCAAAAGAACAACAAAATCTACTTTTCTATGTTTCTCAGAAAAAAAAATAATGTATCACAGACTGCAGTCAATCAAAATTGGTAGTGTTCAATCCATGAATACCAACAGTGTAGGGTAATCATATAATGACTTCAGAGAAGCAGAGGTAGGTTTTTCCTACTCTAACCCCGTGAGTCTACACTTTAAGCAGTGTTTTGGTTTGAGGAGGGACAGCATAAGAATAGCGCTGTCAGTCTGGGGCATTTGAGGAAGAAGAAATCAGTTCAGACCAAGACTCAAAATCACACCATAAGACAGATGGTTAAAGGAATCAGAGCTGTTTTTCTTGGAGAAGGGAATCTTCAATAAAGATAAGCCAATAGGCTTCAAATATCTATAGATTTGTTTGGTTTAATCATTTTTTTAAAATCAGGAATTGGGGGTTATTTTCTTACCTAAACTATTTGTGTTGAGATATAATTCATGCGCCATAAAATTCAACATACGAAAGTATACAATAGAGTGGGTGTTGTTACATTAAAAAGGTTGTACAGTTATCACCACTATCTAATTCCAGAACATTTAACCACCCCGAAACCCCATACCTGCTAGCAGTCACTCCCTATTCCTCCCTCATCACAGCCCCTGGAAACCACTAATCTACCTTCTGTCTCCATAGATTTGCCCATTCTGGGTATTTCATATAAATGGAAATGTACAACTATGTCGTGTTTCGTGACTGGCTTCTTTCATTCAACATGATGTGTTTTATATCTATCCATTCTGTAGCTTGTATCAATACTTCATTCCTTTCTATAGTTGAATAATATTCCATTGTGTAAATAGATCATATTTTTAACCATTTTAGTTGATGGACATTTTGGTTGTTTCCACTTTTTAGCTATTATGAACATACTGTGAACATTCATGTATAAATTTTTTTTGAAAACCTAAGATTTCTGTTTCCTTGGATATTATACCCCTGATTGTTGGGTCAGTTTCATTTATTCTTGAAGGCAAAGCCAATGCTAAAAGCAAAGAATTTTCTACCACAGGAAACTATGTTCACAATAGAATGAACTTCATTGAAAGATAATAAGCTGTCTGTACCTGGAGAGGCAGCAGAGCAAACTGGAAGAGATTCTTGACAGAATATGGAATGTTAGACTAGCAAGATGCAGACCTATAGAGTTTAGGAGCAAATATTCTGGTGCTTAACTGCTTGAGTTCAAATTTCACTTTTGCTACTTGCCAGCTATGTGCCAGCTTTGGGCAAACCACTTAATCTGGTTTAGCTTCTGAATTTCCTCATATTTAAAATAAAAACACCTAACTCCCTGGTATTAAATTACATACTATATGTAAAACTCCTGGCACAAAGCCTGGCACAGAGTAAGTGCTCGAACAATAGAAGCTGTTATCATTACTACGATCATCATGAGACTTGAGTTTTAGAAATCCTTTTTTAAAATACAAACTGGAGATCCCTTTATCATTTTACTCTTCTACTCACTCATACTCTCTCCATTTCTCAGTTCCTCCGTGTTTTCTTCTCCAAATAAAGTTTTCCAGACATAAACAGATTAAAAATCACCTGGAAGCTAACCCAAACTCTATATCATTCCACGGAGAACTGGTTTGATTCGCATTTAAAGGAGTAAATTAAAAGGTGTATTTGTAACCAAGATATAATTCCTTGAGAGGACTCCAGTCTCCTTTAGGTCAGCAGGGCCATTATTGGGTCAGATGACCTTACACGTGTCCCTTCCAACTTTCCCATGAAGGAGCTCAGAGAGTTCAATTCACCTGCCTAAGCAGTAAAGCCAGGATCAAACACAGTTAATAGAATACGGCGGAGTGGGGACCTCAAAACCTGGGTCCATCTAACTCCAGAACACAGCTGAGTGTATTACCAAATGAATAGTTCATCAAACAAATTAACAAGGTTGTTGAAAAAATGCCAACATTTCTCTATTTATCCAAGTAAAGTATATAAATATATATATATTGCTTACTGTATACCAGGCACCAATCCTGAGCACTTTACATGTGTTAATTGGCTCAAACTTCATAACAGTCCCATGAGGAGGAACTATTATTACTATGATGATGTCCGTTTTACAAACAGGCAAATGGAGACACGGAAAGATTAGTACCTATTCAAGATGACTCACCTGTTATGTGGCAAAACTGGAATTCCAATGCTGGCCCTGGAGCCCATGCTGTCATCCATTATGCTATGTTGCTATAGCACAAAGAGAAAAAACTGACAGTAGGTAATTTGCCTACCCACTAAACCTTTACTTCTCCCAAGATGCCCCCCTTCTTGTCAGGTGTGAAATCTCCTGTGGCCAGAAGAGAGGTCCTATATCCTAGATATCACTGAAGTAGCCTGAGTCCCAAGCAAGAAATTCCACAGTATTCCCAGACCCAAAGCCACAGGAGTAAGGAAAACATTCTCCTTTTACAAGAAGCTTAGGGTTCTCTCCCTGTTCTGGATGCATCAGCCACCCCTGCTCTTGACTCCTGGTTTCTGCTCCTCCTCTCTCTCTGCTTCTTGTTATTAATTACCTCTGCAGACTTCTGGTGTCTTCAGCCCAATAGTTCTGAGCTCATTCTGTCTACCCAGAGGCTGGTTACTCTTAACCTGCACTCTGCCTCCAGTCACAAGCTACAAGGCCCTGCATCCCACAGGTTAGTGATAACACTCAGCCTCTTCTTTCCTGATGTGCTGGGACTGGAACTGTGTCCTCCGGCACCCCTTTCACCCTGTATGACACATCACCCTTTGCTTTGGCTTCCAGTCAGACAAGAAAACGAGCAAAGTTCTCACTCCAGTGGGTAGCAGGCATTGGGATTCTTTCAGAAAAACACTTGCTCTTCAGCATGACATAATTCAGTTAGCCTCCACCCACTGCAGAGATACTCTGAATCTCTCCTCTTATATGAACCAAATGGCATCTTTGAAGAAAGCACTTGAAATTGCCCACATTCAGCATCACGAGATTACTTCTAAACATTTCAAAAGCTATGTTTGCATTCGAAATATATTTTACTTTTATATGATTCAGTTGGCTCATACCCCAACCCCATTTTATGGTTAAAGAGAATGATGCTAAAAGGTTTTAAATTATTTACTTTCCATCAGTGGCTCTCAAAAGTTAGTACATGTAAGATACACTTCAGGTGAGCAACAAGAATGGGTCTGTTGTTCTGGTTTTTAAAAATCTGCATTTTCAAAACGGAATCTTCACTGATGCCCCCCCTCCCCTCCTGTCACCCCTCATTTATTCTGATACAGGTAGCCCAATACTCTGAGAAATACCTCAACAGAGTAAGTAAGGGAGTCTGTGGATAGAATTCAGGGGTCTATGCACTTAATAGGAAAAAAGTTTCGCATCTTTGTTTTCAGTATCTTCTTATTGAGATTTAGCATTTCCTTCAATAATGAACGTAAGTAGCAGACCATAGTTGTATTAGCAGGGTCTGTGATGTTGTCACCAATACAAGTTACAGATATTTTTATATCACACGGGTTTTGCAGCTGTTTCAAAATACCTTTTACATTTCACCAGTTCTTCAAAATTATAGTTGTAATGAGACTTGCTGTGATATCTCATCAATGTATTTTTTAAAAAGCACATGGCAAATTTCATTTTATTCAGTATTCTGATAATTGTAATTTAATAGAATTGGTGGCTTTTGTAATCCAACATGTATTTTATGCATTTAAAAGCATTATTCTGAGAAGGGTTGCACAGGATTCACCACACTGGTTAAAGGGTCACTAAATTTAAAAGAAAAAAAAAGTTTAGGAGCTTCTGTTATCGGACCTTCCCCTCAACACCTCTAACTGCCACGATGCTCACCTGACTAGGGAAGCCAATCTATTGGCTGGGTTGAGCCAATCAGGTTCTCCCTCTTAATTTAAGAAACAGCCAGCTGTCAGACTGGAGAGACTCTGGGGAGAAAAGGTGTAGAATCTGGGCTGCAGTGAGTTCTACTGAAAGCCACAGACAGACATGAAGAAGTTGAGAGAGCTGGCCTGCACAGAACAGGCAAAGTGAGGGAAGCAGAAATTAGCTCCATGGGTTCCAATCTATGAACTGAGATGGGCTAAAAGAAAAAGACCATTCCAGTTTCCCCATGGCTCTGCTGTATTTCCTGTCTTAGACCTTCATGAGGTTCACTTATCTCCTTATAATCTGTCTCCCTCCCCTTTCCTAGTTGGGGTTTCTGCTCCTCGTAACCAAGGCCTTGACTGCAACCGCCCGTGTGCCCCTTATTACTCATTCCAGTGTCTGTCCGTATTCATCCACATCATCACTTAGGTTGCATAGTGGTAAAGAGTCTGTATGTTCAATTCAGACTTCTTGAATGTATCCTCTGCCACTTTCTGGTTTAAGAACATGGGCAAGTGGCCTAGCCTTTCTTGTCTTATCTGGAAAATAAGGACAAGTGCCTCCTTGTCTTATCTGGAAAATGAGGACATTAACAGTATCTACCTAAGGTGAGCATCCAATGAACTAATACATGTAAAATATATGCCTGGTAGGGAGCAAGTGCTTGGTAATCGCACGCAATTATGATGCTCATTGTCCCTAAGTCACAGGCCTTGGACTCTACACGATCTGTACCTGCTCACCTCATTTTTCAGCAGCACAGCCCTAATCAGAGCTAACAGTGATAGACAGGCCTAGTTTGGGACCAGGTGCCTCCACAAATTGGCATTCTCAGTCAGCAACCTTAGACTTGCTTTTTGCAAAAAGTTTCCACGTCATGAAGATTCTCAGAGTCTTGTTCAAGTATTAGAATGGATTTACTTTACGTGAGATAATTGTTTCTCATATGCTGAGGCTTCTCTACTTGTCTGGGCCAAAATATACTACACCTCCACTACCAGGCAATTGGCTCAGACCCTTGCTAACACTGGGACCCCTTAGCACATGGAGTGTGCTGGATACATGTGAGGAGCTGCATGCTCTCGGGGGAAGGACAGTTACTAATGTATCCCTGAACTGAACACAGTAGCTCCAAGAAAGGACAGCCACCCCTCCAGGCTAACCACCTGATCATGCACATCTCCTCCACAATGTGACCCTGAGCGCTTCCTCTCTTATTTACAAATACCATCCAGCACCAGGTTCTCAACATAAACACACAGTGGAGCAGCTGCTGCTTCCTGGACACACATCTACCCTGGAGGGCTGTCCAAGAGGCAGAGGCACAGAAAGCTTGCTCCAAGGGTTCCATTGCAGATCTCATATCTACTTGGCTTAACCTCTGTACCTCAATCATTGGCATACACATCAGGGAAGTCACCTGGGGTTGATGTAGAATGCTAGAAAAGCTTGTCTGAGATTTTTTTCCTAACCATCAGGCAGTTTCATTGTTGCCTCTGGGTTTAGTTCTTTTAAGTGATTGATGGGGGGAAAAAACTTCTAAAGTTCAACTAGACTAAGAACCTCTATCCAAAGAAGATGAATAATGTAATTAACCAAGATAAGTGCTGGTCTAATTCTTAAAGTCTACTACAGACAAATATTGTGAAATCCCTCCATTCTCTCACTATACCCTTTAATCATGCTAACATTAGAAAAGTTATTAGAATAATAACAATAATAATATTAATAACAGTGAATGAGTATTTAATAAATGGTAGCTATGTGCCAAATAATTTCCTAAGTATGTTACATGTGTTAGTTCATTTAACTTTCATAAAAAATGCAGCAGGTGCTACCATTATCCCAATTTTACAAATAGGCACAGGGAGGTTAAGCGATTTGCTCAGGGTTATTTATCCTACTAGTCATGGCAAAGCCAGGATTGAAGCTCAGGTACCTGGATCCAGGGCCAACTGCTTAACTAAGACATGATTCTGTCAACCAGCATTCCTTCTGCTACAAGTTGAGCCCATTTTCCCTTAAGCATCTGTGGAATATAATAAAACCACTTAAAACAGCCTTTCCCACTGTCCTCAAAGATGGGAAAGTATCTCTTCACCCCTTCATCTATTTCTCCTGCAGACAGCTTTGGCATGGACTGCCCAGGTCCTCTGCCAATGCTGCCACTGAGTTCCTATGCAACTCGGCTGCATTCTTTTCTGGGTTCTGGGTCCAGAAAGGGTAACTAATCTCTTATTCTTACAAGATTCAGATTGTCACATGTGCCCACACAGGAGAAAATGTAAAATTTGGCCAGTTTTTTACCCATTCAGCTCCTGGACTTTATCAGGGGAACTAAGGAGTATTAAAGACATCTCCAGATTTCTAAAATCAAAGATCTTACCAACACACATCCTTTCTGCATCTCTGCCATCTTCCAACTTTTTCCATGGCCACTGCTCTGTACTTTGCAAATGAAAATGAACGTATCTTTCAGCTCCATTCCAGGCGCTCGGTAAGGATTCTTAGTTCCCTGATGCCTTGGCTCAAGTGAACACTTCCTTACCTAGTGATGAAGTGTCACCATCATAACTGCACTGTCCTAAAGGACCATCACCTGAGCTTTGTGTCACAACAGAAGACAATAGCACTCCCTAGATTGGGTGTTGGGCTGGAGGGCAGCATGGTAATGTCTTGCCATCTGGCTTTGACCTGGTTTTCCAGAGTGGGATCTTTCAGACATATGCCTGAGCCAAGCTGTGTGTCAGCTGAGGGTCTCCATATCCCTACTCACCACAGCTGTGGCATCAGCTTGGGCTAATAATATGGATGGAAGTGAAGTGTGTCACTTCCAGAAGAAAGCTTTGGGAGCCTGTATGTGATCTGTTTGTTTTCCATGCCGTGGTCACAGACGATGCTCCAGACAGTAAGCCCCATCAGCACGGGTGTTAGAGGCAGGAAAGGTGGAGCAGAGCAACCAGCCAACCCACTATGGACAAGTAACAAGAGCTAGAAATCATCCTTTGTTGCAGTCAGTCAGCAAGACTTAAGCAACCGTTACTGCAGCAGAACATAGCCTATCCTGATTGCTGTACAGCAGAGACTCTTATATTAGGGCTTCCCAGTCTGGCTCCACGGTAGAATCATCTGGAGAGCTTTAAAACAACAATGCCTGGACCCATTCCAAAGCACAGTGGTTAGTATGACATAACCACTCTCTTTAGATAGTGAGACAATACCACCATAAATACAAGGACTAGGGTACGCTGGGTATTTTTCAGACTGAGGTTTGAGGGGAGAGAGAAACAGCAATGAGTTGCTGATATATAGAATAATTTAAAGCCTTTAATGTCAATTTAAGACAACAGTGGCTTATGGGTATCTCTAAGTACCAAATGGTATGTTTATTAAACAACACCAAGGAGCATTGAGGTGTCTCAGTTGGTTGTGATTATTCTGAGAAATGTGACAGTTTTCCTGATCTACCAGCAGATACTCCTATCCTAGCCAGTTTAATTAACTTTTGTCATGTGGTTCACTGAGTCTAGAAATGCAAAATTATCTGACTGTGGCCAGAGATTTCTCAAACATAACCTGAAAAAAAACCACTTTTCATTTACTGTAAGGAGAGAAACGGAGGAGGAAGGAAGAATTCAGAAACAACATAAATGTATTGCTGCAATTCCATTTTCCTAGAACCACCCTTTGTTTTAAAAACAAAGAGAAACTAGTTGGACACGTGACAAACGGACAAAACCCCAAATAATTAAAACTTGCTCTGGAAAAAAAAAAATCCCCATTATTAGTATGCCTGGGGAGATCGCATCTACGAAGCAGCTGGGCTCAGCTAGTCTCCAAAGATAAGCAGGGAGGAGGGAAGAAAAGGCTTTTATGATGATGCTGCTGATACCCAGAAGAAAGCCACCCTCTTGATAATTGGCTAAGATTTTAAAATTAAAATACTGCTCCCTTGGCAGCCTCAGAATTGCAGAATTACAAGTGCATGGAAATTTTATTTTACTGGGAAAGAAGACTCTGGGCAGGAAAGATGGGCTTCAGACGCCTCTTCTGAAGTTGAATGAAAACTAACAGCCGTGCCAGTCACATCTTCACCTCTGGACCACCAGACTCGTATTGATGGCATGAACGGTGGAAGGCAGCTTCCCTGGGTTTTCGGTTTGCTAGTGAACAATGCCTGAACTCAACCAAGAGGAAGCCAGAGACTTGTGGCCCTTTTTCAGAGGCGATGAGGGAGGCTGACAGAAGTCAGAGAGACGAGGAGCCCATTCATAAATGACCAATTAACTTTCTGCAACGCATTTGCCTGTGAAATATGTAAACATGGTTTCTAAACACTAGGATCACAGGCAGTCCTTGGGAAGTGAAACAGTTCAGGAAGACAAAGCTTAGAGCTTTAAAAAAAATTTTTTTTAAAGGAAGAAAATTTTCCTACTAAGTCCCCACCCCAACATACACACATCCCTGGCAGACACTGTTAATCAATCATGGCTGTCATTGCTGCTGAGACCAGATGTGGCCAGAATCCTCAATATCTTATTCCAGATAAGATACCGGCCAATTCAAGTTAGCATGCTCGATGAGCACTATGCTCTCTGTTTCTGAACTTGAGATTAGGCAGAACTTCCAATGCATAGCAGGAAATCCAAGCACATGCCAAGAGTTGCATGGGGCAGACACTGTTGGCTGCCTACCCAACAACCATTCACCCTTCCTGAAAAAGTTCCAGTTTTGCTCAGGTAGCTACTCCCTCCTTACACAGCCATGTGCCTCAAAGGAGGTGGACCCCATTCTCCTCCCAGGAGGTAAATTATGCATGGTTTAAGCCAACTACACTGCTCCATTTCATCTGCCAGTGATTGGTTAGACTGTGACATAGCACTGGCCAATGAGACTTGACGGGAGGGCTGGGGCAGTATCTAGGAAAGGTTTTCTTTTCCCTAAGAAGGAAGAGAGGGAGGGAGGGAGGGGAAAGAAGGAAGTAAGAAGGAAGGAAGGGAGGGAGGGAGGGAGGGAGGGAGGGAGGAAGGGCCTGTCTTCTGCTGGACACTCATATTTGGATGTGGTACTCGGACCACCTTGCTACCAAAGAAAAAGCAAGGCTGAAAGATAAGCCATTATGAAAAGATTGTCAAGTAAAATAATAGACAAAACCTGGGCTTTTCACCCACTTTAGGACTTCTAATTGTGGGAGATAAGAAATCCTCTCTTCCATTTAAACAAGCTGAGTTAGGGCTTTTGTTTCTGGTTGCTGAAAAATTCCCATCAATATATAGGAGGGGTTCTGAGCAGATGGGCAGCAGAGATGCCAGAAGGGAGACCAACAGCCACAAAAGGTAGAGAAAGCAGCACCACACGTTGCTGATGTCAGCAAGCAAGGGGCCCGCTCATGGTCTGAGTTTGCATTCCAGACCAAGCAAGGCAGGAAACCTTCCTAGGAAAAACCCAATTAAGGACAGAGCCAGGACTGCAGCCCAGAAGGTTGAGGACAAATCCCTAGGTTCCATAACTGGGGACAAAGTAAACAGAAGAGAAAGGGACCACCCTTCCCCAATCAATCATGTGCCAAGCACTCCTCTCACTTAACGATTCTTATAAACTCATAAGGTAGGTTGGTTATCCTCCTCTTGCAGGTGAGGAAGCTGAGGCACAG
The DNA here is from genome assembly GCF_028564815.1 of Eubalaena glacialis. Lineage (NCBI taxonomy): Eukaryota > Metazoa > Chordata > Mammalia > Artiodactyla > Balaenidae > Eubalaena > Eubalaena glacialis. The sequence continues at coordinate 6,497,243 of NC_083733.1, forward strand.
AGAGATTAGATGACTTCCCCCAGGTCATCAGGCAGTCAACAGCAATACTGGGATTTGATTCAGGGTCTAACTCTGAAGTTCAGTCTCCATCTACTGTATCATGTTGCCTTCCCAAGAAACAAGGTAGGAGCTAAAAACCAACATTGAGTTTCTCCCAGTTCTAAGTTCTAAACTTGAGCTTCTTTAGTACCTTGTCTAGTTACAGTACTGGCCTGGCGTAAAACTAAGGCTGCTGGTGAGGGCTGTGGCTTCCTGAGGAAGAAGGAAAGGAATTTGGGACCAGCAGCCAGACCTGTCCCATTGATGGTGAGTGCAGGACCCAGACCCCATTGGGCTCTGCCACCAATAGCAAGAAACACTCGCACCTTATACTTGCTTGTGGTGCCACTGAAGGAGCAGCCTGGGAGGGCCCCTGTCTGCAATCTGCATGCTAGTTGTCAATGTGGAGTAGCCATCAGACACATCAAGCCCATGAGTTTATTGAGAATAAAACCAATATTCAACAGAGGTATAGAAGCTAACAAACAGATCTGGAGTCAGAAAGGTAAATAATGTATTAGTTTTCTATTGCTGCTGTAACAAATTACCACAACCTTAGTGGCTTAAAAGAATACACAGTTATTTTCTAACAGTTATGGATATCAGAAATCCAAAATGGGTTTCACTGGGCCAAAACCAAGGTGCTGGCACGGATGCAATCCTTCTGGAGGGTCTAAAAGAAACTCCATTGCCTTGCAGCTCTCAGCTTGTAGGGCTGCATTCCCTGCATTCCTTGGTTCATAGCCTCTTGCTCTATCTTCAAAGACAGCAGCATAACAGCTTCAAATTTCTATCTGCTTCCATTGTCATCACATCATCTTTTCTCTCTCCTGCAGTCAGATCTCCTTCTTATAAATATGCTAGTGATTACACTTAGGGCCCATCCAAATAACCAGGATAACCTCCTCAGGTAAAGACTTAATTATATCTGCCAAGTCCCTTTTGCCATGTAAATTAAACATTTCCAGGTACTGGGGATTAGGACCATAGGTAACTATTCACTCCACCACTTATTAGCTATGTGATCTTGGACAGTTTACTAAGTCACCCTGAGTCTCTGCTCCTTTATTTGTAAAATGGGATAACAATGATACCTAACTCACAGGATTATTGTAATAATTTAGAAAGAATGCATGTTAAGTCTTAGCCCAGTGCTTGGCATACGAGTGTCACTGTAAGTGGAAAGAACTCCAAGTTTGGAGCCACATCATTCTGAGTTCTAAGTCCAGCCCTCCCACAAGTCAGCTGTGCACCCCTGGAAAATCACATCACCTCTCTGAGTCATTTTACATCTGTAGAATGGGGAAAACATTGGACCACTGTTCTCTCTGAGGGCACTTTAGAAAAAGAAATGATACTGCCATGTGTAATGAGCGTACCATAGAGAACCATTAAATCATAAGGATGAAGATGGGAATGAGAATGGCAGGAACAGTAACAAAATGTATTGAGCAGTTCATGCAGCACACTAACAAAAAAACAAACAAGCCAATAAAAAAAATGGGCAGAAGACCTAAACAGACATTTCTCCAAAGAAGACGTACAGATGGCCAACAAACCCAGGAAAAGATGCTCAACATCACTAATTATTAGAGAAATACAAATCAAAACTACCATGAGGTATCACCTCACATCGATCAGAATGGCCATCATCAAAAAATCTACAAAGGGGGGAGGGGCAAGATGGCGGAAGAGTAAGACGCAGAGATCACCTTCCTCCCCACAGATACATGAGAAATACATCTACACGTGGAACTGCTCCTACAGAACACCCACTGAACGCGGGCAGAAGACGTCAGACCTCCCAAAAGGCAAGAAAATCCCCACGTACTTGGGTAGGGCAAAAGAAAAAAGAAATAACAGAGACAAAACAATAGGGACGGGACCTGCACCAGTGGGAGGGAGCTGTGAAGGAGGAAAGGTTTCCACACACTAGGAAGCCCCTTCGTGGGCAGAGACTGCGGGTAGCAGAGGGGGGAAGCTTCGGAGCCACGGAGGAGAGCGCAGCCACAGTGGTGCGGAGGGCAAAGCGGAGATTCCCGCACAGAGGAGCGGTGCCGACTAGCACTCACCAGCCCGAGAGGCTTGTCTGCTCAGCCGCCGGGGCGGGCGGGGCCTGGGAGCTGGGGCTCGGGCTTCGGTGCTAGCCGGGAGGGAGTCCGGGAAAAAGACTGCAGCTGCCAAGGAGGCAGGAGAATTTTTCTTGCCTCTTTGTTTCGCGGCGCGCAAGGAGAGGGGACTCAGAGCGCCGCCTAAACGAGCTCCAGAGACGGGCGCGAGCCGCGGCTATCAGCGCGGATCCCACAGCAACAGGGACGCAGAGGGAAAAACGGAGAGATTCCCGCACAAAGGCTCGGCGCCGAGCAGCACTCACCAGCCCGAGAGGCTTGTCTGCTCACCCGCCGGGGCGGGTGGGGGCTGGGAGCTGAGGCGCGGGCTTCGGTCGGATCCCAGGGAGAGGACTGGGGTTGGCTGCGTGAACACAGCCTGAAGGGTCTAGCGCACCACAACTAGCCGGGAGGGTGCACGAGAAAAAGTCTGCAGCTGCCGAAGAGGCGGGAGACTTTTTCTTGCCTCTTTGTTTCGCGGCGTGCAAGGAGAGGGGATTCAGAGCGCCACTTAAACGAACTCCAGAGACGGGCGCGAGCCGCGGCTATCAGCGCGGACCCCAGAGACGGGCATGAGACGCTAAGGCTGCTGCTGCCGCCACCAAACAGCCTGTGGGCGAGCACAGGTCATTCTCCACACCGCCCCTCCCGGGAGCCTGTGCAGCCCGCCACGGCCAGGCTCCCGTAATCCGGGGACAACTTCCCCGGGAGAGCGCACGGCGCGCCTCAGGCTGCTGCAACGTCACGCCGGCTTCTGCCGCCGCAGGCTCGCCCCGCCTCCTCCGTACCGCTCCCTCCCCCCGGCCTGACTGAGCCAGAGCCCCCGAATCAGCTGCTCCTTTAACCCCGTTCTGTCTGGGCGGGGAACAGACGCCCTCAGGGGACCTACATGCAGAGGCGGGTCCAAATCCAAAGCTGAACCCCGGGAGCTGTACGAACAAAGAAGAGAAAGGGAAATCTCTCCCAGCAGCCTCAGAAGCAGCGGATTAAAGCTCCACAAACAACTTGATGTGCCTGCATCTGTTGAATACCAGAATAGACAACGAATCATCCCAAATTTAGGAGATGGACTTTGGGAGCAGGATATATTAACTTTTCCCCTTTTCCTTTTTTTTGTGAGTGTAGATGTGTATGCTTCTGGGTGAGATTTTGTCTGTATAGCTTTGCTCTCACCGTTAGTCCTAGGGTTAGGTCCGTCCGTTTTTTTTTTTTTTTTTTTTTGGCTTAAAAAATTTTTTTTTCCCTAATAATGTTTTCTTAATAATTTTTTCCTTATTTTCTATTTTTAAAAAAATTTTTTAATAAGTTTTTTCATATTTTTTTTTTAAAAAATTAAAAAAATTTTTTTTTAATAAATTTTTTCTAAATAATTTTTTTCTTATTTTTAGTATAAAAAATTAATAAATCTATTTTTAAAAATTAAAAAAAAATTTTTTTTCTTAATAAATTTACGCTTAATAATTTTTTTTCTTATTTTTTATTATAATTGCTTTATTTTATTTTATCCTCTTTTTTTCTTTCTTTCCATTTTTTCTCCCTTTTATTCTGAGCCGTGTGGATGAAAGGCTCTTGGTGCTCCAGCCAGGCATCAGGGCTGTGCCTCTGAGGTGGGAGAGCCAACTTCAGGACACTGGTCCACAAGAGACCTCCCAGCTCCACGTAATACCAAATGGCGAAAATCTCTCACAGATCTCCATCTCAACATCAAGACCCAGCTTCACTCAACGACCAGCAAGCTACAGTGCTGGACACCCATGCCAAACAACTAGCAAGAGAGGAACACAGCCCCATCCATTAACAGAGAGGCTGCCTAAAATCATAATAAGGACACAGACACCCCAAAACACACCACCAGACGTGGACGAACCCACCAGAAAGACAACATCCAGCCTCATCCACCAGAACACAGGCACTAGTTCCCTCCACCAGGAAACCTACACAACCCACTGAACCAACCTTAGCCACTGGGGACAGATACCAAAAACAACAGGAACTACGAACCTGCAGCCTGTGAAAAGGAGACCCCAAACACAGTAAGATAAGCAAAATGAGAAGACAGAAAAACACACAGCAGATGAAGGAGCAGGGTCAAAACACACCAGACCTAACAAATGAAGAGGAAATAGGTAGTCTACCTGAAAAAGAATTCAGAATAATGATAGTAAGGATGATCCAAAGTCTTGGAAATAGAATAGACAAAATGCAAGAAACATTTAACAAGGACGTAGAAGAACTAAAGAGGAACCAAGAAACGATGACAAGCACAATAAATGAAATTAAAAATACTCTAGATGGGATCAATAGCAGAATAACTGAGGCAGAAGAACGGATAAGTGACCTGGAAGATAAAATGGTGGAAATAACTACTGCAGACCAGAATAAAGAAAAAAGAATGAAAAGAACTGAGGACAGTCTCAGAGACCTCTGGGACAACATTAAACGCACCAACATTCGAATCATAGGGGTCCCAGAAGAAGAAGAGAAAAAGAAAGGGACTGAGAAAATATTTGAAGAGATTATAGTTGAAAACTTCCCTAATATGGGAAAGGAAATAGTTAATCAAGTCCTGGAAGCACAGAGAGTCCCATACAGGATAAATCCAAGGAGAAACACACCAAGACACATATTAATCAAACTATCAAAAATTAAATATAAAGAAAACATATTAAAAGCAGCAAGGGAAAAACAACAGATAACACACAAGGGCATCCCCATAAGGTTAACAGCTGATCTTTCAGCAGAAACGCTGCAAGCCAGAAGGGAGTGGCAGGATATACTTAAAGTGATGAAGGAGAAAAACCTACAACCAAGATTACTCTACCCAGCAAGGATCTCATTCAGATTTGATGGAGAAATTAAAACCTTTACAGACAAGCAAAAGCTGAGAGAGTTCAGCACCACCAAACCAGCTTTACAACAAATGCTAAAGGAACTTCTCTAGGCAAGAAAGACAAGAGAAGGAAAACACCTACAATAACAAACCCAAAACATTTAAGAAAATGGGAATAGGAACATACATATCGATAATTACCTTAAATGTAAATGGATTAAATGCTCCCACCAAAAGACACAGACTGGCTGAATGGATACAAAAACAAGACCCATATATATGCTGTCTACAAGAGACCCACTTCAGACCTAGAGACACATACAGACTGAAAGTGAGGGGATGGAAAAAGATATTCCATGCAAATGGAAATCAAAAGAAAGCTGGAGTAGCAATTCTCATATCAGACAAAATAGACTTTAAAATAAAGACAATTACAAGAGACAAAGACGGACACTATATAATGATCAAGGGATCGATCCAAGAGGAAGGTATAACAATTGTAAATATTTATGCACCCAACATAGGAGCACCTCAATACATAAGGCAAATACTAACAGCCATAAAAGGGGAAATCGACAGTAACACAATCATAGTAGGGGACTTTAACACCCCACTTTCACCAATGGACAGATCATCCAAAATGAAAATAAATAAGGAAACACAAGCTTTAAATGATACATTAAACAAGATGGACTTAATTGATATTTATAGGACATTCCACCCAAAAACAACAGAATACACATTTTTCTCAAGTGCTCATGGAACATTCTCCAGGATAGATCATATCTTGGGTCACAAATCAAGCCTTGGTAAATTTAAGAAAATTGAAATCGTATCAAGTATCTTTTCCGACCACAACGCTATGAGACTAGATATCAATTACAGGAAAAGATCTGTAAAAAATACAAACACATGGAGGCTACACAATACACTACTTAATAACGAAGTGATCACTGAAGAAATCAAAGGGGAAATCAAAAAATACCTAGAAACAAATGACAATGGAGACACGACGATCCAAAACCTATGGGATGCAGCAAAAGCAGTTCTAAGAGGGAAGTTTATAGCAATACAAGCCTACATCAAGAAACAGGAAACATCTCGAATAAACAACCTAACCTTGCACCTAAAGCAATTAGAGAAAGAAGAACAAAAAAACCCCAAAGCTAGCAGAAGGAAAGAAATCATAAAGATCAGATCAGAAATAAATGAAAAAGAAATGAAGGAAACAATAGCAAAAATCAATGAAACTAAAAGCTGGTTCTTTGAGGAGATAAACAAAATTGATAAACCATTAGCCAGACTCATCAAGAGAAAAAAGGAGAAGACTCAAATTAATAGAATTAGAAATGAAAAAGGAGAAGTAACCACTGACACTGCAGAAATACAAACGATCATAAGAGATTACTACAAGCAACTCTATGCTAATAAAATGGACAACCTGGAAGAAATGGACAGATTCTTAGAAATGCACAACCTGCCGAGACTGAACCAGGAAGAAATAGAAAATATGAACAGACCAATCACAAGCACTGAAATTGAAACTGTGATTAAAAATCTTCCAACACACAAAAGCCCAGGACCAGATGGCTTCACAGGCGAATTCTATCAAACATTTAGAGAAGAGCTAACACCTATCCTTCTCAAACTCTTCCAAAATATTGCAGAGGGAGGAACACTCCCCAACTCATTCTACGAGGCCACCATCACCCTGATACCAAAACCAGGCAAAGATGTCACAAAGAAAGAAAACTACAGGCCAATATCACTGATGAACATAGATGCAAAAATCCTCAACAAAATACTAGCAAACAGAATCCAGCAGCACATTAAAAGGATCATACACCATGATCAAGTGGGGTTTATTCCAGGAATGCAAGGATTCTTCAATATACGCAAATCAATCAACGTGATACATCATATTAACAAATTGAAGGAGAAAAACCATATGATCATCTCAATAGATGCAGAGAAAGCTTTCGACAAAATTCAACACCCATTTATGATAAAAGTCCTGCAGAAAGTAGGCATAGAGGGAACTTTCCTCAACATAATAAAGGCCGTATATGACAAACCCACAGCCAACATTGTCCTCAATGGTGAAAAACTGAAACCATTTCCACTAAGATCAGGAACAAGACAAGGTTGCCCACTCTCACCACTATTATTCAACATAGTTTTGGAAGTGTTAGCCACAGCAATCAGAGAAGAAAAAGAAATAAAAGGAATCCAAATCGGAAAAGAAGAAGTAAAGCTGTCACTGTTTGCAGATGACATGATACTATACATAGAGAATCCAAAAGATGCTACCAGAAAACTACTAGAGCTAATCAATGAATTTGGTAAAGTAGCAGGATACAAAATTAATGCACAGAAATCTCTTGCATTCCTGTATACTAATGATGAAAAATCTGAAAGTGAAATTAAGAAAACACTCCCGTTTACCATTGCAACAAAAAGAATAAAATACCTAGGAATAAACCTACCTAAGGAGACAAAAGACCTGTATGCAGAAAATTATAGGACACTGATGAAAGAAATTAAAGATGATACAAATAGATGGAGAGATATACCATGTTCTTGGATTGGAAGAATAAACATTGTGAAAATGACTCTGCTACCCAAAGCAATCTACAGATTCAATGCAATCCCTATCAAACTACCACTGGCATTTTTCACAGAACTAGAACAAAAAATTTCACAATTTGTATGGAAACACAAAAGACCCCGAATAGCCAAAGCAATCTTGAGAACGAAAAATGGAGCTGGAGGAATCAGGCTCCCTGACTTCAGACTATATTACAAAGCTACAGTAATCAAGACAGTTTGGTACTGGCACAAAAACAGAAATATAGATCAATGGAACAGGATAGAAAGCCCAGAGATAAGCCCACGCACATATGGTCACCTTATCTTTGATAAAGGAGGCAAGCATATACAGTGGAGAAAAGACAGCCTCTTCAATAAGTGGTGCTGGGAAAATTGGACAGGTACATGTAAAAGTATGAAATTAGAACACTCCCTAACACCATACACAAAAATAAACTCCAAATGGATTAAAGACCTAAGTGTAAGGCCAGACACTATCAAACTCTTAGAGGAAAACATAGGCAGAACACTGTATGACATAAGTCACAGCAAGATCCTTTTTGACCCAGGTCCTAGAGAAATGGAAATAAAAACACAAATAAACAAATGGGACCTAATGAAACTTAAAAGCTTTTGCACAGCAAAGGAAACCATAAACAAGACCAAAAGACAACCCTCAGAATGGGAGAAAATATTTGCAAATGAAGCAACGGACAAAGGATTAATCTCCAAGATTTACAAGCAGCTCATGCAGCTCAATAACAAAAAAACAAACAACCCAATCCAAAAATGGGCAGAAGACCTAAATAGACATTTCTCCAAAGAAGAGATACAGATTGCCAACAGACACATGAAAGAATGCTCAACATCATTAATCATTAGAGAAATGCAAATCAAAACTACAATGAGGTATCATCTCACACCGGTCAGAATGGCCATCATCAAAAAATCTAGAAACAATAAATGCTGGAGAGGGTGTGGAGAAAAGGGAACACTCTTGCACTGTTGGTGGGAATGTAAATTGATACAGCCACTATGGAGAACAGTATGGAGGTTCCTTAAAAAACTAAAAATAGAACTACCATATGACCCAGCAATCCCACTACTGGGCATATACCCTGAGAAAACCATAATTCAGAAAGAGTCATGTACCAAAATATTCATTGCAGCTCTGTTTACAATAGCCAGGACATGGAAGCAACCTAGGTGTCCATCATTGGATGAATGGATAAAGAAGATGTGGCACATATATACAATGGAATATTACTCAGCCATAAAAAGAAATGAAATGGAGGTGTTTGTAATGAGGTGGATGGAGTTAGAGTCTGTCATACAGAGTGAAGTAAGTCAGAAAGAGAAAAACAAATACAGTATGCTAACACATATATATGGAATCTAAGGGGAAAAAAAAAAAAAAAAAAAAAGAGGTCATGAAGAACCTAGTGGCAAGATGGGAATAAAGACACAGACCTACTAGAGAATGGACTTGAGGATATGGGGAGGGGGAGGGGTGAGATGTGACAGGGTGAGAGAGTGTCATGGACATATATACACTACCAAATGTAAAATAGATAGCTAGTGGGAAGCAGCCACATAGCACAGGGAGATCAGCTCGGTGCTTTGTGACCACCTAGAGGGGTGGGATAGGGAGGGTGGGAGGGAGGGAGATGCAAGAGGGAAGAGATATGGCAACATATGTATATGTGTAACTGATTCACTTTGTTGTAAAGCAGAAGCTAGCACACCATTGTAAAGCAATTATACTTCAATAAAGATGTTCAAAAAAAAAAAAAAAATCTACAAACAATAAACGCTGGAGAGGGTGTGGAGAAAAGGGAACCGCCTTGCACTGTTGGTGGGAATGTAAATTGATACAGCCACTATGGAGAACAGTACGGAGGGTTCCTTAAAAAACTAAAAATAGAACTACCATATGACCCAACAATCCCACTCCTGGGCATATACCTGAAGAAAAACGTAATTCAAAAAGATACATGCACCCCAATGTTCACTGCCTCACTATTTACCATAGCCAGGACATGGAAGCAACCTAAATGTCCATCAACAGAGGAATGGATAAAGATGTCGTACATACATACAATGGAATATTACTCAGCTAGAAAAAGGAACGAAATTGGGTCATTTGTAGAGACGTGGATGGACCTAGAGACTGTCATACACACAGTGAAGTAAGTCAGAAAGAGAATAACAAATACTGTATATTAATGCATATATGTGGAATCTAGAAAAATGGTATAGATTAACTTATTTGCAAAGCAGAAATAGAGACAAAGATGTAGAGAACAAACATATGGATACCAAGGTGGGGAAGAGGAGGGGGTGGGATGGCTTGGGAGATTGGGATTGACATATATACACTACTATGTATAAAACAGATAACGAATAAGAACAGACTGTATAGCACAGGGAACTCTACTCAGTGCTCTGTGGTGACCCAAATAGGAAGGAAATCCAAGGAAGAGGGGATATATGTATACGTGTGGCTGATTCACTTTGCTGTACAGCAAAAACTAACACAACATTGTAAAGCAACTATACTTCAATTTAAAAAAAAAATGTATTGAGCACTTATACATGGCAGGCATGGTTCTATGCTCTCTGGATCTAATCTTCACAATTGCTCTGTGAGATAGGAACTATCGCCATCCCATTTTGCAGATGAAGGAAAAGACATAGAAAGGTTAAGTAACTCGCCCAGGGTCACACAGCTAGAAAGTGCTTCTATTTTCCTACACTACTGTAACAAACTACCACAAGCTGAGCAGCTTAAAACAACAGAATATTTTTCTCTCACAGTTCTGGAGACCAGAAGTCCAAAATCAAGGTGCCAATAGGGCCACACTCACTCTAAGGACTCCAGGGGAGGATCCTTCCTTGCCCCTTCCAGCTTCTGGTGTTGCCAGCAGTCCTTCATGTTACTTGGCTTGTAGATACATCACTCCAATCTCTGCCTCTCACGGAGTGACATCTCATGGGATGGAGCAAGCATTTCCCCAGTTCTCCTGCCTCCAAGCAGCCTCAAACACAGGGGTAGCTAGTGCACTGTCATGGTCATGGATGGCCCCAGGGCAAACAACCCTGGGAATAGCCCCCCAGCTCAGGCTCTATGAACCCATGTTTCACTCAGAACTGATTTTACTTCAAACCAAGTCCGAGCCCCATTATCATTACTTAATTTCAGTGTAACGGCAGTGTGAAACCGGGCTTTTACACGATATATCATCCCTACAGACTTGGATGCTAGCAGGACACAGCAGAAATACAGCATCCCAACTTCTCAATGTACTCACAGCCATCAGTATTGATGGCATGTCATCAATCAAATCTGGCAGGCTTTCACGTGCACTCATGTTTAACTGAGCCTTACCATGCATTACAATGGAATATTTAAAACTATGTACACATTTTATCAAGACTTCATGACCACTAAATGCTCTCTGGTTTGCAGCTCCAAATATTTCTCATTTCATCTAGAGAGCTGGCATGCAAAAGTAAAGAAACCAAGCGGGAAGAGAGTGTGATTAAGCACAGGGCAGGAGAAAGACACCATCAGAATCTGCTGCCTGATCCAGCCCTACGCTCCAGGACAGGCCTCCGAGCATGGACTCACATCCCCTCCCACTTGCTTCCTTCTCAACCTAATGGGTCTTCAGGTCAAGATGCCTGATTCGAATCCCAGTCCTCAGGTAAGCTTGGCCAGGCTGCTTTACCCCCATCAGGTTCACTGTCCTCATTTGCAAAATGGAGATAAATTCTACCCAACTTGGGAGTTTCTGAGGACACAACCAACTCTTACACATCTACAGGTCTTGGCCCAAGTGTCACCTTCAAAGCGAAGCCTTCTCTGACTACCCCTTTTTTCAATTTCATTGCCACCACTCCCCCATCCTAGGCACGGCCAATCCTTCTCACCAGGCACCATTTTTCATTGTACTCATCACCTGCTCACAGATTCTCTGATTCACTTATGTGTTATGTGTACAATCTGCATCCCCATGCCAGAGCATAAGGTCAACAAAGGTGGGATTTATGTCTATTCTGTTCACTGACTTACTCCCAGTTCCTAGAACAGTACCTGGCACACAGTAGCTCTACTCAATAGATGTCTGTTGAGTAAATGAATAAAGCACACAGTTGGCCCTTGATGAAGAGTTCACATTTGCTGGGTGTAGACAGACGGAATCTAGAGAACAAGCACGGGAAGAACAGCACGTGTGTGTTTAGCACAGACTGTGAGAGACACTGCAGTGAGTTTTGTGAGCATTACCCCCACCAATTCTGGCAGGCAGCTGGCAGTCTCCCACATTACAGATGAGAACTCTTGGCGTTCCTGCCCTGAACCTGCTGAATAGTCAGGTGTGACCTCAAGCAGGTCACTGACTCCTGACATGTCTTCTCCTCTACGGCTCCTTCTTGTGCACTTCTACAGGACTCTGTCTTGTCCCTCTGCCACAGGAACCACACTCCATCATAAATTCCCTCTCCTGAACCAGCTGACCTACATGCAGGTAGAGCCCATGACTTACCCATTTCTGTGTCTCCATCACCTGGCAGTTGTCCCATATACATAGGATGAATAAATTAATAAAGGTAAAATAAAGAACTCAAACTAGAATCAGGGACAGCAAGTAGCGACATATGTATTGCCACCGCCCCCAACCCCAAACCTTAGAGCACAAAAAGAGTGAACCTTCATATTCTTTCTAAGCATGGACTCAGCCTCAAGATCCTTCTCCACAACTCACTGCAGACAGCCATTCCCCACCCATTAGAGTTGGCAGAGCACATGTATCAACCGTCCCTGTCACAGAAATGGTTGCTAGAAGAGCACCTAACCCACTCCCTCTGCTTGGTGGGCACACATCCTACATTTCCCACCCTTCTTGGAGAGAGCTGTGCCATGTGACAAGAGTCCCAGCCGACGGAATATGTGTGGGAGCGATGGGCACCTCATCCGGCGCTGGCCTGTCCACACCGCCCACATGGGAGTTTCCGAGCTCCTTTCTTCCCTCTGAGGATTGATGCAGACAAACACCATGACCTTAAAGTCCTCATGTGGAAGATAGTGGAGCCACAAGATAAAAGAAGCACGGAGCCCCAAGTCACCTCTTGGAGGAGAGCCATCTGCCAGCCAGGAAGGCTCATTGACAAGAGCAAGAAATAAATATTAACTACATATTCAGCACTCTATAATTCGAAGTTGTGTGTTACAGAGGCTTGCTTTACTTTAACTAATATACCTGGACTACTTTTTCTTTGTTTCAAAACCTTTCTTCTAGTTCCACAATCCTATAATTCAAAAACTTTTCATTTGTTATCTAAGTGTCCAAAAGGTATTTTCTAGTAGCTTAATGAGACGTGTACTTCTGGGTGTTTTATGTCATGTTACAGGGCACTATCCCTCACTGTTCAGCAAGTAAACTTTTAACTCTGGGAAACACATAAAGAATTACAAGATGTAATTCTTCAAATCACAGATCATCTTTTTGGGAAGATATTCATATGAAACAGTTGGCTATCCCAAAGCACTATCTCAAAAAATGCAGCAACAAATGACATGATCATTAGGAAGTAATACAACTACATCACTACCTTTGTGCCTTGGGCAAATTACTCACCCTCACCCACAGCCAACACCCCAGATTTCCATTTCCTCTTTCAATAACACATGCATAATTGCACGCACCTCATTGGATCGAGGCTACTATAAGTAAATATGGGTGACGTGCTTATAACAGTAACTGGCACAAAGTACGTATTCTATAAATTTTAGCTACCATGTGTGACAGGAATGATAGATCACTGTGGGCTAGAATGGCAGAAAATGAGTGTGGTGATGGATAAGAAAGGATATGATGGGGGAAGGAGGTAGGAGCAGGAATGTACATATTATGTTAAGGAAACAGTGAGGAAATCAGTCTAGATATGTTACAGAGACTTTGAAGCAAGGGATAAGTCTTACCAAGACTAGTTTCTGAAGGTCCCTAAATTCTAAAATGAGAAATCAATAAGTACTTTAACTTCTTTTTTGGAAAAGTGTGTGGTGAAGGAAGGATAGAGACATGACTGAATAGATGGAGGGATGAAAGGAGGAGGGAGGAGGGCAGGAAGGAAACCAAGAAGAAAGAAATGAGGGAGAGAGAGAGGGAAAACAGGAACGGTAAAGAAGGTTTGTCATTTGGGATTTGACAGTGTAGCATAGCAGAAAGAAATCATGCTTTAGAAGTAAAAAGACCTGGAGAGAAATTTCAACTCTGCTTTCTATTATTATATGATTTTGAATTAATTGCCTTTTCTCAGTAAGCCTTGGTTTCCTACTATAAAACAGGGGGTCATAATCCCCATGTCACATGTCTGCTTGATGATAATTAAATGAGTAAACCATACAGGGCCTGGCGCAGAATCTGCCGGTAGGGTAAGTTCCATCAGTCATTCACTGATTCAACATTTATGCAGCACTTACGAAGGCCCTGCAGTTGGATTGAAATTATGTTCCACAAATATTAGCCTTCCCTCCTCATGCTATTTAGTTAGCAAAAGCCATGCTTGCCGATGCAACAGCACTGAATGCTTGGTCCCCAGCCAACATTTGGCAAGGACCCAAACCGGCAGTCAATGGGAACAAGAACAAAAGCCCAGAAAATGCCAGTTTCACCAAGTCCTGAGCAGTGTTTCGAGTCTTCACGCATCTCTGTCGGGTGTAGGACTGGAAGGCAGTCAAGTGTGGTGATGCCTTCCCCTCCTTTCCAGAACAGAAACAAGCCCTGGTCTAAGAAATAAGAAAGCTCCCCTCCAGATGCGCTTTCTATACCTGGCTCCCTTCCTGTCATCTGCAGTCAAAAAAGGGCAACCTACTCTTTATAATTTCTTAATTGGGCTAAAATTTCTGCCTGATTCTTTCTGCATTTGAAGAGCTGGGGAGGGAAGAGCCTCTCCAGCAGAGTTAGGAATGATAGTTACAGAAATAGACTCTCATCCAACCCTCGGGTGGGCCGGGTATGGTGTTCTCATCAAACAGTAGGCTTGGCTGAAGAAACAGCCCTCTTCTCAGAAAGCAAGAGTAAGTCTGCCAGCCAGGAGGCTCCCACCGCTGCCCCACAAATTAAGAGGTTCCTGAGACTGAGAGTTATTTTGGCCACTTCCCCTCAAACCTAGCAGAAAACGTGTCCTGCTGAGAGACGGCAGCCCCCGCCTGTGGTTCTGCACATGTGGCTCACACAGCAGGACACCAGAGGCCGGCCAGTGCTGATAGTTCCTTAATGGGCTTGTTTGTACCCCTGAAACACCTGAAGTGTTGGAAAAACGTTAGTGGGAGGAGAGGGGAAAGAAGTGGGAGAAGAGCAGAATGGTCTTCAAAAATCATCAGAAAAACTGTGGCCTGAGTGGGAAAGAAAACATGAAGCAAGGGCTGCTTGCCACAGAAGTGAAGCTGGAAACGAGAACACTGCCAGCACCTAGCAGAGCAAGGGCTCTGGAGGCAACGGACTTCAGGGACTCATGGGGTTCTGCCCAACAGCCTCCTTTGCACAGCCAGCCACATAATTTGCAGGACCCAGTGCAAAATGAAATGAAATGAGAAGCCCCTTGCTCCAAAAGCAGAAAACCATGTTGTTAATGGCACTAAAATATAAAGCTTTTCTTTCTTCCACAGCCTTTCTCTCAACTTGTCATGATGCTTTTTATGTACTATTTAACCTCATTCTAAGTACAGAAAAATTAAAATTTTAAATTATTAGCATGAACTTTCACCTTTATGTTGTGCGGTACCAGTTTAAAATGCAAATTTAGGAGCATTTTACTCATATGTGGAATCACAAAAATTACACAGTTCATATTCCATAGCTTGTACATGCCTATGAATGTCATTCTTACCGTAACAGTGGAAACACTGCACCAAACTAATTCAACTGTCTTTATTCTACTTCTTGATATGTGCACTTTCCACCAACACTCTACCTCTGGCTTACTGAAGAAAGGAAAAGGAACTCCGGGTTGCCCAATCTTTCCCTTTCCTTCTCTGTCATCATTTTCATCCCCAGTGGTTGCCTAACACTCACAGTAACGTGAGTAAGAAAGGCAGGATATGCTAGGGCCCCTTGGTCACTCGCGTTTCTTAGAATGCCATGACGTTCTTTCTTTGTTCAAAGCCAGTTCTGGTTTGAATGGAAAGCGTGGCCTGCTGCGGCTGTCGGCTCCCTCACTTGATACTCAGTAGTAGATGTAATGTACTTACCTTGTACTTGGCTTTGAGTCTCCCTGAACTCCCACGCATGGTGGGCCCCCTGGAATTCTGTGCTCTCAAGGCAGTGAAAATGTGATATGCAAACAGGAGGGCAAGGATCAGTGGACACACACATACTGTGTGTCTCCTCTGCTCACATGCATGCTTCACGGGACTTCACTTACAAAAGACAAGTTCAGAGATAAAATTTCCTAGAGCTTCAGGATAACTATAGCAGAGCACTAACACGAGTATAGAGCCCCTCTGAGGGCAGGGCACTACGTGACTGCTTGCCTGTGAGTTGATAAGCTTCTCCAGGGAGCCCCGGTCAAGCCAACAAAAACTTTCCTCCTAAATGACTGGATTCAATACCCCACATGCTCCAGGGTGTTCTTTCTAGACTCAGGGTCTTTACTCTCTGTAGTGGGGTGAACAGTGTCCCTCCAAAAGATATGGCCAAGTCCTAAGCCCCCATACCTGTGAATGTGATCTTGTTTGGAAATAGGATCTTTGCAGATTAGCTAAGGATCGATAGATGAGATCACGCTTTAAGGTGGGCCTTAAATCCAATGACTAGTGTCCTTACTAAAGACAGGAGAGGAATATTTGATATACACAGACATAGTGAAGAGACACAGGGAAAAAGGCCATGTGAAGACAGAGGCAGAGATTGGAGTGATGCTGCAGCAAACCAAGGAATATCAAGATCCACCAGAAGCTAGAAGCAAGAAGAATTCTCACCTAGGAAACATGGCCCTGTTGACACCTTGACTTTGGACTTCAGGCCTCCAGAACTGTAAGAGAATAAACTTCTATTGTTTTAAACCATAAAATGTGTGGTAATTTGTTGTGGTGGCTCTGGGAAACTAACACACTCATGTCTTTCCTTCTGCCCGGGCTGCCTCCCCCATCCACATATATCATGCTGTTGTATGGAAAGCACCTAGCAGAGCTTGTGGCACATAGCTTTTGTTCAATAAACAGTAGCTAAGATAGAACCTTCAAAAGCACAAGGACTTGTCTATCATGACTCTATCCTCGGTGCCCAGCACATGCAAGAGGTTTGCTGTGTAGTTTTTAAATCAGCAAGTAAATTAATGAATGAATTTCCCATTCAGGTTCAACATAGGTTTGACATTTACCCAACAATCTCCCCCAACACCCTGTGAGTAAATTAAACATATCTCTTTATATTGTTGTAGTACTGTTCGTGTTTATTCACTCATCCATTCAGTAACTATCTGAGGGCCTACTATGAGCCTGGCCCTATTCAAGGTGCTTTTTAATTTTATCCAGTGTTCACTATATGCCAGGTGCTGTTTTAAGCACTTTACATATATTAACCCATTCATTCTCACACTCCTGTAAGTACTGTCATTATCCCCAATTTCCCCAGATAAGAAAATCCAGGCTCAGAGAGGTAAGGCAACTTGCCCAGGGTTATACAGCTTGTGAGTGGCAGAGCCAGGGTTTAAACCCAACTGACCCTAAGCTTTCCATCAACAGACTACACTGCTATGAAGGTTAATCTGGGTTGTTCTGACTACCTCCAATCACCATATATGTATACACATTGTATGTAGCACTTATCACATGGTGCTGAAATTTTGTACCCATCTGTGAGCCCTGAAGGTGAGAGCTGTAAATGTCCATCTCTGCATCTACCTGACACAGATGGGTGCTCTGAAACACTGAAAAAAGTGAACAAATGCAGTTCACTTGTGATCAACCCTGCTGGACACCTGCCAACAAACTCAGAGGGTTAATTTTAAGATCTCTGTCATTTCGCTGAAGAAACCTCTCAGTCTCAGGAGATCATGGAAGAAAGAGAATCATCACATCTGGGAAGTGCCCACCTTCTGTAACTTGGTGCCATCTCCAGGAAACCTCCCCAGTCCCTTGTGACACTTGTTCTTAATGAAAAGAGAGAAGGACTGGGCATTTGAGTTTGAAATCCAGGACCCTATAGAACAGGCTGTGGTGACTAATACCACAGCTGCCATTAAACCATTTCTAGAAATTGGGCCAACAGGCTTCTCATGTGAAGAGAAGACAGCTCCTCATCAACTGTTCTGACCTGTTTCTCAGCCACAGGAATGAGCTGGGGAAAGATGTTGTAAGCCCACCCATCCTGAAGCCTTCAGGGATGTCCTAGTTCAAGAATACAGGAGTACATCTGGGCTTACCATGGACCCTGGGAGGACATGCTACCAGAGGAATGTGCCTTTAAATACACTTTCTGGGCTACAGGGAGTGCTTTTTAATGTCATAGAAGTAAAATGCAAAATCATGATCAAGGGTCCTGGAACCATGCCTCCCAGTCCTGGTGATATTCAAGTGGACTCACTGATCCCCTTATGCCTTTTATGTTTCTATCTATTTATATTGATTTCTGTTTCTCTAGTTCTTAAATGTAAGCTCCTTGAGGGTTGGGCATCTTCCATCTTCACCACCATATCCTGAGTCTGGCGCTGGTAGGCACTCAAATGTTTGTTGACTAACAGTCTACTATGTGATGCTAAAATGATTGGATGAACGGCTGCCAAGTTTGAAGCCATATCAGTTAGCTATTGCTACATCACCAACCACTCTCAAACCTAGTGGCTTAAATTCACAAGCATTTACCATTGCTCATGAGTCCCCAGACCAGCTGGGTGGTTCTGATGATCCAGACCAGGCTTGTTTGAGTTCAGCAGGGCTGCCTCATGTGTCTGTGGGCAGCTGGCAGGTTGGCTGGAGGCCAGCTGGCCTAGGATGGCCTCACTCACATCTGGTCATTGGTTAGCCATTGAGAGGATTGCAAAGGTAACTGGGTCACAGATCTCTTATCCATCTGGCCACGCTGGTCATGCCTCTTACCACATGGTGCAAGGCCTAGGCTCAGGTCTGGCATGCCATCACTTCCATCACACTGTGTGGATCAAAGCAGGTCACAGGCCTGCCCAGAATTCCCAGGGATGGGAAAACAGACAACACTTCCTGATGGGAGGAATTGCAAAAGCCACATCACAAGGGGTCTATTGTGGCCATTTTTGTAGCCTACCTTCAGGTATTTTTCCAAATCTATGGCTAAAAATACAGATTATATGTCTTGCAATGCATTGTTGGAAGTTCCTTGAGGGACATTTCAAGGAGATGGACTATTAACTCTGGGAGCTAATGCAAGTCTTAATTTGTCATCGTGCTGCTATGAGGCTCCAAGAACATCAGTAGTAGGGATTCAATTATTTGAGTCCTCGCAGTGGGAAGAAGGAGTAAAAATAATTAGAATTGTGATGATCATAACTTTTAAATAACAGACAAAGGAAGAGGAAGAGTAATATCCATTGTATAAGTCCCAACTACATGCCAAGCACAGGACAGGGCCTTTTGTATATATTGTTCCCAAAGAGATCTTTTCAACCACTTCCCTGATGTGGAGACAAGCTCAGAAAAGGTAACCAACTTGCCCAAACAGTGGTGACAGAACGCAAGCTCAGGTCTGCCAACTTCAGAGTGAGGGCTTTGTCCATTAGGCCAAGCTCACATATGAACATTCCAGGAGGAGAACACAAAGTGGGGAAGTAATTCACTTTACATGGCTTGACCCTCTGGTACTTAAGAACACTCTGGCCCTGCAGTGCCATCTTGCCTAGGCTAGAAATACCTTCTGGTCAATGCTGGGTCAGAGTTTTAGTAGCCATGAGGGCAGCTGCATTATTGAGGTTTCTATTGTCTGATGACTTGGGCAAACAGTATAGCTTAATTTTATTAACTCGTATTGATTTATATAGCTTGGCTCTTTCCACAAAGAGGAGGAAACTTACAAAGAAAACAACACAGCTGAATATAGAATCCCAGAAATCAAATGATATTAAAAAGATATTCCCAGAACCATTTTTTCCATTGCATCTTTTATTGTCCTATGTGGACAAAATGAGAAATCACCATCACAGAATCTCAGCCCTGGAAGAGGCTGCGGTGGGTTTCAAACCAGAGAACATAAAAATCACTGGAGAATGTGTTTAAAATGCAGATTACTCAACCCCACTCCCAGAGATTGATTCAGGTGGTCCGCGTGAAGCCTTAAAACGTGTTTAGGGGCTTCCCTGGTGGCGCAGCGGTTGAGAATCTGCCTGCCAGTGCAGGGGACGCGGGTTCGAGCCCTGGTCTGGGAAGATCCCACATGCCGCGGAGCGGCTGGGCCCGTGAGCCACAATTACTGAGCCTGCGCATCTGGAGCCTGTGCTCCGCAACAAGAGAGGCCGCGATGGTGGGAGGCCCGCGCACTGCGATGAAGAGTGGCCCCCGCCTGCCACAACTAGAGAAAGCCCTCGCACAGAAGCAAGGACCCAACACAGCCATAAATAAATAAATTAATTAATTAATTTTTTTTTAAAAAAGTGTTTAAGGCAATTCTGTTGTGAATGGCACAAAGATTACGCCTTGAAAAATCCAAACCCCTTAATAAAGAACATCACCTTTCTAGCACTCACTGCTATACTAAGCACAGTGCTGGGCTGCAGAGGTAGAAAGATAAATAAGAGGAGAACCCCTGTCCTTAAGAAGCTCAAAGTGGAGCCACAGAAACAGTGAATTACACAACCAATGGTGACACAACTTATTCAGTGCCACAAAGTTAAAGAACCCTTTGAAGAATGTGGGTAAGTTTCATCTGTTAGGTATCTCTGTGGGGAGTGATGGTTAAGAGTTCAAGCTCTGCAGGTGAACTGTCTACAGATGATATGAATCCAGGCTCAGAATTTTCTAGCTGTATGATCTTGGGCAAGGGACTTAACCTCTCTGGCACTTGGCTTTCTCAATTGTAAAATGGTGAGAAGGGTAGTACCTACCTTATTAGGTTGTGAGGATTCAATGACAGAATACATGAGTAACATGTTGTATCTCAGAGTGTTAATCTATGCGTTGTCTATGTGTTTTCCTACCCTGGGTGCTGCAAAAACTGTGTTAATGTTGATGGTGGTGGTGATGGCAATGGTAGGGTAATGGTGTTAATGGTGATGGTGGTGATGGTGGTGGTGTGATGGTGGTGACAGTGATGGTGGGGATGATGGTAGTGAACATGGTGATGATGATGGTGGTGGTGATGGAGGACGTGGTGGTAGAGACAGGAGTGGTGATGATGGTAATGGTGTCTAACCTCTCCTCAGTCTACCTGGAAACAAAGACTAAAATAAGCTACAGCCCAAAGACAAGAAAAGAAAGATCCTAATGCCTGGTTAAGAAGCAAATTCTTCATTTCCCAATTCCCAAAGAAAGGTAAGACAGATTTGGGGTGAGTAGTAAGAGAGATAATGAGTTCTATTTTGGCTAGTAAGTTTGAGAATTTCCAGCTATAAAAGTGGTTCTGTAGCTTTGGAGAAAGATGAAGGTAGGAAATATAGTTTTGACAATCAGTCACACACACAGAGAAGGTACTGGGAAAAGAATATGCAGGGGAAATCTGTAGAGAAAAAAGAAGAAAGAGAAGATACAGGGGCAAAGTTAGAAGCCAGGGCAATGGTACGACCTCTATCTAACGTGAGTTATTCTTTAGGTACAGTAGTTTAGTCAGTTACAAATTCAACTAATTTCTATCTTATCTGAAAAAAGATATCAAAGGAAACATTACTTAATTCTGCGCTGAAATCAAAATATGCAACATGTATATTTTCAACATGATCTTTCCGTCTAATAATCTTACTAGAAGGTGAAATGTCAGTTCAACATGAATGTTCTCAGCAAACCTATGCTAGGTCCAGTGATTCTTGTTTTCTTTTCTATGGGATCACAACTACCACTTTAAAAATCCCTCTATAACTTTTCCAGGTATCTTTTTCAAGGTTTTATTTGCAATTTCAAGATTCTACCATTTTCCCCTTTTTGGAAAATTAGAACATTTGCCCCCTACAGACATCTAGCAGCTCCCCTACCCCTCACTATGTCTCAAAGGTCATATGCTATAGCTTCACAATTTCAGTTGAAAATTGTCTCTTCTGGTATATAACTCATGTTGACCTGTGACCTCTGAATTCATTCAGTGATGCTCCACATTCTCTTAAGATATCCTCACCCTTCAAGTGTTGATTCCTTCTAACGCACATGTATTCTTACCTGTCCAGTTTGAATACCTGTTTCCTTTCCTGAGACAGTGAAAGCATGGTGCTCTGGGGCAGAATCTTGAATTTGCTGGACACCCAATTCATGGGCTGTTCATGGGAGGCCATGTTTTACACCTAGAACATTCCTTCCACGTGTGCCTGCTCCACCTCTACATCTGTCCTGAAGGATCTGACCACTATTTGTACCAGCTCATCTACCTCTACTCCACTTCACACTTCTTGATCTACCTGCCCCCAGTCTGCTCTTGGTCACTAAAGAGACTGATTGGGATTCTTGTGACTAACCAGAGAAGGAGAAACCCTTGGCTAGAAGCAATATTAAAACCTATTTGATATTCCTAAAATCTAAATAGGATTAGTTGGACCACCCTGAAGAATTTGGGAGGGCCCCAAAATTCATTTATTTATTTTACCATTATTTATTGACCTCTTAGGTGCTAGACACTATGGCAGCACTGAATTTACGTTGGTAAGCAAAATGATACATAACCATGGCCCGCATGAAGCTCAAAGTCCACCAAGGAAGAGAGATATTAACCCAATTAACCCACAACTAAGTGTAAAATTCAGACTCCTAAGTACTATGAGGAAGGGTAGGGTAAGTGATTCTTCATGAATGTAAAATAGGAATATTCTGACCTTTTGGGGGATATAAGGAAAGGCTTCCTTGAAGAAACGACCACAGAGTTGAGATCCAAAGGCTGCACAGGAATTAACCAGGTCAGGGTTTCTCACCCCTAGAGGCATATTAGAATTACCTGTAGAGCTCTTAAAATGCTGATTACCAGGCCTCTCTCCAGATCAATGAAATTCAAATCTTTGGTGGTAGGCCCAAGCACTGATATTTTTAGGATCCTTCGTCCTGCACCCCAGACAATTCTAATGTGCAGCCAAGGTTGGGAGCCACTAAACAGGGAGGGAGAGACTGGGGGTGAAGAGAGGGCACGTGCAAAGTCCCATGAAGGAGACAGACATGGCCGCTGGTGGAACCTAAAGAAAGCTGGTGTGGCTTGAGCATGGAGAACAAGAGGGAGCTCCTGTGGATGAGGCAGGAAAGGAGGGCAGGGGTCAGACAGGACCATGCAGGCGGTGTTAAGAATTTTAGTTTTTTTATTTTAACATCAATGAGAATCTAGTGAAGTTTTTTGTTTTGGGGTGTTTTGGGGGTTTTGTGAGGTTTTTGTTTGTTTGTTTGTTTAGTTATTTTGGCCATGATCAGCTTTGTATTCTGAAAAGATCTTTCCGACTTTCTGATAGAGAAAGACTGGAGGAAGCAGGTGGGACTAGAGTTGGAAGGAGAAAGGGGCGCCCACCTGACCTACAGGCTGAGAACTGGAGGACATACAAACACCACTTTCCCCAGGGTAGTGGAAGAGGGCAGAGTGAGGTCTGTCCATGAGAGAGATGGGCCTTGCCAAGGAGGCAGAGCATTCTGGCAGCCTCAGAGAGCACTAATCAACAAGTTTGGCTGAAACCCCTCTTTTCAGGAGCACCAGGCACAGCGGCTTCAACAGCTCTGCTTGGCACAGGGCTGGGCGACACTGCCGCAATTCAGGCAGCCCGTCGGAAGCCATATGCCCTGCTTAACTCCTCCACTAACCTACTGCTTGCAACCATGCAGACATATGCAGCCTTCATATGGTTACAGCGTCTTAAACTCCTGAGGAAGTTGGGTGGAGGGATGTTCCCACCCAGGCATGGTGATGGAGAGGAAAATTGTCAGAAGTGTTTCTTGGCTGAGATTGGCAACATACACTGTCACTTGAACCTATCAATAGACCAGGCTGATGATGTTTTTCACTTAACACCTAGCGACGAGGCTGTCAGAAACTGGCAGGAGATCCCTGCACGCCCTGCCAAGAGAGAAGAACATGAAAATCTGTCGAAATTCATGCTTGCTAATAAATATACCCCTGGAACTCTTTTTTAAGGAACCCAGGGTTTCAGATGTCTAGGCAACATTTGCCAGGGATTCAAAAAGCCTGATCAAACCAAGAGGTTTCTCTCTAGTTCCAGTTTTCATGTGAGTTTGGCTTGCTGGCAGAGGAAAGGGTGAACCAGAGGCTTAGTGAAGGAGGGGCCCCAAAGATACTAATCATTGTAAATTCTAGCCTGGGAGCCTGCAATCTATGGGCAAAGTGAGCAGACACATGACAGTGCCCCTAGGCTCCAGGCATGCCCTCTAGGCCACTGGGACCAGATTCCCAGTGCTACCTACATCAGGAGAGGGCACGGTGGCCTGCAGAGGGTTCAAAGGGAAGGTTAAATAACCAGAAGCTCATGCTGTCTGGTTGCTGTGCAGTCGTTGGTGCTGTTCAATGAATAGGCCCAGTAGGATAGCACTTCCCCACTCCCTGGAAGCTAGGTGAGGTCATGTGGCTTGCACAGGCCAATGGAAATAATGCACATCACACTGTTGGGTGGAAGCTTTAAGAGCCAAAGTACAATTTGCCCTTGTGCTTTCCCCCTGCCCCAGTGACTAGCAGCAGTGACTGCTCCATTAGCTGGGTCCCAGAGCAAGGATGGCACAGAGGAGCACCCCAGCTGGCCTGCAATAGACATGGAGCTTGACTGGAAAATAAAAGGAGTTGTTATAAGTCACTGAGATATGAGGATTGCTACAGCATAATTCAGCCTACGTGCTGTTAGAGCCATTTTGAACAATTCCTTCTCTCTTCCCTTATTGCATACTTACTGC
This sequence comes from Eubalaena glacialis, assembly GCF_028564815.1. NCBI lineage: Eukaryota > Metazoa > Chordata > Mammalia > Artiodactyla > Balaenidae > Eubalaena > Eubalaena glacialis. The sequence continues at coordinate 6,521,850 of NC_083733.1, forward strand.
AACATTTCTGTGCTCTGATCTACCACAGATGATTTGGGGTAAGGGTCTTAAACTCCCTAAACCTCAGTATCTTCATTCCTAAATTATGAATAATAATATTATCCATGCTATAAGGTTCTTGCAATAATTAAAAAAGTAATGTCTAGAAATGATTAACTTTTATTACATGCCATGAATAGTCAACATAGCAGGCTTTAGATTGCCATCCTTAGAAAGGTCTGCTTTCAAGCTTGGCCCTTGGCTAGTATCTGGGAACTTGGATTTTAGGGGCATTCCCACCATTCCAAAACTGATAAAGGTGCCTACTATATCTAAACTTTGTACAAACAATGCGGTTTATGTTGAACAACTGCTTTTCTTCTGGGAGTCTGGAATTTTTGTACATGCTAGGCAGAAGGTGTCTACATGACCAGCCTCCAGTAAAACCCATGGGTGCTGGGTCTCTAACAATATTCCACAGGAGACAACGCTTCACAATTTTGTCACAACTCATTGATAGGGGAATTAAGTGCATTCTGTGTGACTCCACTAGGACAGGAATCTTGGAAACTTGTGCCTGCTTTCTTCCAGACTTTGCCCCATGAGCTTTTTCCCTTTGCTAATTTTGCTTTGTATCCTTTCACTGTATGTCTTAGCCATGAGTCCAACTATATCCTGAGTCCTATGAGTCCTCCATATGAATCACCAAACCTGGGAGTGCTCTTGGGGACTTAAAGTTATGGTTTTCTCTAAGTTAACAATAAGTATAAAAAGATAGTTAACAATAAATGTAAGTATTATTAATATTAAAAATAAAGGGACACACATTTATGATAAAAACTCTCCAGAAAGTGGGCATAGAGGGAACCTACCTCAACATAATAAAGGCCATATATGACAAACCCACAACAAACATTATTCTCAATGGTGAAAAACTGAAAGCATTTCCTCTAAGATCAGGAACAAGACAAGGATGTCCACTCTCGCCACTATTATTCAACATAGTTTTGTAAGTCTTAGCCACGGCAATCAGAGAAGAAAAAGAAATAAAAGGAATCCAAATTGGAAAAGAAGAAGTAAAACTGCCACTGTTTGCAGATGACATGATACTATACATAGAAAATCCTAAAGATGCTACCAGAAAACTGCTAGAGCTAATCAATGAATTTGGTAAAGTTGCAGGATACAAAATTAATACACAGAAATCTCTTGCATTCCTATACACTAATGATGAAAAATCTGAAAGAGAAATTAAGGAAATACTCCCATTTACCATTGCAACAAAAAGAATAAAATACATAGGAATAAACCTACCTAGGGAGACCAAAGACCTGTATGCAGAAAACTATAAGACACTGATGAAAGATATTAAACATGATACCAACAGATGGAGAGATACACCATGTTCTTGGATTGGAAGAATCAATATTGTGAAAATGACTATACTACACAAAGCAATCTACAGATTCAATGCAATCCCTATCAATTACCAATGGCATTTTTTACGGATCTAGAACAAAAAGTCTTAAAATTTGTATGGAGACACAAAAGAGCCCGAATAGCCAAAGCAGTCTTGAGGGAAAAAAACGGAGCTGGAGGAATCAGACTCCCTGACTTCAGACTATACTACAAAGCTACAGTAATCAAGACAATATGGTACTGGCACAAAAACAGAAACATGATAGAAAGCACAGAGATAAACCCACGCACCTATGGTCAACTAATCTATGACAAAGGAGGCAAGGATATACAATGGAGAAAAGAGAGTCTCTTCAATAAGTGGTGCTGGGAAAACTGGACAGCTACAAGTAAAAGAATGAAATTAGAACACTCCCTAACGCCATACACAAAAATAAACTCTAAATGGATTAAAGACCTAAATGTAAGACCGGACACTATAAAACTCTTAGAGGAAAACATAGGAAGAACACTCTTTGATATAAATCACAGCAAAATCTTCTTTGATCCACCTCCTACAGTAATGGAAATAAAAACAAAAATAAACAAATGGGACCTAATGAAACTTCAAAGCTTTTGCACAGCAAGGGAAACCATAAACAAGACGAAAAGACAACCCTCAGAATGGGAGAAAATATTTGCAAACGAATCAACAGACAAAGGATTAATCTCCAAAATATACAAAAAGCTCATGCAGCTCAATATCAAAAAAAGAAAAAACCCAATCAAAATATGGGCAGAAGACCTAAATAGACATTTCTCCAAAGAAGACAGACAGATGGCCAAGAGGCACATGAAAAGATGTTCAACATCATTAATTGTTAGAGAGATGCAAATCAAAACTACAATAAGGTACCACCTCACACTGGTCAAGATGGCCATCATCAAAAAATCTACAAACAATAAGTGCTGGAGAGGGTGTGGAGAAAAGGGAACACTCTTGCACTGTTGGTGGGAATGTAAATTGATACAGCCACTATGGAGAACAGTATGGAGGTTCCTTAAAAAACTAAAAATAGAACTACCATACGACCCAGCAATCCCACTACTGGGCATATACCCTGAGAAAAACATAATTCAAAAAGAGTCATGTACCAAAATGTTCATTGCAGCTCTATTTACAATAGCCAGGACATGGAAGCAACCTAAGTGTCCATCATCGGATGAATGGATAAAGAAGATGTGGCACATATATACAATGGAATATTACTCAGCCATAAAAAGAAATGAAATGGAGGTATTTGTAATAAGGTGGATGGAGTTAGAGTCTGTCATACAGAGTGAAGTAAGTCAGAAAGAGAAAAACAAATACAGTATGCTAACATATATATATGGAATCTAAGGGGAAAAAAAAAGGTCATGAAGAACCTACTGGCAAGACGGGAATAAAGACACAGATTTACTAGAGAATGGACTTGAGGATATGGGGAGGGGGAGAGGTGAGATGTGACAGGGTGAGAGAGTGGCATGGACATATATACACTACCAAATGTAAAATAGATAGCTAGTGGGAAGCAGCCGCATAGCACAGGGAGATCAGCTCGGTGCTTTGTGACCACCTAGAGGGGTGGGATAGGGAGGGTGGGAGGGAGGGAGATGCAAGAGGGAAGAGATATGGGAACATATGTATATGTATAACTGATTCACTTTGTTATAAAGCAGAAACTAACACACTATTGTAAAGCAATTATACTTCAATAAAGATGTTTAAAAATAAATAAATAAATAAATAAATAATTAAAAAGGGAAAAAAAAAAGAAGATGTGGTACATATATACAATGGAATATTACTGAGCCAGAAAAAGGAACAAAATTGGGTCATTTGCAGAGACATGGATGGACCTAGAGACTGTCATACAGAGTGAAGTAAGTCAGAAACAGAATAACAAATAGCATATACTAACATATATATGTGGAATCTAAAAATATGTATAGATGATCTTATTTGCAAAGCGGAAATAGAGACACAGACGTAGAGAACAAACGTGTGGATACCAAGGGGGAAGGGGTGGGTGGGATGAATTGGGAGATGGGGATTGACATATATATACTATTGATACTATGCATAAAATAGATAACTAATGCAAACCTACTGTATAGCACAGGGAACTCTACTCAGTGCTCTGTGGTGAACTAAATGGGAAGGAAATCCAAAAAAGAAGGGATATATGTATATGTATAGCTGATTCACTTTGCTGTACGGTAGAAACTAACACAACATTGTAAAGCAACTATATATATATATATATATATATATATATATATATATATATACTCCAATAAAAGAAATAAATAAATAAACAAAAGGGAGACACACAGAAAGAAATGAAAATACCTAATTCATAGATAACCACAAAACAAAAACACCAGGACAATGACTTGTGTCTCAGAGGTACTTACTCAACTACCAACTACCAAGAATGGTGACTTATCTAGCCTAAAATCCCTGAAGTACCCTCCCGGTGGGACCAGCATTGCCCACAGGTACTGAGTCTCTCCCTAACTGAGATTTGCATAAAAGTAGCTGTTCCTAGAGTAACTCAATGAAAACTACCACAAAGCTAGGAACAACAGGAGCCGACATCTAGTGAACACTGTTCTCCACCTTCTATACACACCATCTTATTTAATCCTCACAACAGTGCTCTGGTGTAGGCACAATCGCTGTCCCCACAGGTGAGGAAACAAACACAGAGAGGTTTAGCCACGTGCTGACAGGACAGCTTCAGAGTTGAGGGTGCAGACTTGGAGTCCACCCAAACTTGGTTCCCATGTCAAAGCTGTATGAGTTTCTTGGGGATGCCATAACAAATTGCTATAAACTGGAGAGCTTAAAACAATAGAAGTTTATTCTCTTGCAGTTCTGGAGGCCAGAAGTTCAAAATTAAGGTGTCAGTGGGGCCATGCTCCCTCTCAAAGCTCTAGGGGAGGATCCTTCCTTTTCTTTCCCAGCTTCTGGTAGCTCCAGGTGTTCCTTGACTTGTGGCTTCATCACTCCCATCTCTGCCTCTGTCTTCATGTGGTCTTCTCTTCTGTGTCTATCTCTCTTCTATGTATCTCTTTATAAGGACATTTGTGATTAGATTTAGGGCTCACCCAGATATTCCAGGTTGATCTCAAGATCCTTAACTTAATTACATCTGCAAAGACTTTTTTTCCAAATAAAGTCACATTCACAGGTTCTAGGGATGAGGACTATCTTTCTGGGGCCATCATTCAGCCCACAAACACCAAGAGCTAGTTCTATGCCATTGGAGGCCAGTAATTTAAACTTTTGGCAGTCAAGTGAGGCAGTGCATGAAAAACGTTCAGCATGTGGTCTGGCATATTATAAGAGCCCAATAAACATCAGTTACTATTACTGCCCTTCATCACACAACTGTTGAGAGGAGGAACTAGGATTTGAACCAGGCGCACATAACTAATATTCTTATTTCACTCTGAGAATAAAGAGGGGGGCTTGGAGAAATCTTTGCAGACCCAGTGATCACCCACCTATCAACCTACAGTCATTCTGACTAGGACCCTTTGACATACTCTCCTGGTCCAGAGCTTGAGAAGGGGCTGAACTCTCCCCAGATCCCCTCCTGAGGCCCTCAAAAAATTATCCTGGAGAATCTCAGTTCCTCTGTCTCACCACCTCAAAAACCCTGACAGTAATTACAGTTGCCATACTAGAGTGCTTTGAGGGTTACTGAGTTAATGACTATAAAGTCTGTGGAGCTCTTCAGAGGGAAGAAGCCATAAAAATCAGATAAATAAAACAGTCAATCGGCACGTGTTTACTGTGTTCGCAGGGTGCATAGCCCTCTACTCGGAAATAAAGATTAAAGAGGAGAAAAGCAAAGAAAAAGAAGGAGTAAAGTTAGTTCAATCAAAGTCTTTCCAGGCCAGAGTACAAGACCAGCTATAAACTAAAGATCTAGAGTTCTCCAAGACTGAAAAATGAAAGAGGTTCCCACAGATCAGTAAGAAAAAGATAAAGAACTTGATTAGAAACAAGGGGAGGCAAAGAATTTAAGTAGGCAGTTCACAGAAAAATAAAACTAGCCAGTAAGCAATAGAGTGATGCTTAACTGTTCTCATAATTAATCAAAACAATAACAAGATACCATTTTTCACTTATCACGTGGGCAATTTTTTGATTTTCTGATACACAGCAAGGGAGTGAAGATACAGGCACTCTCCGTCCGCTTCTGGGGACAATACAAATTGGAACAACCTGTCTGGAGAACAATGAAGCAAGAGCTATCACAATTAAAAATATATATGCCCTTTGACCCAGCAATCTCACAGCTAAGAATCTGCCCTAGGAGTACACTCACAAAAACACACCTGGCCATAAAAACATATTCATTACATTACTGCTCTTAATGACAGAAAATTGGGAACAACCTAATGTCTGGGAGTAGTGCACTGGTTAAATTATGGATAATGTACATGGTAAACACCAGGTAGATGTAAGCAAGCATGAGGTAACTCTGTCCACTGGTAGGAGAGCATGTCACGGTGTCATAATAAGAGAAAGAAGCTAGAACAAAACAGTATGCACAGTACAACCCTTTTATGAATAAGAATATGGGGGGCTTCATATATAAGAATGACTCTCGGAATGTGCTGTGAACCTGGATTTGCACTCGTGGCTCTGCTGTGACCAAAGGGCTGCCCTACAAGGAGGTCATCAGGGTTAGGGTTGGAGCCTGGAGAGATGGGAGATTTATTTTGTTTTCTTTGTGAAAGCCAAACTCCACTCAGATTCATCACAAGAACAAGGAAGAACATAGTGTACTAAGATCCTGAACTTGGAGCCAGGCTTCCCAGGTTCAAATTCCAATTCTAGTGCTGCTTACTAGCTGTGTGACTTTAGGCAAGTCACTTCACCTCTCAGTTCCTTAGTTTCCATAAAATAGCAATAAGCAATACTTACTTCGTAGAGTTTTGTTTTTTTTTTAAGTGGAAGCAGGTTTTTTGAGAGAGATATACATTCCATAGGCAGGATGCAGTTCATCTCAGAAGGCGAGAGCCTTCGTAGAGTCTTTATGAAACATAAATGTGTACTATCTGAGGAGTACTTCAGACAATGCTTGGCAGATAGCCACTCCCTCTGTAAATGCTGTTAAGCAAGTAAATTGGACTCAAACACCGAGTCCTCTGTCTCCTGTATCCCAATGTGACTCCCTCTGTTGGTGTGGCCCCAAACACCCAAGGGAAAAAGAAGGGAAAGAAAGGTGCCTTTTACGTATTCAGTGGGCCACTCTACAGGATGAAGTCATTTTAAAAAGGATAATTAGAGCTCCGATTGGTTTTCATTTTATTTCATTTTCTTGCCTGCAGTTAACAAGCACGGAGATTGTGTTACTTCCACAGCAGGCAACAGCAAAGCCGCCTGGTTCCCCCTATTTCTATAGCAAACTCGTGAAAGAGAGAAGCTTACTGGTGCAAACTGCTCTGATGGGAGGAAGCATCTAAAATGCATTTTAATTTCAATTTGTGTGAAGCTTTTGTATCAAATTACGGATCTGGGGCATGATGCGGCTCAGTGAAGAACCCCATTTTCCATCCATTTGGGTGTGTTCGTTGTGCTGTCAGGGGGTAAAATAATTAAGGCTGAAAACCTATCTCCACTGGAGACCGTCTACTGGTGTCCCACTTCCTGTGTTGATCAAGTCAGGGGACAGACCAATGATCAGTATTCCAGGACCAGCGTTGCCCCCCTGGAAGTCCCAGACCAGCCAAAAATCCCCAGTCAAGGAGTCCAAGGGGCTTCTCACTTAAATGTGATCATGCCAGTGGTCTGATGCCAACAGCAAGCCAAGGTTGCCTAAACAAACTAAAACAGAAGCTGGAAGAATTCAGTAAAGCAGATGAATTCTGCAAAACCACTGAGTAACTGGTTATTAGGCAGCTGAATTCACCTAATTGCGTTTACGCAAGTCAGATTGCGTCTGCATTTGGAGGCCAAAGCAATCAGGCTAAAAAAGCCACACTTGCTTACATATTTTTTTATTCCTCTGGTCTGGCACATCAGGTGGTTTCCTTGTGGTGCACAAGTTCTGCTGTATAAAAGGATCCCCTTTACTGGGACTGTGCACCCATCCCCAGCTCTGTGAGTGTTAGCTGCTAACAGGTCACAGGTGCCTTCCTTCTCAGAGAATGGCTGTCATCTAGGAGGAGTCATGTCATCTAGGAGGATACATGCTGTCCCCAAGCCTCACTACAACCACCAATCCAGGAGCCACCAATGACTGGCTTAAACTGGAATCAAAGGGTAGCCTCCTTGCCTCAAGAGAGAATAACTCTGCACTGTGACTCATATCCAGAGCAACACCCTCCATGAATCAGGCCAAGGCTAGATTTTAATCAGGGACACAGCCCTGATTAGCAATTCCCTTTCATCTTGTCTTCCTCACTCTCTTACGGGGGTCTCCTGAGAGCATGCTCTCAATAAATCATGTGTACCCAAATCCCTGTCTCAGGCTCTGCTTCTAGGGGACCCAACTGTATTAGTTTCCTATCACTGCTATAACAAATCACCACACATTTAGCAACTCAAACAATGCAAATTTATTACACTGCAGTTCTGGAGGTCAGAAAACTGACCCAGGTCTCACTGGGCTAAATCAAGGTGTTGGCAGCGCTGTCTTCCTTCTGGAGACTCTTGGGGACAATCCATTCCTTGCCTTTTCCAATACCTAGAAGTCACCTGCATTTCTTTGCTCATTGCCCTGTATCACTGCAACCTTTTCTTCCATTGTCACATCAACTTCTCTGACTCTGACCCCTCCCTCATCCCCCTTATAACGATACTTGTAAATATATTGGACCCACCTGGATAATCCAAGCTAATTTCCCCATGTCAAGATCCTTCACTTAATCACATCTGCAAAGTCTTCTTTACCATGTCCGGTAACATACTAGTTCCAGGAATTAGGATATGGACATCTCTGGGGACCTTATTCCGCCTCCCACACTAACCTAAGAGAATATGAGAAGCAGACCTAAGAACCAGACTCAAAGGAAGGTATTCTGGAGTTGAATCACTAATTGGCTGCCTGGCAATGAGGAGTCCATCACTGAGGGGAGATGGAGCATCATCCATCCCTGGCATGTTCGCACAGTGCAATTACTAAGACTTTCACCTGTGGATAACTGGGACAGGCTATAGGTGGAAGGGGATGCACTGGCTTATGTAACATCTCTGGTGTTGAGGAGGAGTGAAAGATATAGTAATTATCAGGACGGTAAAACTGGGTGGCTGTTGCCGAATACCATGAATGCATCTAAGAGAAAAGATTGGCAGCCTCATGGCAATCGTTCAACAATTTAGAGCAAATTGTGTTGTGTCAGAAAGTCTCCTTGGCAGTATTTAAAGAAACCCTGATATTCTTCAGGATGAAAACAGAGCTGAAGAACAGACACAGGACTTAACTATAAGAATGGCAGAACTTCAGAGAAGGCTGAATTTTCAGGCTAGGCACAGGTCCTACAATCAAGTCAGGACCTTGATGGGAATGAGTGGGACTCTGAGAATTGGGGTGGAGATATCTGGGAAGATGCACTTGATTACCTTCGACCCTAAGAGCCCACTGAATTCTCTGGGCCTACCAAAGTGTCCTCCTTTCTCTTGTTGCAAGACAGGCCCCCTTCTTTGCTTGAAGAATAGCAATGCGTCAAGTGGGGCAGGTGCCTAACAAAGCAACGTTCCCACCTCCACTGCTGGCTACCAGACCAATACCAAGCATTGACTCTCAGCCTAAACTAATGAGCAGGTGTTGGGCCTGCTAGGGAGAGAGGGATGCATGCCATAGTAGCCACAGGACCCTGGCTAACATGGCTGGGCAAGAACCAGGAGAGCATGACTGGAAGTGAATCCCAAGGGTACTTGGTCGATGGGGGCAGAATATAAAGCTTTTTGGATAAAAGAGAGTTTATTTCATGGGGAGCCTTCCTATGACATAGGATTTAAGTCCTGGCAAAGCTCTGAGATACAAGTCATATGCAGCAGGGAATGGCTCTTGGGAACTTGGACTTAAGTCCCTCAGGATGGGATGCAAAGGAGAAGGGGGCTGTGGGTAACAATTTAATCAAAACCAACTATTAGCAGTATCGTTATGATTTGGGAGTCATTGGTAAGGTACCTGGAAAAAAATCTGAGCTGACATTCTAGGAAGCCCCAATTCTTCATGGAATCTAAGGGAAAGGAAATTCTACTTGCTAGGGGAATTGTACTGCCGCCTCCCTTAACCAGGGGTAACCAGTGTGACCCCATGTGAGAAAAAGAGCAAACATAGCAGGATTGAGGACTGCTATTCTTAGAAAGTCCTGCTTGCAAGATTGGCCTTCGGCTGGCATCTGGAAATTTGGATTTGAGGAGGCTTTCCACCATTTCCAGAACTGAGAAGAGGGCTCACTATGCGTAAGCTATTAAAACAGTATGATATTTTTACAATGAACACCTGCTTTCCCCCTGGGGGTCTGGAATTTGGCCATGTGCCAGACAGAGGGTATCTATGTGACAACACCCAATAAAAACCCTAGGCACTGAGTCTCTAGTGAGCTTCCCTGGTGGACAGCATCTCAAGTGTTGTCATAACTCATTGCTGGGGGAGTTAAGCACGTCCTATTTGACGCCACTGGGAGAGGACTCTTGGAAGTTTGTACCTGGTTTCCTTTGGTCTTTGCCCTAAGCACTTTCTCCCTGTGCTGAATTTGCTCTGTATCCCTTTGTTGTAATAAATCATAACCATCAGTACAACTATATGCTGAGTCTATGACTCCTCCTACCAAATCACCAAAGCTGGGAGTGGTCTTGAGGACCTCCAACACACACCATGACAAACAGATATACATAGTTTTCTTCATACACATTTATCTGGGCCCTCCTGAGGGTGAAAAGCTTACTGAATCATGAAGAAAATGCCCTCTTACCCCAAAAGTTGTTTCTTTTCCCTCTATCTTAGGGGTTTGGCTTTCCCTTGAACCACTGTTGATGTGTTCCATCTTATTTAATGTATAAAGGATTTGGTTTCATACTTAGAGGTATATTTCTTCACCTTAGAAAATAGAATTTTTCAGAACTTCTTCTGGGGGCTCCTTTCCCATTCTCAAAGTATAGATACAGACTTTTTATCCCACTGCCTCCAAAGATCTCCAAAATGTTAGAAATTTTAACATTCTTTCCCCCTAACTACAATTTCTAGACTACACTTTGCATAGATAAGTGGGACCAAAATCCTTTTGGACAGATTTCATGTTCTGACAGTGGGGGAATGGGGAAGAAGACTAGGATGATGCTGTGGGAGCCCAGAAGGCACCTCCATCAGACCAAGGCTTCCTGAGCCTCTCAGTTGATCTTAAAGAAAGACTAACAATTATCATAGTTGACTAAGTCTTAAAGAAAGACTACAAATTATCATGATGAAAAAGTTGTCAAAGGGGACCATTTGAGTAGAAAGGACAGGAGTAAGAAATGGATTGGGTCATTCCAAGAACCTGCAAGGAGTTCAGATCCTGGAGTAAAGGGGTGGGGAGATGACTTAGTCAGGTGCACATGAAAGGTACCCCCTCTCAATGTATACTAAGGAAAGGGAAAAGTTACTCTAGCAGTAAAAGCATGTATGAAAGTGTGTGTGTACATAGCTGAAACCCACAGATCATCTCACCAATTGCCCCTCAAGTTGCTACAGGTTAACAACTCTGACTGGAACATTATTTTTCTGTCCTCTATTCTGGGTGCCCCTCTTAGGCAACTTCTCTTCCAGATTCCTCTGCTGCCCCTATTTCCTGACCAAATTTCCCAGCCCTCAGATCTCCTCTTCTCTGGTCCAGTCTCATTAGGCACAAGATGATAGCGCCATAGTTTGATGCCTAGTTGACCTGTATTCTGTTCCAGCTTTGGAATTCTTACCCCATCCTGTCAATGCATGATACCCGCCATAAGGACAGGAGGTACTGAGTGGCTGTCCTAGACAGGGTCATGGCCGGAAACAGATGGCATGCTTCAGGGAGGTGGCATATAAAGATGTGGCAAGCTGAGGAAAACCCACAGGCCACAAACCCCCAGGGCTGGCAAAAGTGGGAAGTGTATACCACCCTCACGATTGAAGGGACAAATGAAGGAAGTATTACCAAAAGTCAAAAAAATCTGTAGCTTTGGGAGAGGGCCACCTGATAGGAGCTGTGGTCCACCACAGAGAAACACAACCACTACTAACCTGCGTCCCACCAGGAAGTGAACCACAAATTCAAATGTGTTCAACTCCATTTCATTCTTCCTTCCCTCCAGTCTCCTGCTAGTGCCTCCAATTGACCAAACCCAAAGAGAAACCAGAGGGCAAGAGAACTCACTGATGGATCTAGAGGAGCAAATGGAAGATGCCCAGCTTAATGGCTGAGTACATATCAAGACACACACAGAGAAATAAATTAAGGTACATTCCAGAAGCTTTTATTTATATGAAATAGGCAACAGATTTCAATATGCCAAGAGAATTTAAAAACTTGTTTTAAAAATTGGAGGGCTTCCCTGGTGGCACAGTGGTTAAGAATCCGCCTGCCAATGCAGGGGACACAGGTTCAAGCCCTGGTCTGGGAGGATCCCACATGCCGCGGAGCAACTAAGCCTGTGCACCACAACTACTGAGCCTGCGCTCTAGAGCCCACGTGCCACAACTACTGAAGCCCATGTGCCTAGAACCCATGCTCAACAAGAGAAGCCACGGCAACGAGAAGCCTGCGCACCACAACAAAGAGTAGCCCCCACTCACCGCAACTAGAGAAAGCCCGCACGTAGCAACGAAGACCCAACGCAGCCAAAAATAAATAAATAAATTTATTTTTTTAATAAGTAAATAAATAAAATAAAAATTGGAAACGCAATTTTGTGCTTCAATAGCACACACCTTGGTAGGCAGCCAGCTATTAACACACTCAGGTATCTGGAGTATCCCACCCCCTCTAGTAGGCTGATAAAAGATGTCACTTGAGAACAAGATGGGAGCATTTGGAGATATAGCTAGGCTCATCAGTGCCTCCCTGGGATAGTAGATACAACAGAGATTTTGCTGACTGTCTGCTCCCACAGTGATGCTGGCACTTTCTAACAATCAGGTGTCTCATAGGATCCATTTCACTTTTCTGCAGTTACCAGATGTCAGTTGTGACCCAGCAGAGACTTCGCTCTCGCCTTACTACTCAGTCACCCTGGGGTCTTGTTTCAAAGGCTATCTGTGATGAATTTCACATTTCCACAGTCAACGGGTATTAATCCTAATGAATACCACTTATCCTGGGTTCTCTCTGACAAGTGGTAGGGAAGACCTGCATGAAATGAAAACTCAGATGTTTGTGCAACTTCCCACTCAAATATGCTTCTTGAGAGTTCCACTATAATTGAAATCACCAGTCCCCCAGAGGCAAAGGGCTTAGAAGTGGTTACAGACTGAAGGGATGACAGAAAGGGGGAAAGGCTGGGAGAATGTGTTCCTGCTCCTCTAGGTGGCACGGGTGCGCCACTTGCACAGGTGAGCAGAAAAGTGCCCACAGAGATTGTGTTCACTTTCCCTTTAAAACAGTTTAATAGACAAAAGGTGGCTTTGTAGCCTTGCCATTAGGTAACATTCCTGTAGTAAGAAGATTTTACTTTCAATTAACAATCCTCTGAACAAGCAAACTAACTCATTTCTAGACATCATCCTCCTTAGGCACTGTAGGAGAGGGAGGGTAGCATAGCAGTTAAGGGCTCAGGTTTTGGAATCAGCTTGACTGGGTTTAAATCCCAACTTTACCACTTAGTAGCTATGGAATTTTAGGAAAACCACTTAGCTTCTCTGGGCCTGAGTTTTCTTACCTCTAACTTCTTATCTGTTACGAGGTAATTTTAGCCCTTCCTCACTGAGTTGGTGAGAAGATTAAGGGAGAGAATATATACAGCTCAGCATAGTCTCAAAAAATTAAACATAAAATTGCCATATGAGCCAGCAATTCTACTCCTACACAAAAGAACTAAAAAACAAACACTGATATTCATACACAAATGTTCACAGCAGCACTATTCACAGTAACCAAGGTGGAAACAGCCCAAATAGCCATCAATAATGAATGGATAAACAAAATTTGTAACATCCAGACAAATGGAATAACATTCAGCTATAAAAAGGAATGAAGTACTGATGCATGTACAATAATGGATGAACCTCAAAAACGTTATGCTGAGTAAAATAAGCCAAGCACAAAGGCTACATATTATATGATACCATTTATATGAAATTATCCTCAGGAGTCTAGAAATGAAATACAATAAGATATTGATGAGGAAAAAGAGGAATAGGGCATACACAAAAGAGAAAATACAAATAGCCAACAAATACACAAAAAGATGTTCATCATCACCAGTGTTCAGGGACTTCACATGGGCAAATTTTTTTTTAAAAAACACACTTCACACGGGCAAAAATTAAGAAGTTTGCTAATGTCATTGATGTGGGGAAATGGTTACTTTCAAATCGCAAGTAGGAGCATAATTTGGTACAGGTACTTAAGAGGGCAATTTGCCAGTTTCTTATTAAGGTTTAAATGTGCATCCCCTGGGACTTAGCAATTCCACTTCTCATAGTCGCCCTGGAGAAAGGGAGTCCACAAAGAGTCATGTTCAAGGATGTTCATTGGAATAGTGTTGGCAATAGCAAAAAACTGCAAATGTCCTAGATGTATACCAACAGGGGACTATCGGAGCAAGCTGCCTCGTGTACTCATATAATGAAATACTACCTCGTACATAAACTAGTGCGGGAAATCTGTATGTCCCAACACAAAAAAGTCTCTAAGATGAGGTGTGGAAGGAAACACACACACACTAAACAATGCTACTCATTTTCTATGATGCAAATCTATGGGTGAAAATACGCACAAATAGGTTTAAAAGGATCTATACTAGTAAGAGGCTTCTCATATGGAGGAATTCCCTAGGAATTGCTGGTGATGGTCAAAGCAACTTGAGGCTTATTTGTAATGTTTAATCTTTTTTTAAATGTTCATGCACCATCTATGTGGTTGAAAAAAATGAAAATATTTAAGTGGTTGCTTTGTGGATGTGTTTTCAGCACATCCTGTGATGTTCCACTTTGTCACAAGCTTAAAACTCTCATAGTTCCTCCCAACCAATACTATTTTCCCTTTTTTTTTTTGTTCCTGATTATACTATAGTGACTCTCTAACAATTCACTACATTATAACCTTGAACTTTCCCCAAGTTTCAGAATTAGTGTTTGAGACCCATTTTTTTCCATTTATAAATGTATCTCCCTTTCAAAAAAAAAGCCTCCCATCAGACTCACATGCCCAAACTTGGAAATGGAAGCAGGTCTGCCAAAGAAGCAGAGCCTGAGGCAGCCATTCGAAGGCAGCAGACTCAGCTTCATTGTCTTCTGAGGGCTGCAGTGACAAAGTACTTCTCTCCCTCTGGTGTGCTGTGAGCAGGACACATCTCGGGGTTTAAACCTGGGGCAGTGGGAGTGTGGTCTTTGTCAGTGTTATTCCTGGCTGTGTGGTCTCTAGACCTGTATCCCAGCCTTCCCAGAGATTCTGTGAACTGCACAATACCATTTTGATAAAGTTATTTTCTGCTGAAATTAATCAGGGCTGGTGCCTATTATTTGCATCTGAGAACCCTGACTGACTCTGTGATCTTGGGAAAGTTAGCTAATTTCTTGTTTCTTCATCTATAAAAATGAGGATAATCATATCTATCTCAC
The DNA here is from genome assembly GCF_028564815.1 of Eubalaena glacialis. Lineage (NCBI taxonomy): Eukaryota > Metazoa > Chordata > Mammalia > Artiodactyla > Balaenidae > Eubalaena > Eubalaena glacialis. Next base: position 6,537,038 of record NC_083733.1, read on the forward strand.
AGAGTTGCAAGAAGATAAAATGTATGCCATATATTTAAAATAGATATTGCACATATGATATATATTTTAAATGCATATATATTAATATATTCACTGAATATATTTTATGCACTTATATGAATCTATTAATATTATTTCTACATATAAAATCTGTATTAAGGTAAAAAATATGAAAACACCTGACCTATACCTTTTTCCACAGGGTTGGGGGCAATGAAACATGATGGATTCTTAGAATGTATAGTAGATAAACTGCAGCAGATTTCCACTCTTAATATCTCAGATAAGTGGAAAGGTAAATGATGTACAGCTTTCAAGGGGGCAGGGGGCTTCCCTGGTGGCGCAGTGGTTGAGAATCTGCCTGCTAATGCAGGGGACACGGGTTCGAGCCCTGGTCTGGGAAGATCCCACATGCCACGGAGCAACTGGGCCCGTGAGCCACAATTACTGAGCCTGCGCGTCTGGAGCCTGTGCTCCGCAACAAGAGAGGCCGCGACAGTGAGAGGCCCGCGCACCGCGATGAAGAGTGGCCCCCGCTTGCCACAACTAGAGAAAGCCCTCGCACAGAAACGAAGACCCAACACAGCCATAAATAAATAAAAAAAAAATTTAAAAAAAAAAAAAAAAGGGGGGGCAGGAAAAGTAAGTTAAGAGATGGCATTTGTGGACGTAAGCTTAAGCACAAATAATCACTCCAAACATCCTGTGGCTCACTTATTTTGTGTATAATCTGCGGTGACCTTTCCACTGAAGGCCAATTTTCTGATACCAAATAACTTCCAATCACAGCCCAGCTGGCTTGACTGCATTCACAGAAATCACCCATTCTAATACCAGTCACAATAAACATCATTAGGATTGAATATTTTCTGCAAAATGACTCTCGAGACCTAGAGTGAAGTCCACAGCCAAAGCAGGTGACATCGAGATTAACGACTTTGTTGGGTGCCCACACAGGCGTTCCCCTGTCAGCCCAAGTAATCAAGAGGTGGAGGATGTAATGGTTCGGAAGGGCCTCAGGGATCCTGGTGTGCAAATTAGTCTGAGCATCAGATTCTCTAGAGCCATAAATCCATGTTCCCTGTCTGTTCATAGGGAGCATGTAACCCCACAACAGGTCCTCTAGCTACTCTATCAGCCAAGGAGAAGTGAGGCTGAAGGTCCCCATTTCCCCGCTCTGTGGGAGCCTTCAAAATGATAAGCCACAACGAGCTGAGACAGAAATGGAGCTGAGCTGAAAACGAGTGTGTCTTTTCCTACTTCTCTCTGGACCATCTGCAGAACAGATCCAGGACTTCCTGGAAAATTACCAGGGCATCGTCAGTGTGTTCCTTGTTAATATTTTTTCACCTGAGGACTTCAGGCTTCCCCAGGACATTCTTTCACACATCCAAACAACAGAAGAAGAAGAGAGGTGGGAAGTACAAACCCCAAACTTAAGTGGGGAAAAGGCAGCAGCAAATCTCAGCCTAAATCCAAAGCTGTCCTCTGCTTTAGTCTTAAAATAATGCTTGATCAAAAGGAATTACAGCCACTCTTCCTCCTTTAATTCAGGAACTGGTTAACACATTTTAAAATGAAGGGGTCCCCTCAGCCATCTTTCTTCTTCCTCCTACCCATACTCTAATGATTTCTTCAGGAAAAGAGTTTATAGGTATATTTGTCTCCCTAGCATACTTTCCTCATTTCTCTGGGAACAGAACCCCTGCTCTTCCCTGTAGGAAATTTTGTGTGGTTTATGCGGGGCCAAACTTGCTATTCACAGCCCCCCCTCCCCTGCAACACACACACACACACACACACACACACACACACACACACACGCACACACACCTTCCAGCCATGATAGGTATGAACACCATTACTCAGAGGTGGCCAGTTCAGATGACCATATGACCTAAGTCAGTCCAAGCAGAGTCTCCTCTGATATATGAGCACCAGGAGAATGTCTCTCTCTTGCTCTAAGACTATGAGCCATAAGGATAATATAATCTTGAGCTCCTCTGGCCATTTCCACAGAAATATGGAAGAAGCATTCTGCAGTAGGAGAGAATGACACCAACATCCAAAGAGAAAAGAGATAAAAGGATGAACAGGAATAAACAGAGTCCTGATGCTATCATATGAGCCATTAAAGGGATGCTGATTAATAAAAGAAGAAAATCAAAACAAGTCCATTTATTTGTAATAAGAGGTTTGAGTTTAGAAATGGTGAATGAGCAAAAGGCAAGTTGACTCCACAGGCTATAAATAAGGGCTCAGGCCATGCAGCGAATCCTTGCATTTGTAGCCCAGCTCTAAGTAGGTGCTTTCAGATACCTTTTGTTTAGAGCTGGGAGGTAGGAATTCCTTGTAACTCACACCAATTTATTTAACAAGTAAAGTGCCTGGCTAAGACTCTGATGCAGAGAGCTACTTAATAGTTGTTTTATTGAATGTTTGTGATCTGATAAATTCAGGAGACGGGGGTACTATAATCTCCCTTGATCTTAACACTCTGCTTCCATTCATTCAGCTTAGGCATAGAGCTTTTTATCCACCATGTCACGGAATTGTCTCTAATTGTGTGCTGTTAAGCTGGGGCTCTGCTATCCCATACCTCTGCAAGTTACTCTTCAAGGTCCATTCTTGGCTGTAAACTTATTCCTATTCAAATTCATCTTTTAGTTTCAGCCTATCATCTTGGTCTGTCAACATGATGTGGAACCCTGACTCCATCATCCAGTACATAAACTCCTTCCTGCCAGTTTTGACTCATTTGGAAATGTAACAGGTTCGCCCACTACAACTGTATCCCAGCCACTGATATATACAAACAAGATAACAGGAAAGTCCTACAATGTGCTCATGGAGAAATTTCTGTCCTGCCCTCCAAAAAAATAACATTAGCAGAAGATCTTCATATGTAGTTAAACATTCAGTTATAAATCAACTTGTTAACTTATCCAAGCCATGTTTCACCCTGTTGACTATGGGAGTTTTATAAAATACTTTACCAGCTGCCTTGCTGCACATCATGCACTTCATGCCTCCAGGCTGTTACAACGGTACAATAAACTGATCATAAAAGGAATTAGAGTTGGCTCAACATGACCAGTTCTTGATGAAACCATTGTGACTCCCAGCAATCCTAACTTCTTTTTCCACCACCTCATAAGCCATCTGTTTAATAATTCAGTCTGGGATTGCACCATTCACTAGTGTCAAATTCACTGGCTGGTAGCCTCTAAAACAACCTTCTTCCTCTTTCGAAACTTCAAAATTTGTCTATAGTCAGTCTTCAGTCACCCCTCCTTTTTCTGTTCAATAAACAAATATTTAAAGAATGCCTGCCATATGTAAGGCATTTGGCATAGAGAGAGAAGTAAGCAGACGAGGTTGCTATTCTTGTGGAGTTTAGATGAAGACTGCTGACAATTGTATTTCAATCAAGGAAACATAACACAGGAGAACCAGTGGTGTGATTCACCAGGTCTGTCTTTGGGGGGAAGAGATGTGAGTTACTGACTTTGGCTGCATCTTCCTAGTATTCTCCCTGTCTCACCTTGAACTCCCCCACCCCATTTATACACACCAAGGAATTTCTCCCTCTTCTCGGGCAGTTCTAAGAAAAATAATGAGACAATGGCCAGCAACTGCTGAGTAGGAATGTTTACTGGAACAAATATCAGAGGGTTTTTGCTGTCCACTTTAGAGAACTATTTGCTACAGTCAACCAAGGAGATATAAATGAGCAGCACACAGTAAAAAAAAAAAGATGTGTCCAGGATCAAGAACTCACTAGAAACTTACGCATTAGCCAAAACTTCACCTTTCAGCCCAGTGAATAGCCCAGTATTGACAGTACTTGCCTCACTAAATTAGAAAACCCAAGGGCAAGGACATGACTATTTACCCTCATACTCCCAAAGCAATGCTTGGCACAAAGCAGATACTTGAGGGAGATTAACTTCATTCATGGCCTTGAGGTTTTCCAGTTCCTTTTGTTAAAGAAACAGACTCTATCTTCCCCCCTCTTCAGTCTGGGCTGAAGTGTGACTTGTTTGGCCAACCAAATGCAGCAGAAGTGTTGTGTGCTCGTTCCAAGGACAGGCCCTCAGGTCTGGTGTTTCCACGGTGTTCTTACGCCTCTGCCACCACCGTGAGAACACTGCAGGACTAGCATGCAAGGGTGAGAAACCAATGGGGAAGAGCCATGTTGCCTTGGTTTCCCCTGCCTAGGCCAGACTACACTAGTCAACCCCCTGAGTGGACCCCAGGCATGTGAGCAAGCCTCGCCAAGATCAGCAGAGCCACCCAGCCTGTTCCCACCTGGCTTGAGACACATGAGCAATAAAAGTTTATTTTTCATTGTTTGTTATACAGAATTATCTTTGCTATACACCATTTATTTAGTGGTACTGCTCGAATATAAGGACAAAGAGAAGGGGGAGAGGACATTTTAACACTTGTTAAGAAATTTGCCATATATGTGGTATGTACCCTCATGTTTTTTGTTTTATACATTTATTTTATTCATTTATTTTTCGGCTGCGTTGGGTCTTCCGTTGCTGTGCGCGGGCTTTCTCTACTTGCTGTGAGCTGGGGCTACTCTTCGTTGCAGTCCGAGGGCTTCTCATTGCGGTGGCTTCTCTTGTTGCGGAGCACAGGCTCCAGGCGTGCAGGCTTCAGTAGTTGTGGCACGAGGGCTCAGTAGTTGTGGCACACGGGCTTAGTTGCTCCACGGCATGTGGGATCTTCCCAGACCAGGACTCGAACCTGTGTCCCCTGCATTGGCAGGCGGATTCTTAACCACTGCGCCACCAGGGAAGCCCCTACCCTCATGTTTGACAGATGTTTCTTATGCCAAAGGGCTCTCAAGGAATAGATGTAGAGATGGAAAAAAAAATCTGCCCATCTGAGTGTCATAAATATATTGAGGAGAAGCAGATACCAGACAAAGGAGAAGGGGGAAGTTCAAAAGTACCATCTTTGTATCCTATGTAGCAACCAGCACCATAGAGTTTATGCTTCAAAGTTCCAACAGGCCCTCGAGATGAATTTCATCTAAGCCTGGAGACCTGAGCTCACGTCTATAAGCCGTGCTGGCTTCCTGCCTTCACATCCATACTGAGCCCTGAGTCCCTCCCCTTTATTCTGCTTTTTTCTGTAGCGAAATTATTCTCCTTGGTAGACAAGTCAGAATTCAAACAGCAACTGAGTAGTTCTGCTTTCTCTCTCATCTGTTAAAATCTCCCCCAAGCAGTCCTTCCCTTGTTCATCCATTTTTTCCCCCAAATGGAATTGAAAGCTCTTTTCCATTGTTTCTTGAGCTTCAGCTCTCTACGTCTTGGATGGAGTGAGACAGTTAGGAGCGCAGGTTCTTGAGTTAGACAGTCATGGGTTTGAATCCCAGATCTGCCACATAGTAACCACATGACCTTGAGAAAGTTTCTTAACCTCTCAGAACTTCAATCTCCCTTT